>NC_083364.1:34952352-35257647 GCF_030254825.1 Meriones unguiculatus
CTGTCCATCAGTTAAAGGAAAATGACTCTCTTCTCTCACACACACTGAGTTTGTCTCACAAGTCAACATGCATGTTTTCCCCAACAACTATATTTCAAAACAAAAGTTATCGTGTATCAGCCTTGTTTAAGAGGAATCTCACAGAAAGCTGGAATATAATACAAAATATATCTCACAAAATCAGGAATATAAAATGAAATATATCTCACAAAATATGGAATATAACGAATATTATTCAATATGAAAGTATATTCAGTGGTGAACCATCTGGAAAGATTTTTGTTACAATGTTAATCTGAGGACAAAAGAGAGCAGTGTTACTTCTCTTCTTAAGGCACTTTGATACTCTTTCAGGGACTCAGAATCAAAACAATACCTGGAACCTGTAATGCACGTGACCCTCCAATACAGACTTCCCTGCGACTAAGATGTGAAGGCTTTGTACTGTCCCGAGTGCAGAGGCATAAACCTACTGCAACTTCCCTTTTAAATATCATTGTTCAAGACATATTTCTGCATCCTACGTATATTTTTTAAGTACACACACACACACACACACACCAGGTGTGGTGGTGCATAGTTTTAATTCCACCACTCTGGAGGCAAAGGCTGTTAGATCTCTGTGAGTCTGAAGTTAGCCTGGGTATAATACTTATGAGTTCCAGGTCAGTCAGGACTACAGAGAGAGATACTGTCTCAAAAAAAAAAAAAAAAAACATTAAATAATTAACCTATTAGCCTGGCTTCCTATAAGTTTACTGACAATATGGTACATGGTCATTTCTGATCAACGTACCACTAAGAGTTCTCAACTGCATGATATAAAGCAAATATATACAAATATCTAAATATATGACTCAATAAATGTAACCTTCATTCCTGCAATTACCTGCCCCAGTAATAATAAGTCAATGGTATTCCTTAGTAGGAAAGCAAAGCTTATGCCCAGACAACAGAATAGGATTAACACAGCCTGGGTTCTGATTCTGCCATGAATCTGTCACATTGGTCCACCCACTTCATCTGACTTACTTATCATCTGTAACTACAAATGTCACCCATCCTACTTCTCTCAGGGGCGTTTTGAGACTCCCACAATCTCTGAACTATGAGGCATCCCAAAAATAAGTATTTCAACTCTTCCACATTAAAAAAAAAAAAAAATGGAGAAAGCAGCCCTCTCAAGTAAAAGTTGTTTCGAAAAGAAAAAAAAAAAGCTCTGTAGATAAAAAACAGCTGTGACTAAGAAATAGGTTCTATGGACTACAGAACCATAAAATGAACTACACGGCACAGACGTAAAAAGACAGGCACAATCAATAATAAAAACCAAAGTGACAGTACAGCAGGAAGCCACCTCCTATGAAACCAGGAACGAGCTACAACCCTGCGCTGTGGGAAGGAATCCACGTCCAGTGCTATAGAGAGTAAAAGACCAAATTGGGGCTGTGATGATCCCAAACTGTGATGATCCCAAATACAGCACAAACCTTTTAAATAAATCAGCGTCAGGAAGGTTCTGTCAACATCATTAACATTACACTCTACTGAATGTCTGTTTCGGTCTTAGCTGAGACTTCAAGGAAATCTCTACCAACTACGACCATAATCCCAAATAAGATGCCACAGTACATAGGTAAGGCCCCCCCACGGATATGATGATTAGAGGGAAAAAGCAAAGCTTCACGCTGTCTTAGTTAAGGTTTCCATTGCTGTGATAAAACATCATGACAAACAGCAACACAGCAGGAAAGGACTCCTTTCAGCTTACAGCCTACAGACCATCATACCAAGGAGGAACCTGGAGGCGGAGCTGATGCGGAGGCCATAGAGGAGTGCTGCTTACTGGCTTGCTCCTCAGGGCTTGCTCAGCCTGCTTTGCAACCAGGACTACCTGCCCCGGTGTGACACCACCCACAATGAGCTGGGCCCTCCCTCATCAATCATCAGTCAAGAAACTGCACCACAGGCTTGCCCACAGGCCAATCTGGCAGGGGCATTTTCTCAGCTGCGGTTCCCTCGTCTGAAGGGACTCAGCTTGTGTCAAGTTGGCATAAAACTAGCAGCACAGTAGGACTTAGCAAACCTCCCACCTCAAAATATCTTTAACAAGGATGAGAACAGAAATTTGGAGAGTTCAAAGATGAGTTAGAAGCTGGAGTGAAGCCATCTCACTTTGTAGACCAGGCTGGCCTCAAACTCACAGAGCTCTGCCTGCCTCTGCCTCCCTGAGTTCTGGGATCAAAGGTGAGTGCCACTGTGCCCGGGTCATAGAACTTTCAGGACTGTTCCCAAACCGAAGGACAGCAGACAGGTTCCTTACCTTCACCTCCATGTTAGTAAAAGGGCTTTTAGACGCCAATCTCAACGGCTATCTCCCAGAGATTACTCCGTGGATTGATGTTTCTACGGGAGAATCTAGACTACAATCTGACTGGAGTGCTCCACAGCAGCAGCAAAGATGGTTCTAAATGCAAGTGGCTGCACTGTCACAACTACGGGTCCAGGTGAGTGCTTCTAATGGAAGATGTGAACCAGCAGCTAGCAGAGAGCTGTCTCAGGCTAGTTTGTACTCCAGAAGCAGATACTTCTACAGTTAAACTGGAAATGCCCCAACCCAGGAAGCTAAGAATTCGCAGAAATACTGTAAACAACCAAACAAAGAGGTAGTTACCCCGCAGCAAGAGAAAAGCAAGATTGGAGACTCGCCACTGAAGGGCCAGAGCAGCCAGGGTCTAATGCTCTTAAAGGTTTTTTATTTTTTCTTTTAATAAATAGCTTGACTGAACATTAGCTAATATAAACTGAACACATTTAAAGTATACAATTTGGTAAGCTTTTATGTGTACATATATATACACAAAACCACAAAATTCAATATAATAAACCTACTAGAACACTCAAAGTTTTTTCATGCCCCTTTGCAATCTTGCCTCTCATCTCTGGCTGGGATACATATATTTAAGTTTCCAACACTGCTCAAGAAAACTAATATGTACTCTTTGTGGTGGGGTTCTTTCATTCTGCTCCCTAATTTTGTGATTCATCCACTTTGTAGATGGTGCAATCCCCTTTTACTGTTGAGTGATATGTTCCATTTTGGAGATATGCATTTCTTTATACATCCACTACACAACAGAGATGTGGACTCTTTCCAGTTTTTAGCTATTATAAATAAATCTGCTAGCAAACATTCCACATTCCCACAAAAATCTTTACATGGATATATGATTTCTGGGGGGAGGTATACTTGTTCATGGGTATGCACATACACATGCAGGGGTGTGTCTCTGTGTGTGTGTGTGCGCGTGCTCACGCTTTAGCGTGCTTGCGAAGGCCAAAGGTCAGTCTCAGTTGTCTTTCTCTGTCACTCCCATCTTCTTGCTTGAGACAGGATCTCTCAGTGAAGCTGGAGCTCCGGAGATCTGCCAGCCTCTGCCTCCCCCGCAAAGGGGTTACAGGCACGCATCCCTATGCGATGTGAGTGCGGGGAATCCAAACGTGGGTCCTCAAGCTTCCACGGCAACGGCAGGCATTTGTCCAGCTAAGCCATTTCGCCTATATGACTTCTTTCCTGAATATTTAGGAATGGACGTCTGCATCATTTAAGCGGATTCTCTAGGTGTGTGGACATCACTGGGCTCTAACACACAACCTTTCCACCAGACCTAAGTCCTCGGCCACTGCTCTAACTTTTCCAGATACTGTCAGCCGTCTTTCCACCATGTTTTTGCTGCTCTACATGCCCCGCTAAGACTGTCTGTGAGTTCGAGGTGTCCCTGTGCCTGCCAACACCCTAGCACAGCACGTTGAGCTCACTTCTTGTCATTCTTCTTAGGGTGGTTTTAGTCTGTACGGTGACGGGCAGTTTTCACACGGATATTTAATATTCTTACAGCATCAATAAAATGTCCTGTTCAAAACACTTGTTCAGCTTTTACTTGTCTTATTTTCTTACGCTACAAGTTCTGCGTTACATCTGCAAACATCTAACATCCCAGGGTTCTCATTATCTTAACTGTACTTTCTAAAGTCAAGCTTTTTGCTCAACCGATGGAGTCTTATGGAGGAAGAGAGGTTTGGGAATAGAAAGACATGGATGGGACAGGGGCCCCACAAGGAGACTAACAAAACCAAAAGGTCTGAGCCCCGGGGGGGGGGGGGGGTCTGCAGAAGCTGATGCACCAACTGAGGACCATGCATGGAGAGGACCTAGATCCTCTGCTCAGATGTGGCAAATCGGCAGCTCTGTCTCCATGTGGATCTCTGAGTGAGGGGATCAGGGGCTGCCTCTGTCATGAACTCAGTTGACTGTTCCCTGCTCACTCTCCCCTGATGAAGAAAGCCTTGCCGGACCACGGAGGAAGAGGATCCTAGCCGTCCTGATGAGACTTAACAAGCTATGGGCAGATGGCAATAGTGGAGAACTCCTTTCAGTGGACTAGGGGAAGGGATAGGAGGAAGAGGGAGGGAGGGTAGGACTGAGGGAGTTGAGGGAGGGAGTTTCACTAGGGGTATAGAATGAATAAAGTGTGAAGAAAAAAAAATCAAATTTAAAAAAATTATTGACAAAACAAAAAAAAAAGATTTTTGTTCAAAACTAGCTGTCATGTTTTTATACACTGTGTTTGAGCTGTCTTGATACCTTTGCCAAAAGTCAGTTCTCTAGTCGGCTCCACTTACCCCAGCCCTGAAATCTGCCACAGAATTATGCTGTCTTACAACCAGTAAGTATTCTATGTCCCTTTTCCCAAAGTTGTTTTGGCTATTCTAGGTGAGTTTCAGAATCTACTCATTACTTACCATTTTTTTTTAAACTTGGGAGTACATGGGATACATACACCAATTTGAGAAAGTTTAATACTTTTGTTTTTTCCAGTTCTGTGAAACAAACCTTATGCACCACACTACACCCCAGACTCAGAAAATAACTACACCGGGGCCTGGAGCTCACAGGTTGGAGATCTGCTCTGTCGGGGGACCCAAGCTTGGTTCCCGGCACCACACGGGCTGCTCACAGCTACCTGTGACTCCAGGTCCAGAGCATTCGATGCCCTCTTCTGGCCTCCACAGGCACCCGCATATCCATGGCATATACACAGATATGGATGATGGCTGCATGTATACATGTATGTATTCATGTAGGCATACACACACATACATATACACACACATATATATATTTGGGGCTGAGTTTCTCTGTGTAGTCCTGGATGACCTGGAACTCACTCTGTAGACAAGGTTGGCCTTGAACTCAGAGATCTGCCTTCTTCCCAAATGCTGGGACGAAAGGCGTGCACTATGAAAAGGCTCGCACTACGACTGGCTACATTAACTCAAAGGTATTTTTGTAGACTTTCTGTCTCATGTTGCTTTCTTGAGACATTTTATTTTTCTTATTGGTCTTCTGTTTATGTATTTTGGTTTCTGGTGTTATGAGTGGTGTTAATGAATGTCTTGAGTTTTTTTTAGGTTTGTTGGGGGGAGGGGAGTTGTGTTTTTAATTTTGTTTGCATTAGTGTTTTGTCTGCATGTACATCTGTGTGAGGGTGTCAGGTGCCCTGGAGCTGGAGTTACAGACAGTTGTGAGCTGCCACTTGGGTGCTGGGAATTGAACCCAGGTCCTCTGGAAGAGAAGCCAGTGCTCTTAACCACTGAGCCATCTTTCCAGTTAATAAATTTTTTAAGTAGATACATTAAGTTAACAAAATTTCATCTTTCACTCACAATCCTGGTGCACCTCTCCTAAGTTTTCTCAGCAATGCTTACAATTGGGATTTGCAAGTCTTAGCATCTGCATCTCACGCTCACAGTGTTATTATGAAAGTGCCGACTTAGACAGGAAATTTCCATCCAAAAGGTCCATAACAAAAGCTGATCCCCAGTTGACAGTGCTTTGGGGATGTGATTTCATCACAAATTGATTGACCCACTGGCAGATTCATAACCTGAAGAAGCAGGTCAGTGAGTGTGTGTCCCTGAAGGTCAGCCTGAGGCGAGTAGCTCTGCTCTCCCACACGACCCCTGATGTTCTGCCTCCTCCTCACTCAGGAACGATACAGCCAATGGCCCACAGACTGGGACCACGAAACCGTAGACCAAACTGAATGTTTCCCCTTGTTTTTCTCAGGTAGTTTGTTACAGTGATGAAAAGGTAAGTAACATACAGTAGATCTTTACATTTCGGTTTCTAGTTATTTGACACCAGTATACATAAACTTCGTTATTACAAACTCTTGGGAATTTGTTGTCAGTTTGGAAAAGTCTATCAAATGTATTACCTCTAAGATCATGTCACCTGCTAACAAAAACTCTTACTTCCTCCCTCCCCTCCCTCCCAGCCCCCACTGGCACCAGCCAGAATCTCTCACATGTTGAATTCAGCTTATCTTGCTCCTTGTTTTAGGACTGAAGCATCTAGTTTCTGCCCAGATGTTACCTGCAGGGCTACCACACATGCCCTTTATCAGGTCAGAAATTCCATTCTATTCCTCATTTGCTAGGAACTTCTGCCTGAGCTCTGGAACAGTGGGTTTGTCAAAGGCATTTTCCTGAACATATGAGATGATCATCTCTTTCTGTTTTCTGCTAATTTAGCCAATTACATCAATTGGTTTTGAACTTTATACCCAACTTGCATTCCTGTAATAAAGTCCACTTGACATATTATTTTTTATATTATTGGGCATAATATCCAAGGCATGTTTTCTGCCTTATAACTGTCTGATGTGGGCATGGGGAATGCTGCAGCCCTTACACAAAAAGCAAGGAATGGCTCCCTGCTTATCTGCTTTCTGAAAAGATTTGGGTAAAACTGGCATCACTGTGCCAATAATGTTCAGTTAGAATTGGCCCATAAAGTCACATCTGGACTGGGTATTACTTTCTTGCTTCCTGATTTTTAAACTACAAATGCCATTTTTAAGAGACTACAGAACTATCAATGAATTCTGAGCTTTCTCAAATTGCAACTTGCATGAACATTTGGATTTCATCCAAGGTGCCAAATTTGAAGGCAAAAAAATGTTTATATTATGAATATAAATATAAGATCATATATATTTATATCAAAATAAATAGATATAAAATAAAATCATTTTATCATATTGTTAATGCCTGTAGCATCTGTAGTGATACCCCAATATTAATAATTCATGACCCTAAAAGATCAAAGTGTTCCCATGTAGATGAACCGAATCAAAGAACAAACTTCAAAGACATGGAATACTCCTCTACCTAGGAGCCAACAAGGAGAAGAAAAAAAAAAAAATCACAGTAGCTGCTACAACTGAGCTACCAATTATGCCAACACTTACTAGGATGGGGGCCTTGGGGATGATTCTAGATTGTTAGTATAAGGCCAGCCTAGGCCACAAAGTGTGACCCTGCACGTGTGTATGTGTGTATGAGGCAGTGAGAGACATTTGCCAAACACAATGTCTCCACATCACTTGTCTGCTAGAAACATTTTGACTTGAAAGTTGTTCCACAGTGACAAAATAAGGCACAGAGTTATAAGGCACAGGTAGAGAATTAAGCCATGACTGTAAATACTAGACCAAACAGAGAAAAACGTGCCTTGGGGTTGACACCACACTGACCCACAAAGCCTTTTCAAGGTATCTATGCCCTACTTGAGTTTACCCCAAAACTTCGTACTCAGGAGGTCTGAATCAACTCAGACATGTTCCGGAAAAAGCTTCCCATACGATTCTGACAAACACTTCTGATTCAGAACTGCCTATCTGACTACAGGGACGGCCTCTCAAGTGACCATTAGACATTAAAATAAGAGACAAGTACAGTGGCACAGGCCTGTAATCCCAGCCCGTGAGAAACAGATACAGGAGGATCTTGGGCCATCAGGAACTACAGAGTAAGAACATTTCTCAAAATGACTGACTGACACATACATACACACACACTTCTTAGGATCAAATCTTCCTCACACACTATCACATTTTACTTCAATAACCATTTCTAGCCCTATGATCAGAGGACAGCTGCTGGGTGCCCATCAAAAGAGAGGCCATTGTTTACATCTGCTAGAATCATAGCAAGGCGGCGGCAGCGATGCATCTGTGCTGTAATCATAGAAGAGATTACATACCGCTCACACAATAGCTGATTGACAAGCCAGAGGAGCCCTACAATGGTGTTCTACAATTTTGAGTGGAGTTTTGATTTAAACAGGTTTGTAACTCACAGTGAACTTTTCTATTGTAATAACTAGATTTCTGCCATACTTAAAAGAGTGTGGGTTTGGGGTTTTTTCTTTTTAAATGGGTACTATAAGAGCATAACTATTTCAAAACTTCAAATGTTGGGCCTCTTTTCAAAAGATTCAGAAACATAGTTTTTGTTACAAAATTCTTTGCATAACAAATACTTAGAAATAAGTTCTTTCAGTATATACATCTTGACAACCTTATATAAAGAACTCCTTGGAAAGTAAGAAACATTTGGGAAAATCTTCACATATAATTCAACATGCTGGATGATTTTTCTGTGTGTGTGTCAAATATGAAATGTCAGATTTATGCCTTTTGCAACCTTACAAAATGAGTCAAGGACACAAAAATAAAGAGAGAACTAACAATGCATTCCTCTATACCCAACTAATTTTCACAATTATCAGATCTTTGTTGTACTTGTTTCACATTGTTCCATACAGCTGATAGACTTTAAAGCAAATCCCACATACTATATTACTTTTTAGCTTAACAAATAAATTGTAACAGTCTCTTCACTATTACCAAATCCCCTAGCTGCCCTCTTTGCTGGACGCTAAACACTATGCCCTAAAGCTAATTTGAGAGAAAAGGGTTTATCTGGCTCACAGGTTACAGTCCACCCTGCAAGGAAGCCACTGAGCTGAAGCGAAGGTATGATGCCTAAGGGCCGGCCTCCCATGGCTTGCTCGGCCTGCTTTCTTACACAACCCAGGACCACCTACCTCTACACAGGTGGCACCACCTACTGTGGACGGAGCCTTCCCACATCAATTGTCAGTCAAGAAAATGCCCAGGCATGCCCACAGGCCAAGCTGATGGTAGCAATTTGTCAACTGAAGTTCTTTCTTCCAGATGGAGCTAGAGTTTGTGTCAAGTTGATGAAAACCAACCGGCAAACCATATACAATATTAAAAATAATTTAATGTTTCATATCCACTTCATGATTAACTTTCCCATATTGTTTCAGAATGTATTTGTACAACTCATTGTGTTCAAGGTTGTATCTTTCTGTTCCATTCTATAATACACTCAAAGCATGTGGCTGGGGAAATGCTTAGTGAGTTAATGAGATCCTGACTTCAGGACCACAAAAAGGAAAGGACACCTTTTCCCCAATAAGGGTTTTGGCTTTCACTAATTGCACTGATTTCTGTGGAGAATACTGTAAGTTGGGATAGGGCAGAGTGCCTGTCTACCATGGGCAAGCCCTGGGTTCAATCCCACCAAGAAATGAAAGAATAAGGACAAGACAGGAAGCATAACACAGCCAGACGCGTGCTCCCATTTCTCAGAAATAAAATATGCTAACGGTCTTTCCACTTTGGGATAGGAGTGCGCAAGGATCAACCTAGGGTGCCCAAGCTTCCTAGACGTAGGAAGCTATGTAATCTACCACATAGCTACACCCCAGCCTTCCAGGGGTGCTTTTATTGACACATCAAAACAGCCAAGCTGTTTCTTGGCTGCCATCACCAACAACAGTGATCATCAGACCAGGAAGTCCTTGACCAATGCCCTCAACCCGCAACAGTGCTAAGACAAACTTTTTGGGGAAACTAGCCAAACTGCGCAAGACCCCGCCCCCCAAGTGTTGTCTGCATACTGGGATCATATCCCATTAGTAATAGCAAGACAATCTGCGTGACTTATGATTCCTAGGATCATGCAAAGGAAAATGAGCCCCAACACTCTTGAAACATGTGGCCTTTAGAAGAGAAAAAGGCCTCAAGAAAACAGTGGTGGAAAAATTAAAAGAACAGAACGGAAGAGGTGGGTGCAAAGACCAACGCTGGAGCTGGAAAAAGCAACAAGAATGACGATTCTGCAGTGACTTGACCTGCCATGATGATGCAAGTTTCAAGAGGGGGCTTATAAACTATAAAGACTATGAGCATCGCTGTACAAAACGTGGTACCAAGTTCTCTCTTGATACATGGATACAGTCTAGTGTTCAAATCAGGTTAAACATATCCAACTCAAACACCTGCCATTTCTCTATCTTGGAAACACTCAAATATCTTCTAACTTTTGAAACGTAAAGTACAGAAGTATGTAACTGTGCGCAGTCACTCTACTGTGCAACAGCGGGCTATCTTACTCCTCACTGTGACACAGGGGCCCCTGAGGACATTTCTCCCTTCCTCCCTCCCTCAGATTTTTGCATATGTACCTTTGAACCTGTGCATATCATGCATTCTATTATTTAATCTACTTTTCTCATGTGTACTACGAGCATCCTCCACATAAACTGAGATCCATATCCTCATGCTTTCATGAAAGGCACAGGAATGTCTGGTTCAGAGCAGAGGCTGGTACAGCTAACGCAAAAAAACCAAGTAACAAACAAGGTCATCTCGGTATGCAGCTTCCAAAATCGGCAGATGTTCAAGGCCCTGATATAAAACAATGATAAAACAATGTCATATTTGTGTAACACACTTTTAATTTATTCATTTATTTGTTGTTTGTTTGTTTTGGCTTTTCAAGACAGGGTTTCTCTATGTAGTCTTGGCTACCTGGACTCGCTCTGTAGACCAGGCTGACTTCAAACTCACAGGGATCCGCCTGGCTCTGCCTCCCTGAGTGCTGGGATTAAAGACGTGCGCCACCATGCTCAGTTCATACACACACTCTTCTGTGCTTTATAATAGTTAGTATGTAAATAGTTGTCACATATTACTTGGGAACAAACAAGAAAAGCACTCACACATACTCACTTCAGGCAGTTTTTCTCTTCTCAACATCTTCACGTAGATACAGAGAGCTAAATGTACTCAACCACACAGTTACAGGGTGGAGGGCCCAGAGAGACAGGGAGGAAAGATGGGGAGTAGCTATATAAATCTATATAATGTTCACAGATCATGAGGGTTTTTTTTTAACTTTTTAAAATGTAAATACTGAGCTCATGGGTAGAAATTACAGGTGACATAATTTTCAAGAAATAATACTAAAGGGGAACCGAAACAGGTGTGAGCTCACTGTTTAAAAATTATTCAGAATTTCAGAATAGGGACAGAAGAGTGGTAATTTGAGCACAGGCTCTTCTGCAAGGAGTCCCATGTGACGTCTGCCCATCCATCAGGCAGAGAGGCCACAGCCGGCCAAACCCTGGCTGAAGCCTGCTCAGAATCGGGGCCAAACTGAAATCAATCACTCCCTACCATTTAACTAATACCCCTGTGTCACAGCTGCTCCTTTGTTCCACATCTCTAAACTGGGCTTACAACCACACACCTCACTCACTCGCTTGTGAGGAGTAAACATGGACTTAGGATGGGCCTGGTGTACATGAAAAACTTTATGCCTGTTAGCCATCTTTTTTTTTGCTTTTGCTTTTTGCAGTACTGGCATCAACGCAAGGGCCTTGCACATACCAGGCGAGCACCCTGCTACTGGACCATATCCCCAGCCCTTATAATTCTATCTTCACAGCTACGTAGCATTTAACAGCATTATTTTGCATAATTCTTCCTCTGCCCTGATAAATGATGTTCTCATAAATTTCCCTGTTTACATTAACTGTGCATGCCACACGTTTATTATTATGATAACCCTATTATTGCTCAGAAGGCAGTCCCTATTTGATCAATGCCTATTTGATTTTTACAGAGTGATTATCAAAAATCTGTATTTTCCTCATTTTTAAAATCTGTATGCTCATGAGGTCGGAGGGGCATATGTGGAGGTCAGGACAGCCTGCACAGGAGGAAGCCCTCTCATTCCACCGTCTGAGGCCCAGGCATCAAACTTAGGTTTGTCAGGCTTGGTGGCAGTCACCTTTACCCACTGAGTCATCTTTCCAGGCCCCAAAGTATATGTATTTTTAAATTGTGAGGTATGAGTTAGCAACATTATGGACTTGTCTGGGCAAATTAGACCCTATTTCAAAATAAAAAGTAAAAACAGAACCCTGGAAATACAACCCAGGGGGAAAGCACTTGCCTGGCATGCATGAGACAAGAGGTTCACTCCCCAACATCTCACACACACACAAGGACCACACTTCTCTCCCCCTTGAGCTGGGCAGCACCCTAAGAGACTCTGGTAAAGTTAACATTGCTGGTCCAGGCATGACTATCAACTGCTTAACTCTCTTGGCTCTTGGGAGAAAACTGCTTTGAACATACAACACTAACATGTCATAAGAAGTCCAAGGTGCATGGAAAGAGACAAATGAGATGCTGTGTGGAAAAAACAGAGCGATCCAAGAATGCCAGGGCATTGGACACACAAAATGAAGGCCAGGCTGGAGGACCCCCTTCCAGCCTCAGCCCTCTCAGCGGGGGTTAGGAGTGACTCAGAGATGAACCATCCAGCCAGGCTTTTTTCCAAACTTCTGACTCCTGAATCATAAGCAAAATAAAAAGATTGTTTGAACTCACTTTAAGTTGATTTGTTTTACCCAGCATCAAAAGGACAGATGACGATTTCAAGCGTATAGTAATCTTTAAGACTAAGTATCTCCAAGTCAACACGTGTCTCACAGGGCACCTTGCGACAGCACCATGCCAGCGATGTAGGGACTGTTAAAAGCAGCTCCTCAGGAACAGCAAACTATGGCACAAAACTAGCCAGGAACTTCCTATGTGGCTCAAGACAGACTTTAGTCCTGATCTTCCTGGCTTTACCTCTCTAGTGCTATGATTACAAATGTGTGTTACTGAGACCACCAAGTTTTTAAAAATTACCTATGAGCCCAAGTTTCACTGGGTGCTTATTTGTGAGCTTTGTTGGGGGTGTTTGGGGCAGGGATGAATTAGCCTTTTTGAGAGAGGGTCTTACTAGATAGCCCAGGCTATCCCAGTACTCACTATATAGCCCAAGCTAGCCTCAAACTTAAGACACTCCACATGCCTCAGCTTTTCAGGTTCAGAGATTACAAGCATGAGTTCACACTCAAGTATGGATATGTTTTCTCCAAATACTTCACTCTGATTCAGGTGTGTTAGGGATAACAGATGAAAAGCTTTCATTTTTCATAAACCGTTAAATAAAACTCAACAATGTATGAAGATGGAGAAGGGATGGGTAACAGAGACATGAAAGCAATTGAGTAGGCAGTGTAACCTGGAACATCAGATAGCACTTTAGGATAACTAGAGCTGACAGCATTAAACAGTGTTTCAAAATCATTAGTAGGGAAGATGTTAACTGTTCCCCACACAAAGAAATGATAAGCGTAAATCTTAGTGTGTGTATAGGAGTGTATGTGACACTGTGCCCTAGAAATACATGCAATTATTACTAGTCAAATTATAGATAGCACTATACATACAATGAATAATGGTTAACACTATACATACAATGAAAAATGGTTATAATACAGTATATTTTTTTACAGACAAAGAAATTAATGTTCAGACATCATTATGTGTTTAGTCATATTTTTTCCTGGCAACCTGAGCAGTAAGAGTGCTCAGTGACCCCTTCACCTGTGGGAGCATGTCACGTGTTCTAAGCCTAAACCCAAAGCCATACACAAGAACTGTTTCTGACAGGAACACCCAGCTGCACAATAAAGAGACACAGTCTTAATCGTTCCGTGGGGCTCAAACACTTTGTGCCAGCTCTGGTAAATCCAGAGAGGAGGCCCTGCACATACGTTCACGGGAGAAAAGGCAGCACACAATTCCTTGTGGTACACATGGCTAGGTTCTCCAGTGCACGCTGGCGTGAGAACTTCTCATGTGTACCTTATGAAAACATTTTTAAATAATTGACGACATTAAATATATACACAAAAAGAAAGACAAATAGTCCTCATCGGTAGGCTTATACAGAAGCCAAATGTTTATACAGCAGAGTATGTTAGAAATGAATTCTGTAATAAGTCGGTTCTATTAATTTCTGCTGACGCTGAACAGCAGTTGCTACAATCACACACAGGATGATCGTTTAGTATCTAGGAACGTATCTACAATTGGCCAAATAAACCATCTTAACTTTACAAAGCGAAAGGATGGTGACAACCACCATATTACCTAAGTTCAGACACAATGAACACAGTCACAGTCTAGGAATTTCAGGAGACTAACAGTGGGAAAATGGGAGGCAGAGCTAAGAGATACTGACTACCCCTTTATCGTATCTCTTTCCTTTTGTTGTTTTGTTTTGTTTCTTGTTTGAGGCAGGGTCTCCCTATGTAGCCCTGGCTGGCTGGGAGCTATGGAGAGCCGACCAGCCTCAAACCTGGTCTGCCTCTGCTTCCTGAGTGCTGGGATCCAGGGACTGCACCACCACTGTGCCCAGAGCACTTGAATTCTTCTTAAAAGAAACACACACACACACACACACACACACACGTCACTGGGAATGGGGAGGGCCTTGAGGTCAAGGTTATCGTGGGCCTCATGGTGAGACCCTACTCTAAAAACAACGAGGGAGAAGTGCTAAGAATGTGGCGTCTATGGAGTGCTGCTTAGAGTGCGCACGGTTTAGGTTCATTGCCGACACTGCCAAAAGAAGGGTTTGGGGGTCGGGGGGGGGTTGTTTGTTTGTTTGTTGGCCAGGTATGATGGCGCATGCCTGTGACCCCATCACAGCCATAGCAAGACCCTGATGCAAAAAATTTCAGGAAGGGATGGTTTCCTCTCACGCACACCTGCGTGAAAATAACTTCCATGCAGTCTCCCTGCATTACTAACCACTTCAAAGCAAAACTTGGTGGATTTCCACCTATTAAAGTTTCTTAGGGGACAGAAAGCTAAGCTACAGTAAACCCAAAGCATCTACCTATAAGTTAAAAGCCATTAACAAAAGGGAACAAGGAAATGTCAATGGGAAACATTTTATTTACTTACACCTATTTCTGGCTAACACTATAAAAATCAAGATGGTTAGTGCTGTCAAGTTTAGTTCCCTGTGAGTAAATAAACCAGTACATACTCTGACCATAATTTGTAAAATACACAAATTCCATTATTATTCTTCCCAGTGTTCTCACCATCGCCTGCCTCCAGTCAAACTGTTCTTCAGTCAAATACGTTGAAAAAACGTGTATGCCTGTCAGTTGCTTCTCTTTCCCTGTGATGCTATTTCAGACTGCCCCCCCCAATAGCTGGGCCCATAGGCACAGGGAACTGTGCCCAGCTTACATAACCCCCTGTTAAAGACCTTTACTGCTCTCCTAGAACTTGAAGTGGGATTTTATTAATCTACTTTGTTCTATTATCCAAATGGATATTTACAGCTGGGTGCTGGAGCTGAGGGTATGACTCAATGGCAGAGCACTTGCTAGCCTGTGTGAGGTCCTAGAGACAGCCTCCAGCACTGAAAGAAAGAAAAAAAAAAACAAAATCACTGGGAGATCTCTAAAACTGCAGCTAGTAGCAAACCCTATAAAACACTACCTTTTCCTGTGATGCATACCTACTTACATGTCTAATTTATAAATTGGACACAAGAAGCATAACAAGAATGAAATGGAAAGACCATAACAACTCCCTATAATAAAAAGTCCTGTGAGGGCTAGAGAAGAGGCTCAGCAGTTAAGGCACTTTTGCTGAGCTTGCAGAGGACCCACACGGCAGCTCACAACCACCTGCCCCAGGTGACCAGATGCCCTCTCCTGCCCTTTCCTGCCTCCTCGGGCCCCAGGCGAGCACATGGCACATATACATACATGCAGGAAAACACTAGCACACACAAGATAAACGACTTTTTAAAATCAAGTTATGTGAATGTGATCTCTCAGAGCGCCCTACTGTAGTCACGCTGCTTCTCGGGATGTGTGAGATCACACAATATCTGCATGCCAAAGTGAGTAAGACTTTTTGATGGCACTATGACATGGCATCAGGGTGGGGGTCTGCGTGGGGCCATCCTGGATTGCACGAGCAGTGGTGTCAGTAGTGAATACGAGGAACAAATACCAAGAATTTAGAACTCAACACTTGCATCTGCTGAGTTCTTCCAGAACAGCCTGGACTTGCTTTGGATGGGACTGACTGAGAATGTGCCTGCAGCTTCCTCATCAACAGACGCAGCCTCTCGGGTAGTTGCACAGTTTTCAGTGTGTCACGGTCCCTGGTTTGCAGTCGAATGGCTTGGTGTCACTCACGTCGAGGGCTTACTGCTGAAGTCCTCCTGTGTGCTAAACGGTGCCCAGGCACACTGCAATCCGTCAGAAGACATTCTCTGTCCAAGCCCCACCCACGAGACTTCTCCCATCGCAACTAAGTGCACATTACGTGTTAGGGCTGTAGCTTTAATCATATTACGTTTGTATATGTATTTGTATGGACTCACACGGAGGGCAAGGAGAACCCAGTAGAGCCAGTTCTCAGGAACCAAACTCAGGTTGCCGGGCCTGGTGGCAAATGCTTTTACCTGCTGAGCCATCACACCAGCCCAATGGGTAACTTTTGCTGGTTCAGAAGTGACAGCAAAAGTAAGTCACAAAAATTTATTTTTCTAGCCAGGTGTGGTAGCTCACATCTATAATCCCTCTGCCAAAAATCAAGACAAGTGCCAGCAAGATTTCTCATCAGGTAAATTCAATGCTTGCTACCACGCCGGACAACCTAAGTGTAAACCGGAACCCACAGGATAGGAGAGAACTGAGTCTCACAAGTGGGTTCTGACCACCCAAGCTGGGCACAGTTCTGTGCCTATAGTGCAGACAGTTTCAGGCAACTCTCACTGCCTTTTCACTTAAATGAGGCACTTTTACAGCAAGTAAAGTAAGTTAGATTAAAAGACTCATTCACACCATTCTTCTTGCTGTAACCAAAGACCTAAGTGAAACCACTAAAAGGAGGAAGGACTTATTTAAGGTCTGCCCACCACAGCAGACAAAGCAGCTCTGGTGGCAGGAAGCAAAGCAGAGAGGAAAGAACTGGACTGGGTGTAACCTTGGAAATCATACCAATCATACCTACTTCCTTCACCTAGGCTCTACCTGGCGAAGTTTCCACAGCCTCCCAAAACACTGCCACCAGCGAGGGACCAAGCATTCGGCACAAAGGCTTACGGAGGGCATTTCATGCTCAAAGCATTTCATGCTCAAAGCTTCCACAGTGCTAAATGAACTTAGCTATCTTTGAGAGTTATAATGGCCCCAGAGGTGCTCAGAACAACAAATGCAAAACACTGCTATCTCCAATACACACAATCTGCCTGTGTGGACTCCTGCTCTGCCACACACTGTCTACCTGGGCTCCCATCCTTCCCTCGGAAATGCAGTTAGAAGTCTCCATGACACTGCAACCAGGATCACATGGATAATGACCTGTCGGTCTGTAACAGCTAGAGCGGTACACCCTTGGACCACCATGGCTGCACTGGCTTCTGAGTTCCTAGCCGGCAGAGTACAGTGAAATGAATCCTGGGAAAACACGTTCCTAGGCTGCGCTTTGCAAGTCATGTGCCTGGGCAATGGTCTCTTCTCAAATGAAAGTTTTTTTTTTTTTAAATATTTTATTAAATATTTTAAATTAAGTATTTTATTTATACAGTATTCTGCCTGCATGTATGCCTACAAGGCAGAAGAGGGCACCAGATCATTACAGATGGTTATAGGTAGTGGCTGGGAGTTGAACTCAGGACCTTTGGATATACAGCCAATGCTCTTAACCTCTGAGCCACCTCTCCAGCCCAAATGAAAGTTTTTTAATGAGTTTACTTACTTATGCTCTTGAGCCTGCTATGGTTGGAGCCCTAGTCAATTGCTGGGAAGCCCTTAGGGCTAAAATCAGCCAGTAAGACTATGCCACAGCTGAATGCTATTAGTGCTGAAAAAATTCCCTCCGCCACATCAACTAGTCCATCACTTTAATTCAGCCTCCTGCCAAGTCTCAGGCCATGAACAAAATGTAGAGTGGAGCCTCAGTGGAGCCTCGTGAGCCTGGCTTCAGAGTCTGTGTTATCCTCAGCTTTCTGGTCTTCTGAGCTCCCACCACAATCACCCACTGACCTGTTTATAAAAGCACTCCAGAGCCCCTCTAGTCCACTTTATCAACCTTTTCCGCATCCCTCCCACCTACCAGTTCCCAAAGGCTTCTGAACCACGTCATAAGGTAGTCCCGGCAACAGCCCCACTTTTCTAGTTCCAATATTCTGTGTCAGTCAGTTTCACATCCCTGTGACTGAAATCTCTGAGATAAACAACGTAAGAGATGAGGGATTTCTTTCTGCTCATGGTTTCGGAGAGTTCATCCACAGTTCCTCAGCCCCATGTTCATGAGCAGAACATTTCCCGGTGACAGAAAGCCACAGTGGAAGGTATTCACCTTGCAGTAGGCAGGCAGGAAGCTGAGCTAAGAGGAAGAACCAGGTCTTCCGTAAGGACAACCTGAGGAACCTACTTCTTGCCACCAGTCCCTAAGTCCCAAAATGTCATAACCTCACAAAACAGCACTCCTGGCTAGGAACCAAACATTCAACACATGAATGGGACAGCTCACACACACACACGCACTAACATACAGCTCTTAGCAATCTCAGAATAAGAACTTTTTTTTTCCCTCATGGAGAACTTTTGCCTTTTCACTTAAGTGAAGCACTTCACGCTTTGTTTGTTTGTTTGTTTGTTTGGCATTTCTAAATCACCAGCACCACTACTCGTACACTTTCAGACACTTTAGGCCTATTAGTAAGTAACATGCAGGCAGCTTGAACACAGCACTATAATGTACCCAGTCCATCTGATAATGAAGGCAGTTCGGTGATTAACGGTTTGGTAGCATATAAAGTTAACCAGAAAAGAATTTACGTCCCAGCTGGACAAGACAATATGAGGTTTTTCACATACTACTTGCAAGGGCAAACTTTAAAGCCTGAATTTTTTTCGGGCTTGGGGACAGGGCTTGGTCGGTAAACCGCGGGCAGCATAAGCACAGGACCGGAGTTCTAAGAGCCCAGTGCTAAGGTGAAAGGCGGGCGTGCCAAGAAGCTCCTACAACCAGAGAGTAGAGAGACAGGCAAACGCCTGGGGCTCGTCAGCCGGCCGGCCAGCCGGCTCGGCCAAATCCGTGAGCTCCACGTGAGAGTCACCTCAAAAAATAAGACGGAACACAGCCCAGTCACAAAGCAGAAACCACGCTCCGGCTGGACCGGAAGCTTCCCTCTTGCTGGCCAGCGCTCTCCGCACCGGGACATGCTGTGCGGGCAGCTGAGGAAGAACGGCCGTCAGCAGTCCTGCTCAGCTGTGAACACCCGCCACGCAAGCTGCGTCCACGGCGCAGTGACAGCAGGCTTGCCGTAGAGCAACCCACCGTTTTCTCATCGGACTTGCAGCCCGGGAAACGGGAGGGAACTCACATCCGGCAGGGTAGAAAGCCCATGGCTGCAGAGAAGTCCTAGGCGGGGAGCTACTGCGGCTGTTCTGCTAAGTGGGCATGATGCATCCATCAAACTATCGTCTAGATAATCACATTGATACCTAGTTAGTGCTGCTATCAACTTTGGTGGAAAAAAAAAGTTTTGTTTTGTTTTGTTTTTGCAGGTCAGTGGTAACTGTTGAGATTCATAATTGGTCAAAGGGATGAAAAGAAATAACTGCTACAGAAATGAGGCGTCTATGTCTTCTTCCCCATTAAGGCTCAGGGAAGAAGCAGCAGAAAGCGTGTAAGAGTCAGGGGAAGGAGGGAACAGTATGGGATGCCGACTTCCAGGCACGCTGTGGCTCTTGGTGGCTGCGGCACTCTTGGATGCTGAGCAGCTGTCACTACCGGCACAAGAGTGGGCCTGTCAACACCCTGTCATAGAGAACAGAGGGGCCCAAGAGGAATGCCACTCCCTGAGGATTTAGACTCGGCTAACTGCTGATGGGGAAGGAGAAACGTTTTCTTCAGTGGTGGAGCCACCGGCAAGGTATCTGTGCTCCTGCAAACCACAGCGTCACGGAATAGAGAAGAGCCACGTGTGAAAAGAACGGGGACCCGTGGGAGTGGAAGGGGAATGCAGACGGGTAACCACAGACGAGCAGGACCAAGGTAACTATGTACATGTATGACAGTAATGAAACGCATTAACCCATTATTATGTATGATTAATATACACTAATAAAAAATAATAAGGTAAAGCGCAATCCAACCTTATGGCCTTGGATGCATACATACAGACATCTCTGCGAATACATATATACAACGCACATACATGCAAAAAAATTTTAATTTAAATTTCTAGTTCACCGTCTCTAGAATTTTCCATCTAGTATTTTCCGTTTTGTTATTTTTATTATTATATTTACACAGTGAGAGGTTGTTGTGTGCCGTGGCATGTTTGTGGAGGTCAGAAGCCAACTTTGAGTTCCCTTTTCTCCCTCCACCTTTACGTGGGTCCCAAGAATCCAACTCAGGCCATTTGCACACTTTTAACTGCTGGGCCATCAAGCTGGCTCCAGTTAGTACTTCTCAGACCAAGATTCACCCAGATAACTGAACCCTGAGTCAATTTTTATATTATTTTTATTAGCCATCATTTTAAAAGTCTACACCATTAACAAAGTCAATATGTTCAGCTAGTTTTTAATATTTAATGCATTTTAACATTAATATCTAATGTTAATATTTTTTAAATTTTTTTGTCATAAGGAATGATTCCTAATTTTAGCCAGGTATGATAGTGCATTCCTATAATCCCAACACATGGGAGGCAGATTAAGGAGCACTTCAGTCTTGACTACATAGTGAAGCTCTGCCTGAGGAAAAAAAATAGTAATAACTGTACTTCATAAAATATTTTCGCTTTGAAAGGATCTAGAATGGAGTCTGGCATATCAAAAAAGCTTGGATGCCTCTATGTCAACTTAAGTTGATTAAATTGAATGAAAAATTACAAACTGCAATAAGGAACATCAGAGTTGATGACTTTGGTATATAAAATGCTAATTTCACTCTACCACTTCTGAGGTAAAGCACATTTCCCGTTATCCTCTGCCCACTCTGTTTTTACTGTATACACTATCAACTGTCAAGAAGTTTGTCTGTTTTAAAGAAGGGATATAAAATGGCAACTCAGCCAGTATTGAGACCAGGTTAGTGGCAAAATACAGCGAAGGTGCATGCAGCTGTGTTCTCTTGCAATCTGTTTCACCAGTTAACACTTCTCATCTAAAACATCCTGTTAAAATTTTTCACTCTATGCCAGGTGGAGGTGCATATGCATTTAATTCTAGCACTGAGGAGGCAGAAACAGGTAGATCTCTGAGTTCAAGGCCAGCGTGGTCTACAGAGTGAGTTTCAGCACAGCCAGAACTACACAGAGAAACTCTGTCTCCAAAAACCAAAAAAAGAATCACTACATCACCTTAGCTAGCCTCAAATTCACAACTTTCCTGCCTCTGGTACCCTGAGTACTGGGACTGCCGTGATGAACCAACCCGCCCAGCCTAGAAACAATTTGGATTACAAGTTCTGAAAATTCAAACAAGAAACTACTTAAAATTTCAGGCCCAAATTCAAAGTTCAGTAAATATTAACTAAAGTGTCTCTGACTCCCAAACATTCCCTCTGAAAAAACGTAAACTTAAGATACAGCTACATTCTTGCAGATTTTTATAACAAGATTTTGACCTTTAAGCTTTTAAACTGGTATTTTTAAGAACTAAAAATAGAACCCAAAGTTACACAGTGAAACGTGCCCTCCAATCTACTGGCAAAAATCAAAATGCCCAGGACTGAAATACAAGGAAAAGCACCACGTTTATTCAGATGATCAGAAGTCACTGTTTCAGCTGTGGCATCCTTTCTCCATACTTCACCATGCCCTCCCATTTCCTCATCAGTGTAACAGGAAAATGAATGCTTTAACCCTGAACAGTGGAGAATCTTTTCTTCAGCAAGATCTGACTTTTGTATTAGTCTACATTGTCCAAGGCAGTTACACATAAATGCCATATTTAAATGTCATAAGATTCACCTTGTGAAGGAATGTTTTTTATTTTGTAAGCTTTATTATTTAGAAGCCTGCAAATAAATGAAAACATCATACACCATTAATAGGACCAAAGTCTACACAACTCAATGAACACAGCTAAAATTCACATCTTTGGTGGTAATAAAAGATATTCATAAAAGATATTCAATACTGAATAAAATGTAATGTGAGGCTCCACAGCTTCTGTTCTAATTTTTTTATCATTGTTTTTAAATCATTTTATGTATATGGATGTTTTGCTTGTGTGTATGTCTGTTCACCACATGAATGCCTCGTGCCCAGAAGAAAACACTGGATTCCCTGAAACTGAAGTTACAGACAGTTCTGAGCTGACATGTAGGAATCGAACCCAGGTCCGTGGGAAGAGCAGCCAGTGCACTTAAGAGCTGAGCTGTCTCTCTAGTCCCCAAGTGAATGGGGGAGGGAGTTCAGAAATCAAAGTCTGAGACCAGCCCTCACAATTTCTTCCGCTTTCCTTCTTTTTCCTGGTAATAGCAAACAACAGAGTTTTGTTTTGTTGGCGTGTGTACATGTGAGTGGTGTGTATTTGTATTTATGCGAGGGGAGGGGTGTCCAAGCACATACGTGTATGCGTATATAAAGGCCAGAGGCTGGTGTTCCTCCATCATTCTCCACCGGAAACATGAGGCAGGGTCCCTCATTGATCCCAGAGCACTCTGATTCAGCGTCTAGCTGGGCAGCTTGTTAACCTAGCTAGCCAACTTGCTCCAGAGGATCCGGATCCGCCTCCGCCTCCCGAGTGCTGTGATTGCCAGCCCAGCATTTACAAGTGTACTGGGAATCCGCACTCTAATCCTCCCTGACTGCACAGTCAGTCTCTCACCCACTGAGCCAGCTCAGCCCTCCAAATCACAATCCTCCTGCCTCGCCCTCTGAAGTAGATGTGCACATAGGCATCGGTCACCCATTCCCACAGCTCAGAGATTTTTCTATTTTGATAGGAGCTTCAATGTAGCATTCAAAATTCACATATACTCTTAAATCAATTCCATTCAATATATACATGATGTGAAGAAATACTAATGAGCTTTCCTATTCAGGTACAACACAAATCTATACAGTGGTAGAGTCACAGAAAAACTACAATTATTAAGAATGGGAACAACGGATGCCGACTTCTTGGCCCTGTTCTCTATAGTAAAGCTTGTCTATGTCCCAAAATGAAGACAAGAAGCTGGAGCTCCTGGAACTTTGGGAAGTTTGGAGCTGACAATAATTTTCTAGCCAGAAGCTAGAAATCCTAAAAATCTCTATCTACTTAAAATAGGGCAAATATTACAATCAAGTTGAACAAAAAAGTTTACCATACCACTCCACACAACCTGGTATCCCTGATTCTTATTTCACATTCAATGGCTACTTTAAAAATAAAAGTGTCACATGACATGTAAGGAACATCCAAGGCTAGAAGCCAATCCAAAGCTCTTCCTTTGACTTGGCTTTTTTTTTTTTCTTTGCCAAATCAAATTTATGCAAAACCAAGAGAACACGAAGCTACATTCTTTGAAAAGAAAAATACTGTGGTTACTTGGTGTAAAGACAAACAGCTGACAGTTGGGGAGATGGCTCAGTAGTTAGTGCTTGCCACACAAGCCTAAGGAACTGAGTTTGATTCCCCAAAATACATGTTTAGGAAAAAAATAATAACGGGTACATCACCATACCTATAATCCCAGAGCCGGGGAGACAGGGAGGGGAAGCGCCCTAGAAACTGCTGGCCAGCCAGTCTAGCCAAATCAGCAAGCCTGGGCTTCAGTAAGGCAAGGCGGGAAGCAACTGAGGAAGACACTAAATGACTGCCTCTGGCCTGCGCACGCACACAGACACACACACGCACACACAGCTGAATCACATAAGCAAAAATTTCACGATAAGCAAAACTCTCCAAGATATTATTTTAAAATTACCTTCATTTGCTGCCCGGTCAGGAAAGCTAACCTCCAAGGCCGCCAGAAACCATCTATTTGTGTCACTGGGGGCCCCTTCAATCCACCCAGAACGTAAAACTGTCAAAATCTGATGGCAACAACAGTAAAGAAACCAAGTGCAGGGCTGTGTTTCGTTTACAAGTACAAACTTCAAATAAAACTTACACCTCGAAAAGGGCGAAGCCAACGTGTCCTTAAATTTCCTCTAAGTTCCCTCCCTTGACACTTCTTCCCTTTCCTCTTCTTGGAGAGGAGAATGGGATGCCAAATTAACAGTCAGAAGGCTGAAAACAGTTCCCGGAGGGTGCAAGAATTTACAATGCTCGGCTGGCAGTGAGCTCGGTGGACACACTCACACTCACACTCACACACACACACACACACTAATGCTCAGAGGACGCTTTCAAGAAATGTCACTATGTAACAGAAGTTTTAGCCTCTTACTTAGGCCTCAGGCCAGCCCTATCCAGTCGGTACACTGTGAAACACAGCCTGGCAAGGGCTCCACTCTCCAAGAGTTTTCCTATAATGCTTGAACCGGAAAGAGCACGGAGATTCTGGACCCCCTCAGCACGGCCGCCTCTCACGTGGAAGGCAGGCCAGAGCATGTGAATCCAAATGCCACCACATCAGTTTTGTGACAGAGCCACTGGGAGCATCCGACTGCGATCCAGGGCCCTCCAGGCCGCGGGAAGAGGAACACAAATGCAATCTTCGGGGCCCTCCTACTTCCGTTCTCAAAACAGAAATGCTGTCTCGCCTAAGCCCTCAGCCCCGCACCTCTTCCAAAAAGCTTCGACGGAGAGAGGTGCGGATCGTGGCGGTCAAGGGTGGCTAGAAGAGATGGTTCGAAGCCCCTCCGCCCCGAGTCCGTCCGAATCTGCCTCCAGAGCTTCCCGGAGGCCTCTGCCCCCTCCTCCCGGGCCAGGGGCCGCGGAGGAGCGGGAAAAGGAACTAAGTGACCCGCAAGGATGCCCGGAGAGCTCGCGCGCAGAGGGGGTGGGGAGGTGGGCGCCGACGCGCAGCGGAAGGAAGGGGAGAGGAAGAGCGCCAGAAGGGGACGCGACTTGAGGGATGCGGCCGTGCCCGGGCTCCGGGAGACGCGGCTGCGAGCCAGGGCCGAGGAGGCGACGTCCCCTCTCGGCCACGCCTCGGACTGCGGGCGAAAGGCTGCGGCCCGCCCCGTCGGAAGGCAAGCGCGGACTGCGGACCCGCGGTCCTCCCGGGGCTGCCTGGTGCTCCCGGGATCGGCGGTGCACACAAGATCCGTGCGTGTGCCCGGGAGCCCCACGATGCACCCGGGGTCGGTGGCTGCTGCCGGGGGGCTGGAGGGTGTCCCCGGGTCAGGGACGGTGCTACCGGGGGCCAGCGAGTGACCCCAGGGGCAGCGGCTCCGGGAGGCACCGGGCGCCACGGCCGGTTACCTGAAGCGGGGCGAATCCTTCAGACACTCCTCGAAATCCACCGTCATCTTCATCTCGCCTCCGCCTGGCCTCGCAGGCAGCGCCGGAGGAGCCGCGGGAGCTGCGGGACTCGGGGAGCGGAGGCACCGGGAATCCGGGCGGCGTCGGCGGGCGCTCGGCCGCCTCTAGCGCTGCGCGGGGCTGCGGAGGGCGCTGCGCTCCCTGGGCATAGCAGCCGCGAAGACTGCAACGGCTCGGCAGGCCCCGGCCGCCTCTTCCTCCGCCCCAGCTGAGCGCCGGCTGGGGGAAAACGCCCCGGAGTGACAGCCGCGGCCAGCCAGCCACCGAGCCGCGGCCCCGGGAGGGGCTTCCGGCGGCACCGCCCGCGGGAGGCGCACAGCCGCTGCCACAGCCAACCGCGGTGCCCGGGCGTCGTTAGGCGGGATGCACGGGTTGCTAGGAGGCCGGCCACGCAGGCGCGCTGGGGAGGAAGGAAGTCACGTGGCCAGCCTCTTTCGCCCCGCCCTCAGGTCCAAAGGGAAGATGTACTCTTTAAAGCAGCTCTGGCAGCAATCTGTAGGAGGGTCTGGGAAAAGAGATTGTAACAAGGAAGGGACTGGACTAAGCTTTTCAGTTTAGAGAACCTGAGGCCAGGAAAGGCGTGGGGGCACTTTTATTAACCTTTTCGCGTATTGTTTCAGCCGGTTAATAATTTGGAAATTGCTCCTACATACAACTTATATAATCAGAGACTGTTTCTTGAAAGAAGGTTTCAATGGCTAGCTTACATTAAAATCACTCTTTAAAGTATCCGTAAAAATGCATAGGTGGGGTGTTTTAACCCAATGGCTGTGGAACGCTGGAGGCAAACTTCTAGAGTTATGTTCTAGCTTTCCCGGCTTCAAAAATAACAGCACTGATTTGTCCAGTTGACACAGTGCCACATAGTAATAACCCAGTTAAGTGTTGCTTGTTGTAATTGTACCGCTGTCTCCTTTACAGGTGAATCAAAGGTCAGGCCTCAGCCTGCTCACTGTTGCTATCTAAAGTTCTGTTTCACCTTTGACCATTTGCCTATATTACAGAGTAAATGCATGCTCTTTTTCATAACCTCCAGCTATACCTCGATTGCTTCTGCACGTTTAGAAAGCGTAATGCTGAACCTTCTCGAAGAACACATATTGTATATGATTCTCCTTTCCTTAGAAACTTGAGTTCTTTTTATTATCTTTGAATTCTACATCTCAGTGATCTACATGGGGTCCTCTTGATAGCTACAAACTACACACTGTTAAATACTCTGTTCTCAAATGTATCAACTGGTCAGGCTAATCGTTTCAAAGATCGTAACTTTACCAAGAGAATTAGCCAGTTATACTACATTTCATTAATGGTTTGTGACAACTTATCAGCATATGCAATAATGTATTGTGTCAGTGTTTCATCATTGTGTTGCAAGATCCTTAAAAGTGGTATTTGGGGGAGGAGGAAGTCTTAAATATAAGGCCATCCTAGGCTGCATAGTGACATTCTCTCTTAAGTAACATAGACGTAGTAACAAAAACCTTGTGCTACCGGCACAAACCCAGACAGGTAGAGCTGTGGCATAGCACTGAGAAGCCAGAGTGAAACGCACACACCTACACTACCAAGTCTTTGACAGAGGTGTCAAAAACTGGGGAAGCCGCCCAACATCTACTTCTAGCACACAGGCACGGGCACACACACATGCATACACCACAGACATACTCAAAAAGCTTCTACACAGCATTTTTTTATTTTTAAAAATTGAAAACAAAATCTAAGTAAAGAGACAGCCTGTAGAATGGGAGATTAGTATCTAGAATCTGTAACGACAAGAAAATAAAATAAACATCTGGGGTCAGCATACTAGCTCAAAGGAAAAAGGCCCTTGTCACCAGGATTGACTCTGAGCTCAACCCGGGATTCCATGCTGGAAGGAAAGCACCAACTCTCAAAGTTAGGCTCTGACCTCCACACATGCTGTGGCAAGTTCATGTCCATACTCACACAGAAATGTTTACTTTTTAAGCTATGCGTGTTTGTCTGTGTAAATATATGCCACCTGAGTTCTAGTGTCCACAATAGCCAGATGATAATGTCAGATCCCCTAAGTTGTGAGCTGCTTGATATGGGTACTAGGAGCTGAACTCGGGTCCTCTGAAAGAACAAGTGCTCTTAAGCTTTGAGCCATCTCTCCAGCCCCAACACACACACACACACACACACACACACACACACACACACTTTTTAAAAAAGAAACACAAATTTTAATTAAAGGAGGAAAAAAATCCTCCAAAAGTTAAACATCAAGAAGGAAAAAAAAAAGTCTAGTAATGAATGGGATAATGGATTGAATAGACAGTTCTCAAAGGAAGAAATAAAATGAAAAAAAAAAACTGCTCAGTACCCTTAGTTATCAAAGAAATGCAAATTAAAACAACACTGAGATTATATTTCACCAGAGTCAGAATGACAATCAAGAAAACCAACCACAAGAAATACTACTGAGGATATGGAGAGACAGGAACTTTCATACACCATGGGTAGGAATGTAAAGTTGATGAAGTCACCACAGAAATCAGCATGGTGGTACTTCAAATACTAAATCAGAACTATCATACAGTCACTCATATACATGAAGGATTCTAAATCAGCAAACCGCAGAGGTGCTTGCATGCCCGTGCTTTTGAGGCACCGTTGAACATAACCAAGATAATGGAACTAGCCTCAATGTCTAGATGAATAGATGAATAGATATTAGGATATTTGCAGGTAAATGGATAGAACTTGAGACCATTGTATTAAAAATAAAATCAGACCTGTCCCCATCACCTTACGCAATAACTGATTCCAAATGGACCAAAGACCTCAATGTGAGACCTGAGACTGTTAGAAGAAAACACAGGCAGTACCCTACATGATACAGGGGTAGGCAAGGATGTTCTGACTAGCACTCCATTTGCCCAGGAATTGGTGGTGCCAACAATTGACAAGTGGGACTCCAAGAAACTAAAAGGCTTCTGCACGGCTAAGGAAACAATCAAGTCAAGAGGAAATCCACTGAATAGGAGCGAATCTTTGCCATCTGTCAGCCATACATCTGTCAGAGGCTTAATAACCAGACCATATGAAGAACTCAGAAAACAAAGAGTTAAGAAAACAAGCAACCCAATTAAAAAGTAGACCGTGGAGCTCCTCAAAGGAAGAAATAAAAATGGCTAAAAAATATCTCAAAAAATGTTCCTCATCCTTAGCAAGTTAAGAAAATGCAAATCAAAACAACTTTGAGATTTTAGAGTGGCTAAGATCAACAAAACAATAACAAAAGTAGGGGCAGGATGTGAAGAAAGGAGAACTCTGGTTCACTGTTGGTGAGGCTGAAAAACCTGTGCAAGTCACCCTGGAAATCAGTGTGGAGAATTCTCAAAAAAGCTAAAAATAAATATACCATATGCACAGCTATAACATCCTTGGCTTATGCCTAAAGGACTCAACATCCTATCCACAGATACTTACTCAGGGATCTAGAACTGAAATAATCCAGATTCATAAAGACAAATACAATGTTTTCTCTCATAGGCAGAACGTACATTTAAAGTTATATGATCACGTGGCTTTTCCTGCATATTGTATACAAAGGGCCCAGTAAAGGTATCACTTAAATGGCCACTCTATGCTTAGGGGGAAAGGTTTGGCTTTTGTTTGTTTGTTTGTTTGGTTGGTTGGTTGGTTGGTTTTGGTTTTTTGTGGATAAGATTGGAAAAAATATCCAGAGGCATCTGGAAGAGTCCAGAGCAGAAAGAAAGGGAAGCAGACTGGACAAGGATAACTGTCAGAGAAAGTAGAATGGCAGAGAGGGGGTTGGGGAGGCAGGGGGGAAAAATCTTGCCCGTTTCTGGGAGGAGGGGAGCCTGTGAGCTGAAACAGGTTTGGGTAGTTTGGGGTAGAGACAGATGAGAGAGACCTGGATGCTAATGGGGACTGTGACGTGCTTAATGGGTGTTTGTGAATAAAAACTACAGGAGCCTGGAGGCTAGCATGGGCTTTGATGGGCTGACAGCCACCACACGTGTGTCAAAGGAGAGCTGTGGGTCCTGTTTTTTGCCAGAAGTGAGGGAGATGACTCCTTTTCGCTGAGAGATGAGAGCCCTTTTCACAAGCACCCGGGGAAGGCTGACTTTTATCTAACCGCCTGAAAGCCTTCTACAATCCAGCTGGAAGTGAGTCAAGACTGGCATCTCAAGATATAAGCACTTCCTGAAACCTAACCGATGTATGTAGAACCTGAAAGTCAAAAGGGCGAGGAAGAGAGGGAGAGGGGGGAACAAGAGGAGATAATGGGATGTATGTGTGCTGATGAGTTGTTTGGTTTGGTTTGGGGTTGGTTTCAACTTGACACAAGCTGAAGCCATCTGGGAAGAGCAGTTGTCGGCTGGGGAGTCGTCTCCTTCAGGTGGGCCTGTGGGTGAGTCTATGGTGACTGACACGGAGTGCCCAGCCCACCGTGGGTCGTGCCACCCTCAGGCAGGTGGTCCTGAGTTGTATAAGAAAGCAGGCTGGGCAAGCCGTAGGAAGCAAGCGAGGAAGCCAAGTCTCTCTCTTCCTTCAGCTTCTGTTCCTGCCTCCAGGTGTGGCTTCCCTTCATAATGTGGGCTGTAACCTGTAAACCACATAAAACCGTTTCTCCCTAAGTCGCTCTTTGGTCATGGTGTTTTATCACAGAACAGAAAGCAAACTAGACAGAAATTGATTCCAGGGAGTGGGCTCTTACTGTGGCAGCCATGGCCGTGTTGTTTCGCTGACGATTGTGGAAGCGTATGGAACTTTGGGCTGGAAAAGTCATTAGTGTGAAAAGCTTAATGGGTCGTTCTTTGGGACCTTAGAAGATAAACAGTGTTGAGAGCGATGGAGATGATGGGGGCTTAGCTTGTGAAGTTGCAGAGGAAAACAGAGACTCTAGTAGGACTGTTTATGTGAAATATTTTCATTAAGAATCTGTGGTTTCTTTTGAGCTGAGGCTGAAGAATCAGCTATGATTAACAAAAGACCAGCACCACTGTGGCTAAATGGTGCCTTATTATTGCAGTGGTTCCCAACCTGTGGGCCATGACCCTTCTGGAAGACGAGCAAAACCCTTTCGTACCATTTGCCTAAGACCATGGGAAAACACGATGTTTCCATTACAATTCATAGCCATAGAAAAATTACAGTAATGAAGTAGCAACAGAAATAATTTTATGGTGAGTGGTCCCCCCAGCATAAGGAATTTTATTAAAGGGTCAAAGCGTCAAGAAGATTGAAAAACACTACTTTATTGGTATAATTGGGATGCTGGCTAGGTGGAAGCAAAAAAAAAAAAAAAATTAGCTGTGGTTAATAAGGAACCAGCATCACTGAGGCAAAAATCTTCTGGGGAGTGTTTCCTCAGGATCAGCTTACAGAAGCTGTGCAGAGGAGGCAAGGAGGAGGCAAGGCTGGCAGCCAAACTTCGTAATATGTCAGAGTCTCCTGTGCAGTGCTGATTTGGGTTCCCCTCCTCCCAGATACCTGCAGTAGATCTTAGACTAAAAGAAACTCAATAGTATCATTCTTATAATAATGGAAACTGAGCCCCACCCCTCCAGACATAAAGATAATATTCCAGGTGATACAGGACAAGCTCAAGATCCGTGATGCCAAACTCTTAACTACAAACTATCGGCCCTTCCCTTGAGAATGTGCTTTGCACTGTCTCCTTGTGCAATATCGGAGGTAAGGATATAGTTTGCCTAGCATGCACCAGGCCCCAGGAAAGATGCTCGTTGCCACCAATGACAACAAAATCGCACGGCTCAATGTCACCTCCTTCTCATTCTAACACAGTTAAAGTTAGTCACCAGGCCCAATCCATACTATACCAAAATATAAATCGGCGGCTACGGTGGTATACGATTGTAACCCAAGCACATGGGAGCCTGAGACATGAGAATGGCGAGTTTGAGGCTAACCTGAGCTGCACAGAGAGTTCCAGGACAGCCTGGGCTACATAGATAGTTCCAGGACAGCCCGGACTTCATAAAGAGTTCCAGGACAGCCTGGGCTGCATAGAGAGTTCCTGGAGAGCCTGGGTTACATTATAAGATTCTGTCTCAAAAATAATCAGCATGACAACAACAGTAAAGTATGTAAATGATCAAACATTTAACCTTTCTCTAAACTGCTTTCTCTAGACTTCCCAGTCTTTCTCTCTCCCAACCCTTAGAACTGTCCACACCATAGCCTTCCTTTCCCAGGGTATTCTGGGTTTCCTCTGAGGGTCCTTTTGACTATGCCACTGCTTGAGCAGAGGTGGTTTAGTGTCCCTTCCCTGGTGTGTCCCTGGTTCAGGACGGGAGACCAACAAGAGTCTGACACTTCATAACTTACAGTCTACATCCTGTCTTCATGCACGAATTTCTCATCTGAGGCTGTGTCATCTAAACGTATCACCCTCTTAACTTTCATCATTGCTGTCAACTCCAATTCCCTAGAAGCTCGTTCGCCTTTGCTTAGCTGATTGCATTGTGATTTATCTGAAGAAAATGGATTATGATGGAAGGGGGTTGCGGTCAGATACTGGAACTGGGAAGCAGAAGACTCCAGGTATCTCTGGGAACTGCTTTTCCTCTCCTACAATCTGTATCTTCTCTCTTCTCTCTCTCTCTCTCTCTCTCTCTCTCTCTCTCTCTCTCTCTCTCTCTCCCCCCGTGTGTGTGTGTGTGTTTGCCTGCATGTATGTATGTGCACCATATGTGTACCTAGTGCCACTGGAGGCAAGAAAAGGGCATTAGATCTCCTGGAAACTAGAGTGATGACAGATGGGCTCCCACGTGGGTACCGGGAACAGACTCCTGGTCCTCTTCAAGAGCAACAAGTGTACTTTACTACTTAACCATCTCTCTAGGACCTTCCTCTCTGTTCTTCACGGGCCTAGTACCTGCCTTGAACTTCTGTTTGATGTAGTGTATCATCGATACTGGTTGTCTCTGCAGACTGGGTATCAGACAGGCAGCCAGCAGGTAATGTGAATGGATGAGGCTGGCTTCGTATGAGCAGTTCACAGTGGCAGAAGCTGAAGTTTGCTGAAAGTATGTGCCCTGTGTGTGGTCAGCTCTGGCCGGTGTTTAATATACCAGACCTCCAGATTCTATGACACACCAAACTGCTAAATGTTAATGTAAAAACTCCCGCTTTCAAATGTTGGCAGCCCCTTTAAACTATTAGAAGGCATTGCCCAGGCCATAAAAATAAGCCTCGGGGCCACTTAGCAATCTCTGTGTGTGTTGGTTGCTGTTATGGGCCTCTCAACCCTTGTTCCTGAGCTGTTAAGCACTTCAGTCTGGTGCTGGGGCTCCAGATCTTCAAAGAAAAAGCACAGCAGTGCAGCCCACCTTTCAGCAGCAGGCCACAAGGGCTGCTGGTCCCCAACAAGCCAAGAGTGGGTGGGACTGTTTAAACATATTCCTTTGTACAGGGGTAGGGCTTAGGGCTATAGGACAGCTGGGTAGTTAACAGGGCAATTTCTCTAAGAGAGTGATGACCGTGGTGTCTTATAAAACAGCTAGTAAACACTCATGTTCAAGACTTCGGCCCCTGAGTCACAGTACTCTACCTCCGCTCCTCCCATCAGGTGACTTCAGCATGTCCTCCAATTTTCTTTCATTCAGTAACATCCCTGGGCATGTACTCCGGTTCAACCTCATCTTAAGCTCCGAGGAATGTTTTTTTAAGAATTCTTTTTAATGTTTTAAATTCTGTGTCTGTGTGCGCCTGCACGTGGCTACGTGCACATGAGTACAGGTGCCTGTGGGAGCCAGAAGCATCAGATCCCCCGGAGCTGGAGTGACATGCTTGTGAGCCACCTAACGTGGGTGCTGAGAACTGAACTCTGATCCTCTGTAAGAGCAGCAAATGCTTCATTAACTGCTGGGCCATCTCTCCAGCCCCAAGTTCTAGGTTTTCTGAGTGAAATAAACACACACACCCCCTCCCGCAGCCACCCTACCCCCTGAGCTTTCAGGCCTCAGTGAGTTCTGTGCCAAGAGCATATGCAGGGGGGGGGGGCTACTTATAAATTGACACTGAAATCTCCCAGGGAAGGGAACAGGGGTTCTCATGTCTCTGCAGATAGAAGGAATCCTGCAAAAGTGAGAAGAAGGAAAGGACAAGGAAGGTCCCTCAAGGACTTCTAGTCACGGGTATTATGTGACTAAAGCACAGAAGCAGGGGGTGCTCCTGGTCTTCAGGAGCTATAAATAGAGCCCTTGCCTTTGGGGAAGAAGAAAGGAAGCTGGGAAGGGAAACAGAAGCCACATTAGGAAAGGCCTGTCTTCTGGGTCTGTGCGTCTGAAAGCAGAAAGCCACTGAAGAGGCAAAAAGTGACATAGTCTGACCCCCAGCTTCAAGGGGAGTGGGCTGAGGGGACAGGGTTCCCAGGGCAGAGATGAAAGGTTGTAAGCAATTTTGAGGTTTCCAAACAATATAGTTACAATCGAGAGCCATTTGGGAGAGACACTCAAAGGATCTGGTGAACAGCTGAGTCCAAGGGAGGAGGCAAAAAAAAAAAGACAACTCCAGGTTTCTGGTTTGGATGAGTAGGTGGGAGATAGTTTATAAGAAGAGAAGAAGGTCTGTCTGTCCCCAGATATGTACTTCAGACACGCCTTAAATGTTCCCACCTCAAGCTTTGCAGCATCTAAAACATCCCAGGCAGAAACTCAGCCTTCTGTGTCTCAAGTTCTTCATTCCCGTCAGCGCCTCTCCCGCCCCCACCCCTACCCACCAGTGCTCTTTTCCATCCCCCAGGCGGTTGGTGTCCCCCTCTGGATTTGTTTTTCCTCCACTCTGCCTCATTTCCTGGGTCATTTCCCACACCCAGCTCTGCATCAATCCATTTTCCTTTCTGCCTTCCCCATTTCATGTCAGTGAAAACAAAACTGGAAGCTGTGTGTGTGTGTGTGTGTGTGTGTGTGTGTGTGTGTGGCAAGCTCCCTGCCGCTGAGCTGTACACCCCAGCTATTTATTCAGTTGCTTCGACTGTATTTGAAGAGAGTAGATGGGCAGGGTAGCCAGGCTGTGGGAACTGCGGCTGCAACTGCTTTTACCACTAGGAACAGGACGATGGATGCTCCAGCTATCTCTGATCTGTGGCCAGATCGGTGGTGCAATGGGGAAGTGGCTGATCTCAAAACTTGGGTTGTTCTCCTCAAGCCTTCTGTGAACTACGGCTCACTCCTCTCATGGCCTGTAGACAGCTGTGACTCGTCACTGGAAGCATTCCTTGGCCCACTGGCTCCTGTGCCTATTTACATTCCTGTCTTCCGTACTTGCTGCCCAGCTGTCTAGGAGGAAAGCGAGTATCTTCCTGCCACTCCTTGGAACGCCACACCCTCTATTCTCCTCTGAGAAGGACTGCCAGCTATCCCCTCTTGCCCTTCTTCTTCCAATTGGCACTTCAACTGGACATTTTTTATTTGAAGACATGAGAAATTAAATCATACATCTGTATCAGAAAGGTTTTGTTTCACTGTGAGATATCCCAAATAAGGGGGTTTCATCTGTATCAGAAAGGTTTTATTATGAGTTATCCCAAAGCAAAGGGTCTATGGTAGGTGGGGTATAATTCAGAACAGGGAAGGCAGGCTTTCCATGGACCCTGAGCAGGATTGGGAAACAAGGCTTGCAAAGCCAGCTTGGATGCTCCCTCCTGCCTGCCTTTTCCACATCAATGCTTGCTTCATCGGCACACAGATGCTCAGTGCATCTGACTTTGCAGGAGACAGCTCCCAAGATTACCCAACCAACCAGAGGAAACAGGTTTTATCTCTTGGCCTAAATTTCTGGATTTCTCTGGGGGAAGTATTAGCCATCAATTTAGTCAAGGTTGGGTGTGGTGGCATATGCCAGTAATTCCAGTACTGAGAGATCTGAGGCAAGAGGGTTGAGAATTCAAGGCTAATTGGGCTATATCAGGAATTCAAACCAGCAGAACCATCTGAGCTCCATAATGAGACCCTACCTTAAAAAACTAGGGGCTGGAGATTCCCCTTAATGATAGAGGGCTTACCTAATGTCCTGGTTGGTGGTGATGTTGTTTGTTTGTTTGTTTGCTTGCTTGCTTGCCTGCTTGTTTGTTTGTTTTGACAAGCAAGAGTCATCTGGAAAGAGGAAGCTCAAATAAGAAAATACCTCTATCCAGGTGGTGGTGTTACACACCTTTACTCCCAGCAATCCAGAGACAGCTACACAAGGAAACCCTGTCTGGAAAAACTAAAACAAACAAACAAAGGAAGGAAGGAAGGAAAAAAACAAAGAAAGAAAGGAAAAGAGAAAGAAAGAGAAGGAAAAAAGAAAAGAAAACCAGGCGCAGTGGCACATGCCCATAATCCCAGTACTCATGGAGGCAGAGGCAGGCAGATCTGTGTGAGTTCAAGGGCAGCCTGGTCTACAAATCGAGTCCAGGATAGGCAGAGAAACCTGTCTCAAAAAAACAGAAAGAAAGAAAGAAAGAAAGAAAGAAAGAAAGAAAGAAAGAAAGAAAGAAAGAAAGAAAGAAAGAAAGAGAAAGAATTTAAGAAAAAGCATCTCTGTCAGATTGCTTGTGATGAGTCTGTGGGGCATTTTCTTGACTGACATGAAGATCCAGCCCACTGTTGAAGGTGCCATGCTTGGTTGAGCAGGTAGTCCCGGAGTACCTAAGAAAGCAAACCAAGCAAGCCAGGAGGAGCAAGCCAGTAAGCAGCATTCCTCCATGGCCTCTGCTTTAGCTTCTGCCACCAAGTTCCTGCCTTGTCTTCAACCAATGGATTGTGGCTCAGGATACATAAGCCAAATTAACCCTCTGCTCCCCTGCAAAGTAATAATATTTGAATTTGTGTACCCCACATGCTCCGGACTTGTAGGTGCTGTCATTACATTGTGTTCACTTTGAGCTCTTGAATCTTGCCAGCCCTTGGGTTTCACTTACTAGGGACAGGGTAAACATTGAAGGAGATGAATAATTAGAGACAGTCCTCCCCAGTGATGTCCTCCTCATCCAAATCCCAAGTCACTCATGTGCATGTTTGTGTTAACCCACCAGATTACTAGCTCAGCTGATGATGCCAGGCTGCCAGGAAGAGAGAGAAAATGAAAGAAGATGCAGGAAACAATGTGTTATTCCTCTCCATACATAACTGTGTAGCAGAAGCATCTGTACTGTTGACTGGACCTGCTGATCTTTTGTCTTAATTGAGATGTGAGCGCCTCACCTACTGAGCCAGGGTTTCCAGGGCCAGAGTTTAGGCATGAGTCTCTGAATAGACTCATGAGCAGCCTTCAAGCTGAACCCCAAGGACTGGCTAAGTGTCTTTCTAGGACCTGGTAGAAGCCCGAAACCTAGTAGGTGCCCACTACCTAGAGGTCGTTATAACTCAAGGCAACACCCAGTGTCTAAGACATGGAAGCCAGGAGGCTGAGGTAGGAAAGCGGGCTTAGGGTAATGAGTCCCAGACTGAACACAGACTGACTCAGGTCTCTTACTGTGGGGTCCTTACTGAGCAAATATGACTGTTCCTACTTCCGCTCAAAACACTTTTCTGCTTGTACATCAGAAGGAAATTTCCTGTCCTTTCCACTGCTACTCTACGCCTCGAAGGAGCCCAGCTTCCAAGGATTTGCTCCCTAATTTTCTGCTTTATTTGCTTTATGACAACCGGAAATGGAACTGTCAGTCCATTTCCTCAGCTCTCGCTCTAACTGCAGTCTGTTTTCTGGGTCCTCTCCATAGGTCTTTCTCACCCATGACTGTTCCCCATTTAACTGGTCTTCAGATGCTGCCAACATTTCTTCATGTACCAATTCTGAGTTTTTGCCAGCCTTCCAATTTCAGGGTCATCGCCTTGGGTTGCAGCTTCTTTATTTCTTATCTAGATTGTTCCAAATAGCATTTGTTTTGTTTTGTTTTGTTTTGTTTTGTTTTGTTTTGTTCATGGAGACAGGGTTTCTCTGCATAGCCCTGGATGTCTTGGAACTCACTGTGTAGACAAGGCTGGCCTCAAACTCACAGAGACCTGCCTTTCTCTGTCTCCTGGGTGCTGGGATTAAAGGCATGTGCCACATAGCATCTTAATTGGTCTGATTGCCAGTCTCCAACTTAGCCTCCGCTCTGCTACTAAAACCTATCTTAAAAGTCAGTGTGGTCATAGCATCCCAGAGCTCCCCATGCCGTCATCCCACTGGTTTCCTGGCAGGGCACACAGCAATCATCTCTTACCTGTCTCACTACCCGACTTTCATTCTTATAGCACCACTTCCGACCAACAGACCTCACAGTTTTGTGGCGATGGCCTACAGACTTAACAAACAACCAGAACAAAGACTGGATGATTTATACAGGAAAGGAACTACCTAGAACGATGATAGGAATCCATAGAGGCTTTATTCTCAGTAGACAAAAGTAGCAACAACTCAAATTCCCATCTGCAGGCAAGGAGATGCACAAATTGTGGTACACCCATCCAATGGAATACTATCCAGCCAGTAAATGGGATATATAGGATGGATGAGTTACAAAAAAAGTTATGCTCAGCTGGGCTGGGGTGGTGCACGACTTTATTCCCAGCACTTGGGAGGGGCAGGTGGATCTGTGAGCCTGAGGCCAGCCTGGTCTACAGAGCAAGCTCCAGGACAGCCAGGGCTACACAGAGAAACCATGTCTCAAAAAACAAACAAACTAATAAAACAAAATGTTATGCTGAACGAAAGAAGCCATAATCTAGAGCAACTGCAAATGCATCAGAGGGTGGAGAAAGACCGACTCTGAGAGGTCACAAGGCAGCTTTGGGATGACAGGGGTGTTCTATAGCTTGGTTGTGGTGCTAAATAGCTAAGTGTGGACATCTGTCAAAACTCATCAGACAGTGCTCTTCAAATACGCACATCTTAATGTATGTAAACCGTGTAATTCATGTAAGTGTTTAAAACTTATACGAACCATCATTAAGAAGGTAGAGGTCGGGTGCTGGAGAAATGGCTCAGAGGATAAGAGCACTGATTGCTCTTCCCAAAGGTCCTGAGTTCAATTCCCAGCAACCACATGGTGGCTCACAACCATCTAAACATAAAATCTGGTTCCCTCTTCTGGCGTGCAGGTGTACATGCTAACACACATTGCATAAGTAATAAATAAATCTTAAAAAAAAAAAGAAGGTAGAGGTCCAGGTTCAGGCCCACAGAAGCAGTGACAGGCCTATAACTACAGACCAGAACTATTCCACTGAGGGTGACACCCTGCCACTCACTCCAGATGCCACAAACTGCCCAGAACTGCCACAGTGCTGCTCTCATGGCTGGCACTCCTGTCCCAGTGGGATCCCGCACAGCTGCAGCTGCTCTGGCTGTGGCTCAAGCACATGTCTAGGAAAGTGCTTCTCCCTGTGTCTGAGGAGGGTGGGAGGGAGAGCGGCAGCCATTTTCTGGCTTTGGGAGTGTCAAAGCAAGCATGCTGTGCGTGACCTGAAGAATTTCCTTGGATATTTGGGCCATTCAAAGGGTGTTTGTTGGCTAGCGGTAACACAGACGGGAGGCCTCAACGACAGAAATAGTTACCTCAAGTTCTGAAAAGGACAGAAGTTCGAAATGTAGGTTTTGGCAACCCTGGTTTCTCCTGGGCCTCTCCCTTTGGCTTGCAGTGGCCTCCTTGGCGTTGGAGGCTCACGTGGTCTTTCCCGTATGCATGCCTCTGTGGCACAGCCCTTCCTCCTCTGGTGAGGACACCAGTCATTTTGGATGCAGTCGCCACCCTATGACCTCATTCAACCTAAATTCCCTCTAGAAGACATCCTCTGGGCTGCAGGGTGTAGCTTTGTAAAGGAGTGACTGCCTAGTGTGTCTGAGGCCCGAGGTTTGCTTTAGCATTACTAACAGGTCATGCCTTGCTGCTCAACCTTCAGTCCACTTCACTGTCTTTCCCAGGTGACTGTCCTTCAGGGTCTGAGCCTCTGGCCTGCCCTTCCAATGTGGAGGTGTCCACCATAACGCTGCCCACACTATCTGTGAAGTCAAGGGCATATCTGACACTTGTCTGTGTGCCCTGTGTGTAGACAGGTGGAGCATATGTTGGGGTTTCTTGCCATTCCTTTTGGTCAGGAAACAGTAATTCTCTAGAGGAGCGTTCTCCACCTGCAGGTTGCAACACCTTTGGTGGACAAATGACCCTTTCTCAGGGCTTTCATATCAGATAGCCTGCATATCAGATATTTACACTAGGATTTGTTTTTTTTGTTTGTTTTGGCTTGGTCTGGTTTTTTGAGGCAGGGTCTCTCTGTGTAGCCCTGGCTATTCCAACACTAGCTCTGTAGATCATGCTGGCCTCTAACTCACAGAGATGGGCTTCCCTCTGCCTCCAGAGTGCTTGGATTAAAGACGTACACCGCCATTGCCTGGCTACGTTACAATTCATAACAGTAGCAAAATTACAGTTATGAAGTAGCAATGAAATAATTTTATGGTTGGGGGTCACCACACCATGAGGAATTATATTAAAGGATCAAATCATTAGGAATTTTTTTTTCTTCTTCCTTTTCTTCCATCCTCTCACTTAACCCTCAAGTGCCACTGAGCTAGATCTCCGGCCCTTGTTTTTACTTTTATTTGTGTATAAAAAATATCTATGCATCTGTTGTTTCTGCTCATTTCTCCATGTTGTGCGGGCCTTCATGTATTTTCTTATAACTTTTTGCTTTGTAGTCAAAATTGTGTTCGTGAGATTCACTCACAAATGCGTTCTTCCCATTTCTTTTCACTGCTACTTGAATATATTTTATTTTTAGTTTTCCTTTTAGAAACCACTCTACTGTCAGCATTCCGGTCCGTATCTCCTGTGCATACTTAGAGGAGTATCTCCAGGTCGTAGTCTCAGGAGCAGACATGCTAAGCTGACGGCAGCTAGCCTGCTGAGTGTTCAGCCAGTGTGGACTCAGTCCGCCCTCTGGGAGGTCACGTTACTCCATACGCTCACTCGTGCCGTCAGGTGTTTTAATCCTTGCCAACCTTATGTAAGAAAAGCATAGCGTTGAGTTTACATTTTATAACATGTATCACAGATACTGATTTTATAAAATATGTTTCTTAAATATCAATAATATTGAAAACATTCCCACATGCTTCCTGGTCATTTGGGCTGCTTCTTCTGTGAAATAGCTATTTCTATTTGTGCGTGTGTGTGTGTATGTGTGTGTGACACATATGCACACAGAGGCCAGAGGTCATCCTCAAGTATTCTTTCTCAGGAGCTGTCTACATTGATTTGTTTTAAATACAGGGATATTCATGAGACCCGGGGCTCCCATATCGGACCAGGTTGCTGGCTCTGGAGCTCCATGGGTTCTTCTGTCCCTGCCCTCCCAGCTCTGGGATGACAAGTGCATGCCACCACTCCCTGTTTTTCATGTACGTGCTGGGGACCCAGACTCAGGGCCTTAGGCTCAACACTTTCTTGACAGAGCTATTTGCCCTGTCCCTTTCCTTCCTTTTGCTCTTTCTTTTTCTCCAGACCAGGGTCTTTATAAATCTCAGGCTGGCCTCAAACTTGCTACATATCTGGGATGCCCTTCAAGTCCAACCCATACCCGTCCCCTAAATCTCCCCCCAAAGTAACAGCCTAGACAGGAAGCTACCAAAGAGAACTCACCGGAAGTATTATAGGGATGCTGGTGTTGCTCTCCACAGTCGATGGCCTCCAGTGGGGGTGCAGGAGGGAAGGACTCAGCTCCATTTAAGGGGCAGGCCACTGAGAATTTGACCATGTTGCAGTGAGTATATAACACACAGGAGTGGGCGGAGGACATGGAAGGACTGGCAAATCAGTATGACCAAGGTGCATGATGTGAACTTCCCAGAAAATCAATAAGAATGTTACGTTTTTTTAAATAAAAAAGAAATGAGAAGAAAATAAATTCAGTATTAGGAGTGATTTTTAAAACTGTATTACTTTATGTTCTCTGCCCATCTAGTGGGCAGTGAGACTTGTTAGGGGTCTTGTGTAACCCAGGATGGCCTCAAATTCATGACTAGCCTGCCTTTTCCTACAGAATGCCAAGATTACAGGCATGAGCTACTATGCCTAGCATCTCTCTTTGGGTTTTGTTTGTTTGTTTTTGTTTTTTGTTTTGTTTAGCACATACATTACTTTTTATAGAGTATTGAATATACTCTATAAATATATAATAAGAACAAAAAGTGTTAGAACTATTATTCTAATAAATGTGGATCACAGAGTTTTATATTGGTCTATTTTCATCATTTATATTCTGCATATGTCCTGAATTTTAAAATATCAAATAAGGGAGGTCTAATAGTACTTGCTGCTCCTCTGGAGGTCCCAGGTTCAGTTGCTAGCACCCACAAGGTAGCTCAAAGCCACCTGTAACTCTAGTCCCAGGGCACTTGTCTTAGTGTTCTATTGATGTGAAGAGACATCGTGACCAAGGCAAGTCTTATAAAAGAAAACATTTAGTTGGAAGCTTGTTTACAGTTTCAGAGATTTAGCCCATTATCATGGCAGGGAGCATTGCAGCATGCAGAAAGGCACTGGAGCAGTAGCTGAGAAGCTACGTCCTGATCTATAGGCAGAGAGAGAGAGAGGGAGAGAGAGGGGAGGAAGGAGGAAGGGAGAAAGAGAGAGGAAGGGAGAGAGAGACCCTGGGCTTGGCATGGGCTTTTGAACCCTCAAAGCCCACTTCTAGTGTCAAAGCCCACCCCAGTAACATACTTCCTCCATCCAACCAGGGCTGTGACGGCCCCCATAGGCTCATCGGAAATGGCACGGTTGGGAGGTGTGGCCTTGTTGGAGGAAGTGTGTCACTGGAGATGGGCTTTGGAGTTTCAGATGCTCAAGCCAAGCCCATTGTCACTCTCTCTCTCTTTTCCTGCCAATCTATGTGTAGACCTCTCAGCTCCCTCTCCAGTTCCATGTCTGCCTGTGTGCTGCCATACTTCCTGCCGCAGTGACAATGGACTGACTACGTCTGCTCAGCGAATGCACAGACCTCCATCTCCAGTCCCACACGTTATTCTCTTTATGCTTACTGTTTTGTTTCTAGCACGCGTCCGTGGTGGTGGGATGATCCTGAGGCAGACCCCACAAGCTGGGCACACACTCTGCTGCTGAGCTAGCCAAACCTTTGGTCCCTTGCATTTACAGTTTTAAAGCTGAAACTTGGTATTTCCAAATGTGGAGACAGATTTTGTCCAAATAACAGCATGAGAGGGATAGCCTTGCTGCCGTTGCTTATGATGCTAGCACTTTATTGTACACAGGACAGACCTGGAGGCGATGGAGGGTGTCACCCTCCTTCCCCTCTCCCCCACCCACTCCGCCCATGAACAGCCCGCCACCACACCTCTCCCTGCCCCCACCCCTCTCACCCCCACCCACACACCAGCCCCACTGCTACAGATCCCATGCCTTAGACTTTGAGCTGCTTTCCTCAGCTCCCAAGGGCCATAGTCAGTGTGACCCCTTATTGTCCTTTTTCCACATATCACTGTCCTTCTACCGCCTCCGAATTCTCAGGCTGCTTGGGGTGTATGAGCAGACAGAGTGAACCCATCTTTCTCCATGTGAAGAACTTGCTTCTATTAGATAAAACCAAGCTGCCAGCTTTCAGGACTAAAATTAAAAATACGTTATTTTATTTTCTTAATCAACAATGAGAGTCAGGCCAAATGTGCTCCTTTACTAGAGAGAATTAGACTCGGCCTACCTAAACCACCTGCCAACAATGGCTCAGAAATGCCTCGTCCCTTAATCTTACTGTTTTCACTTTAAATGTGTTCAGAATCCCCTAAGAAAGGCCCTTAAAAACAACAACAGCTTTCATGTCACCAGGGAAAAATACTCATTTAAAAGCATTCTAATGTTGACATTTCAAAACTACACATCTGGAAGAGCAGGTGTGTGCACTCTGGGATACAGTGGGATGGGGGATGCTTGCAGTCAGTGAAAACAGAGAGCACTCAGAATCAACTGTTGGGGAGGACATGGTCATCGCGCAGGGGTCACCTCGGCCACCTCCATGCCTCGAGGTCCTGCTGTTCATCGCACCTGCTGGTCTCCTCGTAGCTGTGGTGGCTCCAATCATTACAGGCTCATGCTTTGAACACAGATGCGGTCCCCATCTGATGGCTGTGTTTTGGGAGTCTGTGGAACCTGTAAGAGGTGAGGCCTGGCTGGTTGGGGGTGGGGTGAGGGCTTGAAGGCTTTTGGAACGTAGCTGTGATTCCTGTGCGCTCTTGGACTGCCGCCCACCCCACCCACGCAACTGGTTCCCACCTCTGTGAACTCCGCCATGAAGTTCTCACCACGATGGTGTGAAATTTAAGCGATGAGCCAAAAATAAACCCCTTCTCTCTTAACTTGTTTCCGGCAGGTATTTGACCAGGACAACGAGGAACGTACTAGATTCAAATAATGGAAATTCACCACGGCTCCTCTGGTCCCAGCTACCACTGCTCTGGTCCCTCATGATCCCCACTCCTGGCTCTCTCACCTTTCTCGGGGAACTAGAAGATGTACTGGAGTGAAATAAATAGGCGAAGCCAGGCCAGCAGTGTGCTGCCCCCAATAAACAGGTGTTTATTTGACACTAAACTGCAAGTGGCCAGCCAGAGTCATTCCTCCTCCGTGCTGGGTCCAGGAAGAGAAGTTCAGCAGAGGTGACTACAGTCTGTGGGAACCTCCCTTTCCTGATGGACCTTGGAACTTCCCAGATGATCCTGTGACTGGCAGCTGAAGCCACAAGCAGCTCGCAGGACAAGCGGCAGAACGGGTCGCCTCAAGCCTTTGTGTTTTTCACGCTTGCGAAACCAAGACTTCTGGCCAGAAATGCATATCCCGGTGACCCACGAGAGCGGGCACAAGATACACCTATCGGTGTGGTTGGCAGGGAGGTTGCCAGTGAGCGGTGGGCAGCCTGTCAGCTGCGTGACTCGCAGAGGCAGTGCGGTGGGTGGTACGCTGGAGCGAAGCAGTTCACACCTCCCTATCCTTCCTCCCACTCCCAGCCTTGGAAACACAGAGTACTTGGAGCTCTGGAGTCGCCTCCTCCGGCAGCTGCTGCGCTGTGCGGCTGCGCTCTGCAGATGATTTCCCGTGGCTAACCCTGGAGGAACGGCAGGTCTTTGTCTCTCTTCATCTCTCTGTGGCCCTGGAAAGACATCTGGCCACACGTCCAAATGGAGAAGACTTCCTCTAACCGCATCAGCGCTTCACAGAATGGCAAGAATGTGGGAGAGCCTGGAAAGGGCTCGTCCCGTGACACAGCCAGCTTGCAGGGCAAGAAGCAGAACGGGTTCCCTCCAGCAGCGTTTCTCACACTTGTGAAACCACGACTTCTGGCCTGAAATGCACATCCTGGTGACCAGTGACGGAGGGCGAAATAAACACATATGCAAGGACCAGTAAAGGGCCAGAAATGTCAGAGGCATGACTTTTCCTTTCCAAACCGAATTCTCTGTCTTCTTTTCTATTAGTGCTTTTTGCAAAGCTGTTTTGACCTATCAAGTTGGTCTGTGGCCCATTAATGAGTCACAAACTGTGGTTTTTAAATCACCATTCACATCAGCAAAAGCTCATTGTACTCTTTCACACGGAACCATCAAACCTCTAGCTATGTAGTGAAACTTTCTGAAAATAGGACTAATCATTCTTTATTCAAAGACGAACTCGTAGTCTTTGCAAAGTTCCTTTCAGGCGCCAATTATTTTCTCTCCTTCTCATTCTCCATTCCGAGGCTATATTAAGCCTTTAAAACTGAAATCTCAGCTCTTTGGATCCTGAGGCAAGATTGTGAGTTTGAAGCCAGCCTGGGCTTCAAAGCAGGACAGTATCTCAAAACAACACGCATACCAAAAAGAAACAAAATCAATTCTCCAGGTCATATCATGTCATCTTCACCATTAACCTCATCAATATCTCTATTGCCAATAAACCTGATGGTAAACTCACACTACAGCACTCCCCCGGGACGCGTCTAAGGCCTACATACATCACTCATTCAGGGTCTCTAATTATTGGAAAGGGGCAGGGAGGAGGTTGAGCCCAAGCAGCTGTCCTGATCCAGAGCCTGCCCCAGTGGCCAGGAAGTCACTCTTCCATACATACTCGGCTTTAAAAAACAGCGCTGAGGCTTTACCATACTGCCCCTGCATGTAAATGACCTCACACATGCAGTTGGTTCTCTTTGTCTGCAGTCTTACTGCCTTCATTTTACTCAGCTAAGACCCGCTTGGGCTTTTTTTGGTCTTCCTCCTGAGTCTCTTAGCCATCCCTCAAGCTGTCCTGTGTTCCCGCAGTACTCTTTCTTTTCTTCCTGTCTCTCTCCCTCAACCACCCATTTGATCCACTTAATAAATTATTCACTGAGCACTTACGATGCAAGGAGCTAGAGTATTGCAGGACACAAAAATCTCTGCCTCCAAAAGCTTGGAGACTATAAAGGGGGAGGCGGAGATGACTAAGTGACAAGTGACATCACAAGCGGTCACCAAGGGTGAGTTAGCAGGGCATGTCCCAGCACAAGGAATGAGTGACTATTTTTGTACTGTTAGGCAGGGGACAGACTCATAGATGTGACATCCCAGTAGGGATCAAGGGGAGTGTTGGGACAGCCCCGGTGACTTACTGGGGGTGAATCTGTCCAGGAAGAGGAAGCCGGTGCACCGAGCCTGAGAGCCTGCATGGAAACTGGAGGGAGCGTCATGAACAGCCAGGGGCCAGTGTGGCTGCAGCAGAGGGAACAAGGACGCGTGGGTGAAAATGAAGTCAGGGACTTGGGGCACTGCAGGTCATGGTTTTACAGCCTGACATGATCTGGCAAGCCACTGGAGGGTTCTGCTCCGGCTGTTACCGCAGCTTTAGTTAATTAAAACAGCACGAACATATTCTCCAATTCAGAGGTCAGAAGTTAACGGACCGAGATAAAATCAGTATGTTGACAGGGCTGTGCTTCTTCGGGGCTCGCAAGGGGAAGATCTGCCTCCTTGCCTCTTCAGCTTCTAAAGGTCCCCTCCCTCCATCCTCAAAGGCAGCCACAGCGCAGCTTGGTCACAGTTCTGCCTTAACCACAGTCAGGAAGGCTCATCCATTTTGAAAGACCCAGACTAGTCTTCCTGTGCCAAGACTCTTCGTTCACATCTGAAAGGCGCTTAAGGGACAGAAGGGTATGCTCAGGGACAGGGATGACACTTAGCAGTCAAGTAATGGCTATCGTGCACTAATAATACGGTTGTGGCTTCCAGGAATTAGGGTGCGGGAGCCTTTGGGAGCAGGGCTCCATTACTTTGTGTGTAACTAGGAGGACTCACCCTCATTTCTGAGCTAAGAGCTGTCTATGTAGCCCAGGCTAGCCTCAAATTTGAGATCCTCCCACCTCAGCATCTGGGCTTAATAGTACCTGACCCCACAGCTCTCGGACTTAAGAAGTCCACTCTTGCTCCTTTTTAGGGAATAAGAAATGGGGTGGTCTTGGGGAGACCAGCTTAGAGATATGGGCAACCAGGTGAGAGTTGGTCAAGTCCTAGCCCAGGTGCCAACGGAAATGAAGAGACACAGTTCAGAGCTGCTGTATTGAGTCTTGTCCATCAGGTGCTTCCCACAATCTCTTGGTCTTCTGAAGTAGTGACTACCCTTATCCTCACAAAAGGAGGAAGCTAAGGCCCAGACAAATGAGACAGTTCATAACAGAAGGCCAGAACTCCAACCCATACTGAAAAATGAATTCATTCCGATGAAGTAAAACATTTGAGTTTAGCCAAATATTCTAGCCACACGGGGAATGAGAAAAGGATGGGTTTATAAGGTTTTAGCCATGAATAGAAACATGTTGGGCTCTGAAACAACAAAAGTCAAAGCCACCACTAATTAAAAAAAAAAAAAAATCCAAACTATAAGGTCCATCATCGCTGTGGTTTGCTTGCTGAAGCACACAGCAATTTTCAGAAAGAGTCTGTAACTGCCCCAAAGACAAAGAAGAAATAAACAGATGACACCAGGCAAACCAGGCCAGGCCTGGGCTATGTGGGAAGGGATTTGGGTTTCCCTTTAGTCCCAACCATCAATTAGCCAATACATTTGAGATATTGATTCATCTTTCAGAGACTATCTCAACAATAAAAAGTCCACAATACTGTTTTTGTTTAACTGTAGATTCCTTTAAAAAAAAATCCCTAAATTTATTCACTTGATTGACACCTGTGAGATGCCTAGCTCTAGTCTAGTCACATGAGGAAGATACCCCCCCACACACACACATACACCTGCCTGGTTTGCCTTCTAGCAGGGGGTGACAAAAACAAACAGAAAATAATTTCAAGAATGGGCCACAGCTTGTGTGGTAGAGGGCTTGCTTTTGATTGCCAGCACTGAAGAAGCTGGGCATGGTTAGTGTTGCACGGCCTGAGCTTCTAGCACATGGAGATGGAGAAAGGAGATTCATAGGTTCAAGCTCATCCTTGGCAACATGATGAGTTCAAAGCCAACCTAGGCTACCTAAAACCCTGCCCCAAAAAACAACAACAAAAACAAAGCAACAGGCAAATGGTTGTAAGTGACAAAGGAGGTAACACTGAGCGAATGAGACAGTAACTGGAGAAAAGGACAGAAAACTGCAGCCCGGACAGTGTTTTCATTGCTGAGGAGGAAAATGAGCTTGGGCTATCTGAGGAGGGGGAGGAGGAAGTGAGCAAATAGAAGCATGGTGGGTGACAGTGCCGGATGGCAGATGCTTCTGGCAGGCACATCTAGAAGAGAGCTTGGAGTATGCTCGCAGTAAGAACATAGTGGGAACACACACATGGTCATGCAGACTGGACGGCTGGAACGATGACTTGGTACACCTGTGCCAAGATCACGGGCCCTGGACACTGTTGGGGATGGAGTACTGGGTATGTTACTTACTGTGCATGGCCTTGACAGGCTGTTTACATGTTCTCAGCTTCCCTGTTTGTAAAACAATGGTAATTATAGAACCAACCCTCTTCCGGTTGTTCTAGAGAGAGAGAGAGAGAGAGAGAGAGAGAGAGAGAGAGAGAGAGAGAGTGTGTGTGACCTCCTTTAGGACTAATTCTGGAACAAAGTGCCCAGTGTTAGCCATTTACTATTAGTGATTAGGGTATTCAGTGAACCGAGTTCATTAATGTGGGTTTATTGCAGAACATGCAATTCATTTTAAAATGTAGTTTACTTATGAGTATAAAGAAAAGATCAATGTTTTTATTTATCTATTTCTGGTGTTAGGGTTGAATTTGATGCTCTTGGAAGCCAGAAGAGGGCATTGGAACCTCTAAAAAGATTGATCTTTTCTGTTTCTGTGTTTCTATCTGTCTCTCTCTCTTGCACGAACATGCTGTTTTTCAAGACAGGATTTTTCTGTGTAGGCTTGGCTGTCCTGGGCTTGCTTTGTAGACCAGGCTAGCCTGGAACTCACAGAGATCCTCCTGCCTCCATCTCCCTGAGTGCTGGGAATAAAGGCATGCAAACACTGAGCTGGGTTGAGTCTCTCATTTTGACGGTCTCACTCTGTATCCCTGGCTGGCCTGGGACTGGTGGGTGATCCTCTTGCTTCTGCCTCCCCAATCCTGAGATCACAAGCATGAGCTACTGTGCCCAGCCCCTGAGCGTAGCCTATTTTAACAACTGTTTGAAAAAGATGTAAAAATGGTTTGTTTTTATTTTTAACTTTTCTAAATCCAGGCACCCAATGCCTCCAGAAAGCTATTTTGGATGAAAATACAGTGTTCTGACACCTCTCTGAAAACTCCACACATCTACCAAAATGAACGCTTTTATCTCCACGGTCTCACGTGCCACTGAGTGACAGAAGATACCACTGTGTTTTGGCTGACCAGCATCTGGAAGCACCGACTCTTTAAGCCAAGCCTACTCCAGTCCTCCTTGAGAAAAGAGCCATGGGCCTCTATTCCTGTCCTCCTCTGAGTGCTATAAGGTCCTGCCCAGGAAGGAAAAGCTCAGCTGGAATGAAACTGTTGAGGTTTCTGTGGGCTCTGAGGTGGCTTTGCATCACTTGGCAATCCAGTAATTGTGCCTGGTGCCCAGATCTAGAGACAAGAGAAAGAAAAACAATGACTTTTCCCCAGATATTTCTATGTGCACTGGTATTTTACTTGAAAGCATGTATGTGCATGAAAGTTTACTTGAAAACTTGATGTGCATGTCTGGTACCCACAGAGGCAAGAAGAGGGGCATTAGACCTCCTGGAGTTGGAATTACAGATGGTTGTGAGCTGGCATTTGGGACTCGGTGCTCAGTCCTCTCTATGAGCAGACTGTGCCCTTAACCATTGAGCCATCTTTCTAGTCCCTAGAATTTCTATATGTAGTCCAGAAATGGGTCTGAAACACAAGCATTTCTGCAAAATGTTTTCTTGGTCCCTCCATCTAAATCCAGTTATAAACTGGTAACAAGGTTCCATCATTACAGATGAGAACCATGTATTAATGCTTAATTGTGACTATACCTCAACTTGAGAAAACCACCATTCCCTGTGTTCCTTCCCATGCGTTAGCGAGCATGAGAAAGACATCTTTAGTTCAGGAAAGAGATGGCAGGAACACAAACAGCACAGAACAACATGAAATAGGAGGAATGAGCAAATGTAGCAGGAACACAAAGGAACCATAACCACATATGGAAAGGCTGAAAGCAGGAGGTGGAATCCGGCTTCTGAGACCAGAATGTTAGAAGGATGCTGTTCAGACACAGAAGGCTTAGGCTAGGCTAGGGAAGAACAACAGCTGAGCTTTACCCAACTCAGGGGACTCAGAAAGTAGAAAGGACGGACTAGAAAGTCAAACCAGAGCCAGGCAGAAAGGACTTTCTTTAAATTTACCTTGCTGGCTAAGGGAGCCAGGAGCTTTTAGCCTGGGAATATTTTAAAGTATTGTGGTTACGCCTGCTCTTGTTGGGTTATTACCATCAGGGAATAAATAGGTAAAGAATAGCAGAAGAGAGATGGAGGAAATAGAGTAGCAGAAGAGTGAAAATCTCAGAAGGAAAGTAGCTACAGAGAAGCCAGAAAGAATTAGGAAGAGTCTAAAATAAAACCCCTGCGTGTCTGTGTGTGTACATGGAGGCTAGAAGGCCACCAACAAGCTTAGCAGCAGGCATCTTTACTTGACCGGCCATCTCAATGGGCTCTTGAGATTTTGAAGGGTACTGACAGTTTATGTGGGGGCTGTAGGGAGTGGGGTCAAAGGAGAGCACCAAGGATGTATATAGAGCATGCTGGCAGGGGTCACATAGCCTTGTTTGGTGGGAAAGCTGGAATTTGATACACGCTGCAGAGCAGAAGGGTGTCTAGTCAAGACCTGCTCCTCAGACATCTTTTGAACAAGCTTGCTTTGACTGCTGAGTTCCAAAATTAGGCCTGGGCTGTCTAACTCTATGCTTCTGTTCTGGGAGGCAGCACTGGAATACCCCTTCTTAGGAGCCTTGCCATCTTACTGTCCAAACCTTAACAAAAAAGGGTGGTAATTTTGAATGTTTTTCTAAATACCCTTTTTAAAAAAACAAAAAACAAAACAAAACAAAAAACCAACAACAGACATTTTAATTTGTATTGTAACTAAAATTAGAAGACAGGGACTTGTTAATGCGTGAACAAAGAACCACAAAGTTTGAGGCTCTAACATAATACACACCAAAGCCTGTGACTGAGAAAGGTTTCTTAGCCATCACGCCATCTGCCTGGAGACTAATTAGAGGTTTAAAAATAGATGATCTTTTGAAGGCAAATAAAATGAAAATAATGGAAAATATTAATATACATCTCATAAACCCACACTATAGAAAACAATGATGTGTTTTAGGCACTGTATTAAGATGAAAGGATAAGATGATGCCTCAATGAGATATTCAGCAAGGAGCTACTTCAAAGGATGGGAGGGCTGGATTATTGATTAGGCACTTTCATAGATCTCCTTTCAAGTGATTATTGCTGGTGATTAATATTTAAATACTATCTTATAGCTACACAAAACAGATGAACCTCTTCCCAAGGCTACTCCAAGACATAATTATAAATGTACAAAGCCCCCACCCAACTTCTCGTCCCATTTTGCTTTCATAACTGAATTTCTTGAAAAGCTGTCTACACTTGCAATCTTCACATTCACACTGTATAAGCTTCCCCTTGTCCTGCAGCTCAGCTATTTTTTTACTTTTTATTCTTTTAATGCCAATGGAGTCCTTCTTAGCAAGGTCACGGATGACTTGGGTCACCCTAAGTATGCTGAGGACTTGTGGGAGCCCTCTCGTTAGAGTGCTTATGTTGCTTCATCTAATACTGATGAGAGCCTCCGAATATGTGAGCTTTGTTCACAGTTTACATCTTTCATTGGCCTAAGCGCATCTTCTGGCTAGAAATCCAACAATGGATCTTTTTATCATTTGAAGTAATTGCAAAATCAACATGTTTTTACTCCTTTGCTTTTACATAACAAATCTGGAAGGCAATCTAGAAGAATGAGGTAAAATGTCCCTTATTTTTACGCTAACAAAATCATGTATAATTATAACGTACATGATTTTGATATATGTATACATTGTGGATGTGAAATCAAGCTGACTGACATATAGCCATTGCTTCATGTACCCTGTGTGTGTGTGTATTGAGAACACTGCTAAAATCTCTTGGCAATTTTAAGCACACAAAATATTGTTATTAAGGTTAGTCATGCTGTATAATAGATTCCCCTGAATGTATTCCCCCATTTAATTAAAATCTGTAGGCAAGCCAGGTGTAGGGGATGCACCTACAGTCCCAGATACTCAGGAGACTGCAGCTGCTCCAGAAATTCCTGGGAAACAAAACCAGAACCCGTTTTTAAAAGGGGATGGGGAAGGGGTGTAGCAAGGTGTTTTATCAGGTAAAGGTGACCAAGCCTGATGGCCTAAGTTCAATCCCCAAGGACCTATACAATGGACAGAAAGAATCAACGACCGTAAGTTGTCCTCCACACATGCTATGGTGACAACATACGCACACATGCAGAACACATGTAAGAACAATAAAACTTTAGAGAAAGGAATGAAGGAGGTAAAGGATTACATTTCATTCTTTGATGAACATTTCCCAAGTTCTCACATGCCAGTTCCTTGTAACTACCATTCTACCCATGCTGTTTCTCTTGCCGTCTTTATGGCTGTGAGATCATGTGCTGTTTGCCTGTGTTTGCCTTATTTCACTTAGCATGCGTCAGCCTGATTCATGGTGTTGCCCCTCCCCCAACCCCAGCAGTAACAGAACTCATGACTGCTCTTCACCACTGATTTACACTCCCGGCTCACTTTTCCTTTATCCATTCTTCTGTTCATGGTCATGTAGGTTGATTTCATATCTGACTATCATGGGAAAATGTTAAAATGAACACCAGAGAGCAAGTTTTCTTTTAAGATTTTTTTGGTTCTTTAAGATTTATTATTTATACAATGTTCTGCCTGCATGTATGAGGCACCAGATCTCATTATAGATGGTTGTGAGCCACCATGTGTTTGCTGGGAATTGAACTCATGATTTTTGGAAGAGCAGCTAGTGCTCTTAACCTGTGAGCCATCTCTCCAACCTCCTTTTAAGCTTTAAATTTACATGTATTCATTTTGTGTATGTATAGGCACGCACCTCCACTTGAACATGTGGAGGTCAGAGGACAAGGTGGGGGAATTACTCCTCTCATTCCACCATGTGGGTCTTGGGCCTCAAACTCAGATTGTCAGGCCTGGCAGAAAGCACCTTTACCTGATGAGCCATCTCACTGGCCAGAGGAACATTTTTACCACCACACTGATTCCATTCTCTTTAGATACATGGTCAGAGGCGAACCACTGAATTACATGGTAGCTCTACTTTTTAACTTTGGAGGAAGCTACTACTTTCCGTAACGGCCATGCTAACTGGCATTCCCATCAACAGTTTACCTGCCCCCTTTCTTCACATCACCAACACTTGTGACATCTTTAGTGCTTCTGCAGGATCATTAATACATGTAATGTTATGTTCAGGCATTTGGGCAACAGAGAAAGCTGGTGTTAGAGGGAATGGCTCTCAAAGTTCAAGGGGAAAAAAAGACAAGACAAACTGTAGTCTAGGAGAATATATCTGGAAAAAAAAACTTACCTGAAGAAAAACTGTTACTCAAAATATATAAATAATTCTTGAAACTAAACAATCAGAAAATCTGATTTTAAAAAATTTGTTGGTTTGGAGAGATGGCTCAGTGGTTAAGAGCACTGACTGCTCTTCCAAAGGTCATGAGTTCAATTCCCGGCGACCACATGGTGGCTCACAACCATCTATAATGTGAACTGATTCTTTCTTTTGGCAGATGTAAATGCAGATAGAAAACTCATATATATGAAATAAATAAATTTTTAAAAAATTTGTCAAAGGCATAAAGACATATATTTGGCTAATAATTCCTATGTGGATGATAGCAAGTATAAAGATGTTCAAAACAAAAGTCAACGTGACGGACTATAGTATGTCATCAGGAAAATGCAAGCTAGAAAATATCACTACATAACTACAAAATAGTCCAAACCCAGAACACTGTCAACACCGAGGCTGACAAGGACATGGCTCCTCTGTGACTCCCATTCAAGGCTGGCGGGAAGGTCCAGTAACTGTGCCCTTCACTGACCCAATGGAGTTCAAAACTCACCCTTCATACAACCCTGCAGATAGCTTTACAAGTGGCTTCACTCCTAAGTACCCATACCTGGAAGCAGCTAAGATGCTATTAGCAGATAAATTAATAAGCTACGGTCCATCCATCCAATGAAACATGTCAGCACCAAGAAGAAATGAGCTACATGTCATGAAAGACAGAGGCACCTCAGTGCACACTGCTAAGAAACAAGCATTCTTAGTACTGAGCATTTGACCAGCTCCTGGCATTGTTTGGAAAACAGCTGTTTCTAGCTTTGTGGCCCAAATAGAGTATCAGTGAAAAAAAATATGATTTAAGTATAGACTTTAGCCCCCATAGCAAGCTTGAACAGAAAAAATAGAATTTTCTCACATTCTCTAATACCACTCCCCCAACAAATAACAACTACCTCTGTCCACTACCAACACCCTGCACCAAAGTCCATAGTTCACATTTGGGCTCACTCTGGTTGTTTGGACACAAAACATGTATTACTGTGAATCACAAAGCGTGGTCTCACAGCCCTAGAAATCCTCGGAACATCATTAACTCACCCTCCCCTGAATCCTGTGGCCACTTACCTTTAACTGCTCCCATAATTTTACTTTTTCTAGAATGCTCTACTTGGGATCATACAGTATTTAGAATTTTCTCTGAGTACCCATGTAAAATCTGTGCAGCTATCACTCAAGTACCATGATGGGGGTGGGGAGATAAGGAGAACAACCCTGGAGCTCACTGGCCAGTCAGCTGAGCTAAATTGATAGGTGCCAGGCTCAGTGAGAGAACCGGTCTCAGAAAGAAAAAAAAAAAAAAGAGAGAGAACAACTCAAGACATGTGACCATCAGACACAAATTTCTGGTCTCCACACGTATGTGTGTATGTGTACATTCAAAGCTGCAGGCACACGTGACGCACACAAAGTCATACACATACCACATACACAAAATTTAAAAATGTTAAATGCTAAAGGCCTTCAAAAGACAGGTAGACTGAACAAATTCAAGGAATATCAGATATACATAATCCTCCTCCACCCACATGTGAGATTTGGCAATTTCTAACAGCCAGAAACAAAGTCAGAAATCGAAAAAAGCCTCTTGGCACCAAGAAAAATATTCCCAAAGCCCACAGACAGAAACCAGAGATTCCCCTCAGCATTTTTATGTGAAAACTATCTTAAATGGGCTCTTGAGAGCAAGGCTGCATCTCATATAGGAAATAATGCTCCTTAGAACAAAGTAGGGTCAAGAAAAAAAAAAAAGGTCTTTGGTCCTTGGCTTGTAAATACTGAAACCACCATTCTCTACCAAGTCTTATGAACACTTAACACTCATTTTGGTACTGGGTCTCAGCCGTTCTGAGAAACTTTTCTTGAATGAGTCAATTCTTATTGAAACGGGGCTGTTTGATGTAGTCCAGCCTGGCCTTGAATTTCTGATCCCCCTGTCTGCTTTTGGGGTATTAGAATTTCAGATATATGCAACTACACCCAGTTAATAATTCTCTACTCTTGAATAAATAGAACCAATAAGCAAAGACAGGGCCATGGTGGCTGAATAACTGCGAGAGTCAAAGACCTGGAGTCTAGTGTTTCTTCTGCCAACAACCAGCAAGCTATTCTTGATTTTCAACTGAGCTGTCTTCTGTAAAGAGTAAGAGAATCAGATCTGTCAGTTCCAAAATCCTTCCAAGTTCTAATATTCAAACCAACAAAAAGGGCAATTGGAAGGCAAAGGTGAACTACATCATGAGCAAGTATCTCTTCATCATTCAACCCTTGCTTGTTCAGTCTTCTGCAGAGCTAACCCATCAAAAGGTTGGACAGTATAGAGAAGGTAAATGAATCACATCCTTGCCTTTGGGGACTTTCCACCTGGTGAGGTCAAGCACCAACCAAGCAAATCAGTAGGAAAGGTATTTTTAGGTGGGAGGTGGGTAACAGAGCATGTTCCCTGCCTGCTCAGGAACGTACATTTAAACCCTGGGAAGAAAAGTGTTGGGGGAAATAGGGAGTATTTCAGGCAAGGGAGCTTTAAAGGTCCTATAACAGGGAAACCGTGGGGAACTGGAGAAACTAGGAGGAGGACATAAGAGGCAGGAAGGCTGTGGTCTTGCAGCAAATTAAGTCTCCACCAGCTCTGAAGGGCTCTAAGGTCGGCTCGCAACATCTGCTGTGTGGACCGGAGGACTAGAAAGTGAGGCAGTCACGCAGTTATCATGGGAATGGAGAGTATGATGGTGGCTTGACAGAGAACTCCACAGCAGACGAGAGGCCTAGATATATGCTGGTAGTGGAGTTAGCTAGGCTTACTTGGGAATTACGTTTGCATATTTGAGGGGAAAATGAATCAAAGTTGAGAATTAATGTACTAATTAATGCCAAGTTACTAATTCTGGGACAATGGTGCAGAAGGACATGGGGAATTTCTAAAAGATAAGCTCATTTTGAGACAAGTGCCAGTGCTGGGAGCAGACACCTTATGGAAACCACTGATATACTAGCCCCCCATTGTATATTGCTAGCATGTATTTTGCCTTTGTTCACAATAGTGTTTATGTACGTGCGTGTATATGGTTTTCCCTTTAAGCAACTTTTTTACTATTGTCTAGATACTGCCTAGCAAAATGCCTAGGCACACACTTTGTACTCCAATAAACATTTTAAAATGTTCTCAAAAATAAACTTCCTAGTCGGGCAAGGTGGCTCACATGATTTTAGAATGCTCAGGTAGGAGGACAGAGTCTGAGGGCAGCCTAGGCTACATACACAGTGAGACTCTGTCTCAAATGCAAACAAAAAGAGAACCGGCACACTGACTCAGCAGGTAAAGTATATGCCACCAAATCTGCTTACCTGAGCCTGATGCCCAGGTAGAAAGAGAACCAAATTGTTCTCTGGTCTTCACACATGCACCTGATGTCTGCACCTCCCCCACCACAAATGTAGCAAAAAGAAAAACCAAACTAAAATTCTTTCTCCTCATAGCTTTATGCCTGTGGCCTTATTCAAAACTAACTCTAGTCTAGCTCTGACTTTGAAGGGTAAAATAAATATGAGGCTGTGGAGAGATGGCTCAATGGTCAGGAGCTTGTACTGCTCTTGCAGAGGAGCCCAGTTCAGTTCCCAGCACCTGACAGGCTTCATAATTGCCTGTCAAATTCCAGCTCCAGGAGACCTGCAACACCTTCCTTTGTCCTCCAAGAGTATGTGTACTCACTGACACATACACTGACACACACACATTAAAAAAAAACAAACAAAAACTTTAAGTACTACTTTAGATTCAGTTCACCCTGCAATTTAGTCACCTGTCATCCCCACCGCACCTACTTTTAGACTGAAAGCAGGATGACTGACAAAGTACGACACTGGATTCTAGACTTTGCAATTTGCCATGAAAAATGCAAACATTTCTTGGTACCTACTTGCTTTTCCAAAACATCTTAGAAAAGTTAGTTTTAAATTAGAGTGGGACTTCCCTGCTGTGACCCTGACCACCCTCCTTTCTTAGCCGTCTGGACTCCAATAACCCAACCTGGACTGAGAAAATTTACTGACAACCCAGAAATGTGCTTTAACTGATGAAATCCAACATTCTGTATATGGCAGTGGTACTAACAAATGATTTGCTATTTCTGGTTTTTATGGTAGTTGACTAAAGATATCTTAATTTGGTTTTAAGGAAATCTGCATGAAAATCTGCCAAGTAGCAGTCTTGCTGATTATGAAAAACCCACCTTTCTAAGGTTTGGTGGTGCAAGCCTTTAATCCTCGTACTCAGAAGGCAGAGATAGGGGGGATGTCAATGGATGAGGCCAGCTTGGTCTACAGAGCAAGCTCCAGGGCAGCCAAAGCTACACGAGACTGTGAACCAAAAGACAAAAACCAAACCATCAAAAACAAAACCAAAGCCATCTTCCCGAGTCGTACATACCAGGAAGGAAGGTTCAGATGGCTAGAAAGAGTGAGCAAATGCACATATCTCCCCTGTTCTCTCAAGGTTGTTTTCCCTTTGCTAGGGATACACACAGAAGTTTGAAAATCTTTATAGATGAGAAAGAATCTTAAAGCCATATTTCTCCATTTAGCTTGGCATAGTGTACTGCAACAGAAAAATGTGCTTAGCTTCCAATTGTTTCTTTTACATAGAGAGATGAGAAAATACACTATATAACTGCTTATGCAAGGAATACTTCAGAGTGCAATGGAAGCAAATAGGCTTCCTCTCATGTTTGTTAGCTCTTTATTAGTAACACATTTTCTGACTGACCCATTTTATTTAAACAAAACATACTGCAAAGCGTTTGAAAGTTTTTTTTTTTTTTTTTTTTTGGCATAAAGTGAGGTCAAGTAATACAAAGATACAAAAAGAAAATCAGCCTGCACAATCTATTTCTGGTCAACGCTCTCACCAATCCAGAGAGAACTAAATAGGGGAATAATAGTTTACAGACGTTCTCTTCCAAATTCAGTATTTCACACTGCTAACCACTGAAATGCTTGGCAGACTCACATTAATAATTTCAGGTTGGGCAGCTGTGATAAAATCATGACTAAACGGTTGCCAAATCCACCCTCACTTACCTAGTCTCGTTACCTCCCCCAATAATGCCTCAAATAAAAACCTGTATGAGTCATATACAAATTTCAAATAAAGGAGCTAAATAGCTCAAAGCAGCAAGGCCTAGGAGCACCAGCCTCAAACACTGGCCATTTTATGCTTCCCAGGGAGTAGCACATATAATATCAAACGACTACTCTAGAGTTGATGTCACAGGCAGGGTGTTTTTGAAACTCTTGGAGCAATAGTCACCTGGCACTAAACTACACTGACTACATCCAGCCAGGGACCACCCCTTCTGCCTAGAAATGCACTCATCTTATACTGAGCAAATTACATGTAAGCTGATTCTTCCTACATTCACTTTCAAATCTTCTATAAAGACCAGTGCAGCCCAGCCCCTTGTTTGGCATGTTAACTGATAAACAGGTGGGACAGCCTTTGTAAAACAAAGTTGAAAAGTGCTACATTAATTACGTTTTAAGCAAATTCCTTTAATAAAGATTTACCATGCCAGGCAGTGTGGGTGTGTACTTTGATTCCAGCACTTGGGAGGCAGAGGCAGACTCTGAGTCTCCTGCTAGTCTGGATAGCCACAGCTACACAGAGAAACCCTGCCTCAAAAAACCAAACCAACCAACCAAAAACCCAAAAACGTACAAATGAGTTTGAGGCAGGTCCCAGTATGGAAGCCAGGCTGGCTTTGAAATTGTCTCAGTTTCCCAAGTACTAAGATCACAGCTAGTAACACTATGAATGCATGGTGTTTATGTTTTCTTTTGGGGAGAGGGTTTCTCTGTGTAGCCTTGGCTGTCCTGGAACTCACTTCACAGACCAGGTTGGCTTCAAACTCAAGAGATTGACTGCCTCTGACTCCCAAGTGCTGGGGTCAAGAGTGCACTACCACCACCCAGCTGAATGCATGGTTTTATTGACCCTTCTTTGCTTATTTTCTTTTTTGGTTCTAGGAATTGAACTCAGGGTTTTTTAGCAAGTTAAACAGGAGTCCTACCATTAATCTCTATCCCCAGCCCTACAACATGGTAATAGGTAATTTCCTAGGGAGAAGAGTAGAAAGTATTTAGCATGTGCAAAGCTCATTTCCTCAAGGAATTCTTTTCATGGGACATCTTGTGGGATGAAAATTTGATAGAACACATTGAGAACTGCTACTTTAGGTATATGCTGTTTTAAATGTTTTTAAAAACTCTTTTATGTATAGGTATTTTGTCTGAAAATCACAAGTGTACCTGCCAGGAGAGTGTTAAAAGACCCTGGAACTGGAGTGACAGATGGCTCTGAGTGGGTGTTGGGAATTGAACCTGTCCTCTACAAAAAAAGTAAGTGCTTGCTCCAAACCCATGAGCCATCTCTCTAGCCCACGTGTTGGTTTTTGTAAACCAGCTTGATACCTGACTTTAAAATACTGATTCTATGCCAAAAACAAAAAAAAAAAACAAAACAAAAAAAACACGGTTAAGTGATTTAAAGAGTAAGGTTTAAAAACACGTGGGATACAGCCAACAAATAGCACACATGCTTCTGATTTCCCTAACTATTCCTATACATGCACTTATTAAGGCAATTTTCTATTTTTCAGATTTAAAAAATTGCTCAGTGGGTGAAATATTTGACCTGCAACAACAAGCACCTGAGTCTGAGCTATATATAGAACCCATATTAGAAAAAAGCAGGCACACACTATGTAAGCCTAGCACTGGCAGAGGCAGGCGAATCTCCTGGGGTTTACTGCCAGGAAAACCTACTCTGAGATCCAGGTTATTGGATGGTCCCTGAAGAATGACAGTTGACCTTTGGCCTTTACACACGCCCGATTATCTGGGCCCACAACAACATACATATACCCACCCAAACAGAATCAGAAACTCAAAACCACTTGAGCAACACTTCTAAAGGAGCCAGTATGGATCAATGATCTAAGGTGATTTGTAAGGGATAAATGCTAAAAACACATGGACCAAAGACCATAAAATATGATTAAGCTCTGTATCTGAAACCTGCCATTATTCTGCACGTTCAAGAGTCTGAAACTGAACAGTTTCAATGAGAAAACATCCTCTAAAGGGTAGAATGCCTGCTTTCTGTGGTTTTGAGGATAAGAAATAAGGGGCATAACACAATGCTGGGCAAAGAATAAACACGTTCTCATTAAAGCGAGCCCTTATCATTTCCCTTTTCCTTCATGAGCTATAATCTCACTGGGCTGCCCATGTTAGCCTTCAATTTGTGGTCCTCCAGCTCAACTTCCCAAGTAGCTGGGATTTCAGACATAAATCCACCATACCCAACTCCTGGTACTGTTTTTATCACAACTGCACAAACTCCTTAGTTACAACACTGTCCAAGCCCTACCCTGGTGTCTGTAACACTTGGCTAATGGAATATGATGCTGAGATAGATAGCTGCTTAAAAAGAAAATAAAATTTAGCTGAGCGGTGGTGGCACAGGTCTTTAACCACAGCACTCTGAATCTGAGTTTTAGGCCAGCCAGGGCTACAGAGAGAAACCTTGTCTCAAAAAACAAAAACAAAACCAACCCCAGAAAATAAAATTTATGCACAGGCCAACTTCATAATATATTCATTATAATATGTATAGTATAAACCAACAAAAGGGGAATATTCAAAAACGAAAGTTTATGGGGAAATAGCATTTTGCTACATGCTTCAACTTAAAGATAATCTTACACTGATAACCTACACTAATATGGCCCATGTTTTAAACTATTATCCCACTGATTTTTGTGATGGGTTAATGATTAAATTGGGTAATACAAAACTGTTACACAGAGGAAGTAATTTAAAAGTTACTAGTAAATATCTACTGTAGCTAGAGATGATCAGTAATAACTTTCTCCAAAGAAAAAATAAAGTTCAAAAAAATTTGCAGGCTAGCAAGACAGTTCAGAGATTAAGAGCATTGGCTGTTCTCCTAAAGGTCCTGAGTTCAAGTCCCAGAAACCACATGGCGGCTCACAACCAACTATAATGAGATCTGGTGCCCTTTCTGGCAAGCAGGCATATATGCAGGCTCAATATTGTATAGATAATCTTACAAAAAAAAAAAATAAACTGCGTAAGCCCACACTGACTACTGAGTGCATCTATGTGCACTCATGTCACACACACACACAGAGGCATGTACACATACCAGCAGGCAGGCTGCATGCCATGGCATAGAGGTCAGAGGACAACTATGGAGAGTTGGTTCTCTCCTCCCACCATGGTTCTAGGGTCAAACTCAGGTTACATGGCAAAGTTTTTGAGCCATTAAAGCCCTCTTTTAGGCCTAGCTGCCCCACCCACTGGTGACGGGAAGCAAACCCAGGATTCCTATTAGGTACATATTCACCCCCTTTAGCGCCATCTTCAGCCTACAATAATTGATCACTTTCAACAGGCCAGCACAACGCCAATTACAACAAATGCTTACATGACTAAAGTATTTTGTGACATGTCTTTGTGCCCTTGTGCACAGGCTCGTGGAGCCCACTGATGTCCTCTTCAATTCCTCTGCACCCTGCGTTCTGAGGCAGGGTCTCTCACTGAACCCGGAGCTCACCAACTCAGCGACATTGGCTAGCCAGCAAGCTCCAGGGATCCAGCCCTCCCTGCCTCCCTTGCTCTGGAAATAGACATGTATGACCATACGTAGCTTTTTTTTTTGGGTGCTAGGGATCCAAACTCAAGCCCTCATGCTTGCACAGCGAGCACTCTACTGAGCCATGGCACCCTGGAGGAAACATTTTTTATTTAGTTGTATTTAACTAGCTAAAATCCTACAGACGTACTATTAGGCCTATCCTATTCCTCTGAGATAATTAGCTACTTTGTGAAACCAGAATTTTTACTTGTTACTTTAAGTGTGGAAAAAACAACTTATAGAAAACATGAAGAACCATATGTTTAAGTCTTACCTTTTCTTCATTAATAGACCATTTCTACAGAAATAAAAAGTAGGTGCATACTTTCTAAGCACATAATAAGAGGGAGAGGCTGGAGGAATGGTTCAGCAAATAAGAGCTCGGATGCTCTTCCAGAAGACCTGGGTTCAATTCCCAGTGCCCACAGGGAAGATTATGACTGTCTGTAACTCCAGCTCCAGGGAGTCTGACAGTCACCTTCCTTTGTTTCTATAGGTACTACACGCAGACAGTGCACACACACATACTGTAGGCAAAACACCCATCTATGTACAATAGGAAAAGAACACAGAAAGAGAAAACTGAGCAGAGGTCTGGGTACACAAACATCTTCACAAACATATTTACAGACTGAATTTCCACATCCCACCATCAGGGGTAATCCACAAAGATGAGGTATACATGGCTCAGTGCGTGTCAGTGTTCACTGGCTAAAACGTTTGGTTAGAACACTGCACTAACATTTCAGAGCTACTCTGGTTGAATCCCATTAAAATAAGGGCAAAGACATTCAAAACAAGCACATTCTTCTAACAGCAAGGACTCTTCCCACTTTATTTTGACATCATGATAGTTCCATAAATTTAAAGTGGAAGACAGCTGTTCAAGAAAAGCCATTTCATATATGTATGTATATATATAATATATGAAGTCATTTTAAAAGTCTGTCATATAACAGATTCATTTGGTACTACCAAAAACTTACAATACAAATAAATGACTACAAAGGAAACCATCACTAATCTAAGACACACAGGGACTACTACACTTCACTTCAGGGGAAATGAGTTCTACCACGTTAAAGGAATCAAGTCCATTTGTCATAGTGTGCATTATCATAGTCCCTTAAAGCAGGGACTCTTCAAAATGTTTAAATTTAAAAATGTTCAGGTATAATTCTGTCTGTACATTCAGGAACAATCATATTCTGATTACATACAATGCTTTCATTGTGCAAAAAGAGCTTCAGTTAACTATTTCCTACGGTCTACAGTCAATGAGCTAATAATACTAGCCGTTTACTGGTCAAGCTGTCAGACAAGTATAGAGAGGAAGCTGCCTAGCTATCCTTCCTGCCGTAGTACAGCTAATACTAGATCTAGTTCCTTCCTGTATTAGAACTAGCAGGTGACAAAATGAGAATTCATTCTGTACCAAATAACAGAAAATGCAGTAAGAGTTCCTCATGTCCAACAGCCCTTGTCATCCAGTAATACAATCTTTACAGTTGTATGTGTATAAGCAGAAGGGAATAGGGAACAAGAGCAGGTTGAGACAGGTATATAAATAGGGAACAGAGATAGCACATGGTATTAAGAACCTTATCTGAAGTCTGCCCAGTGTACTAAAACAAGCAGAGCAGATGTCAGTGCAACTTTAACCTGGTAATTTATTTGAGTGTGGGTGGGAATGGGGGAAACCAGTGTGGATGAAAAAAATTCATTCCTTTCCTTTCAAGCACAAAGAAAAGCAACAGGACTTTTAAAGGTCAGATTAGAAAATGAACAGTAATTCTTAGAAGCCTTCTCAATTAGCCAAAACAAGCTAAAGATAAATGTTGAAAAATATCTCTCACCCTAAATATTTATCCATCTATATATCCCACTGTATGAATAGGCTTTTGATTAAAAGAAACATCAAACTACCCGCCCAAACATTTTAAAAGAGGTACCACCATATAGAAGTGACAAAAATAAATTAGTTTCCCCCAATGACAATCTCTAAAGCATAAAAAGCTATATAATAATATCTTATACAAATTAACCAGTGTTCTTACAAAAGTAAAGCAGTTTTGGGCTAATGACATTACACTGTATTTGTGGTGAAGTATGAGGCACAAGAATATATGCATAATTAGGCATTTTCCATCTAATCAGTCTCTATGGTTATCACTTAATTCTTGGCAATATATAACTGGTGTGTATTTTGGTAAGTCACGAATTGTAGAGAACAAGAAGCAGCGTTTATAGTAACAAGGTTTGTATTTGACAAACGACTGCATTGCTGAACACATTTCTTTTATGAACTCTGTGATTCGTGTTGCAGATGACCACTTGCTGTAGATCCTGCAAAGATAAAAGGAGAAAGAGCAGTATAATTTGCTGTTACGGTTTGAATATGAAATGCCCACAGGCTCCCGTGCTGAGGGCTTGACTCTATTTTGAAAGGCACTAGAACCTTTAGGAGGTAGAGCTTAAGCTAGAGGAACAGGACACTATCCTAGTGGCCACACTGTGCCCTGGCCCTCCATGGTCACCATGATGTGCTCTGCCTCCCCACAGGCCCACAGTGACAGAGCCAAGCACACGGATTGAAACCCCAACAGCTTTACACCTCCTCCGCCCCACTCCTCTTAGGTTATTTCCTCAAGTTTTTATCAAAGCAAAACAATAACAAAAACCTATGACCAACTTTGAAAAACTGTCTAAATTTAAACTCTTCTCCTGGCATGGGTAATAAGCAAATATAAAAACTTTAATAAATCAGTAAGATGTGTTTCATGTAGACTAAATTAAGATTGATTTGAAAGAATCTAGGAAATACCATTAAATGTTCTAAAAATAGTAATACCTATATGGAGACAGGGCAAATAGGTTTCAGAACAGACATTGTAAGTAATCACAGAAGGAAAGTTAAGTGTTAAAGCCCCACCTACCTGATACTAAGCAAATTCACACCTGATGTTATCAGTCAAACACATCTCTATTTATGGAAACAAGCAAACAGAGGGATGAGACAAAAATAAGGGAGAAGAGAAGATGAAGGAAACTGCCAATGTTCTAAAGCACAATGCTTACAGAACATGAGTGCTTTGAAGGTTGGTTAAGAAGTAGTAAGACCCAAATATTAGAAGTTAAGAAACTTGTCTAACTAAAGCTTATTGTATAGTTTGCCCCATCCTTGTGTACTTTTATGATGCCATGAAAGTTATACTCCTATGTAAGGGTACTTTAATTTCCACTTCAGACAACTCAGGAACCGAGCTAACACAAAATTTATACTCTATTATACTCACCTAGGAAAACATATCTATATATAGTCTATGAAGTTTAAAGTCTTATAAGCAGATATGAACAAAAGACCAGTTAATTTTTTCAGGAGCTATTAGGCACAGTCTAGTGCAGCCCTCAGCCCTCACTAGAGACATTTCTCTGTACAGTAGAAACTGCTTAATACCCACAACTGGTCAAAGTGAAGACAGCAAGTGACCATGGATGGTCAGCCATGAATGGGAGGAAAATCTGTATCCCCTCCTCATGGCTCAGGGAACATGAAAGAAGACTGGCAAGAACCAGAAGCTGGGACGGACTGCTGGGACGCAGTGTCTTCTGGACATGACAGGGCCATTCTACTCAGGAACCCAGAGCAGCTGTGTTTGTCTGCATAAGATCAAACCAGTAAAAATTCCAATCTGGATGGAGGAGGGGATCACAAGAACTCCCCACCCCTGGCAGAGGAGTTCCTGGCAGTTGGTGACCGCTGGGGAGAGTCAGTTTTGTTCAGAGATGTGGGCCTACGGTGCCCGGGCTGCAGTGGATGCCCTCCAGCTGTGCACATGATGGGGCACTGACTGGAGTCGGCGTGCTGAGAGAACACTAAGTTGGGAGGGGATGTGGTTGGAGGTGGTCCGGGAGGAGGCTAGAGGAAAGACTGTGGAGTGGGTATGACCAAAATATATGTAAAATTCTCAAAGAATACAGTAAAAATGTTTTTCGAGAAAAAAATTATGAAGAGACAGAGAGAGAGAGAGAGAGAGAGGGAGAGAGAAAGGAATGAAGGGAGAGAGAAACACTGATTTTTCCTTTATCTTTCTCATTGTGTTTAGTTGGGTAAAACATTTCAGCAGCAAATAAGGAGTGTTCCTAACTTGTTACCACACACTGAAAGCTGTCAGCAAAAGCTGAAAGAAGCTGGTGAGAAGTTACTTAAGTACTTGGGGAGTGGGTGGGAAACAAAGACTTCAGGCCAATTAGGAGACAGGATATACACTAAGGCATAACCCAGTCCCTATTTATGATCAAGTAAAAATAGATAATAGGAAGAGAAAGATTTATCAACTACTAGGATGAAGTTTGTTTAAGTTAAATAATGTAATCCTGATACTATAATGAGATAATGACCACATCATATTATAGAATTACTCCTATTTCACAGTTTGCATTTGAACCAGTTTAGGTCCCACAGATAAATCACACTGCCATAAAAGCCATCAGCTTACAAGTACAAAGTATAGGCAGTGAGTACACACACCATCTCAATAGTGGGGGAGAACAACCACTGAATTTTCTTTCTTTCTTTTTGGTTTATTTATTATTTATGCAACAATCTGTACAACCAGAAGAGGGCGCCAGATATCATCATAGATGGATGTGACACCATGTGGGTGCTGGGCATTGAACTCAGGACCTCTGGAAGAACAGCCTCTTAACCTCTGAGCCATCTCTCCAGCCCCAATCACTACGTTTTTGGTACAGGCCTTGGCTCTATAGCCCAGGATGGCCTGAACTTACAGCAATCCTTGAGCCACGGCTAGTGTTGGGATTATAGATATGTACCAACACACTGACTTACCTTTGTTAAACATACACACACACACACACACACACACACACACACATATAGCCCTGGGTTTGATCCTGTACCTCAAAAACAAATGAAATAAAATATATTTTCCATGATTAATTGCTATGCTACAGAAAGTAGTTATCTAAGATGGTTTAGGCATGGTGGTGCACACCTGTAATCCCAGCACTCAGGGAGGCAGAGGCAGGGGGATCTCTCTGAGTTTGACGCCAGTCTGGTCTACAAAGCGAGTCAAGACAGTCAAGGCTACACAGAGAAAGCCTGTCTCAAAAAAACAAAACAAAAACAAAAAAATAAAAACGAGAGAGAAGAAAAAGTTGGATGTGACAGTGAACACCTGTAACCCCAGCACTTGGGGCTGAGGGAGGTGGAGTGAAGTTCTCACTGGCTGCACAGCTTGGCTTTACCTCAATTTAAATATTAAAAAAAAAAAAAGGAAATCAAAATAATTGTCAATGTAGTAAAGGAATGTCAAAACAAATCTTCCATATTAAAAAAACTTTCTTTTTAAAGAAAAGAGGTATGGTAAGACATGGTGGTTAGTGTTAGTCTTGCCAGCACTTGGGAGGCTGAGACAGGAGGACTGCTTTGATTTCAAGGCCAGCTTGTGATACAGTATAAGATCATCTCACCCAAAACAAAATCCCACATAAAATACCTACAAACAACAACAACAACAAAAAGCAACAACAACAAAAACTACTTCTTCAAGTTTTAATAATATGTGTGAAGCACTGGTTCATTCTTCAATACTGAAAAACAAACTAAGAACAAAAAACAGGTAAAAAGTTTTAAACTTTTTTAGAAATAAAATTTATTTTGAAATTAGTTCCAAGGATTGAAATTGTAGAAACATTAACACACACAATAAAGCAAATCAGCAAAACGCCCTGAGAGATTCCCCGAAGTTTAAGCACAACGCAGCACACGGTTTTAGGCACAAACGCAGTCCCAGTGATACTTTTAAGGCATCTGACCTTGATCTGACGCTTCGATATTCATGCTGCCTCCATCTGCAGCCTCTGACATTTCTTCATCTTCGTCATCGTCATCATGTAGCTCTTTTGAAATTAACTGTCTGGCTAATTTGATATTCAGTCCTTCGTTGTAGTGGAGCTTCCTTTTCATTTCAAACTGCCGCTTCTTTTCTAGAAAAGATTTTAAAGTGCACTGTAAGTTTTGACTGGGAGACTGGTCCAGGCCTGTTCTGTCCGTGAGTTCTGCTGCGATACCGTTACATTCCTTTAAATGTTTCTGTCGGTTGAATACTGTTTTTGTGCTCAATGGCAGTGTCAGGTAGTTTTTCATAAGACCATGCAGCCTACAAAATCTAAAATATTTACCTTATAAAATTTTTTCTAGAAAAAATTTTTCTAGTTCTGCTATATTTAAATGATTCAAATATACACCTCAATCGATGGATAGGAATGGATAAAACCATTAGAAATTTTGTGAAGAGGGGCTGGAGAGAAGTCTGAGAGGTTAAGAGCACTGACTGTTCTTCCAAAGGCCCTGAGTTCAATTCCCAGCAACCACATGGTGGCTCACAACCATCTATAATGAGATCTGGTGCTCTCTTCTGACTTGCAGGCACACAATGCAGGCAGAATACTACATAAATAATAAATAAAATAAATCTTTTAAAAAATTAAACAGAAATTTGTGAAGGAAATTTAAAGATAGGAGAAAACTCTCCAGCAATAGCTGAATGGGAGGCAAAAGGTAAATATAACCATATGTATGAAGAATACACAAGCCTGCAGATATACAAATAAGATCCAACCTTAATAGCGGTTAATTCTGGGTCAAGAATTATGAGCAATGTTAGTACTTTCCTTTCTGAGCACACCACAACCCCAGGTTTCTCTATGCAGCCCAGGATGATCTACATCTAATTCTTCTGCCTCCCAAATGCTAATTTCTATTATAGAAATGCACCAGGGCTGGCAAGACGGCTCATCTGGCCCACATGGTAGGGGAAAAATGATCACTTCCTGGGGGGTTGTCCTCTGCACCCTCCATCAAGCATACACATATATTTGAGCACAGAATAAATAAAATGTTCAAACAAACTGCTAAAACAGGCACACACCACACTTGATTATGACTTCTACTTCACCAAGAAAAAAACTCCTACTAAAAAAAAATCCTTATCTGTTTAAAAAAACATTAGTGGCAATTCAGTGCAACTGCCACATTTTACTCAAAGAACTTCAGTGTGAGCTCATGGGATGGCTCAGGGGTTAAAAGCACTGGCTACACTTCCAGAGGCCGTGAGTTCAATTCCTAGCAACCATGTGGTGGTTCACAACCATCCATGTGATGTGTACATGCAGACAAAGTGCTCATATAAATTTTAAAAAGAGAATGCCATTAAACTGTTCATGAAGAAATAATGAAACAATTCTAAGATTGAACCTAAGCACTCATATAAAAAGTCAAATACCCTATATCAGGCACATGCATATACTTACATTAAACACAAATATATATACAAAAAAAAAAAGAGGCTGGAAAGTGGTTAAGAGTACTTGCAGCCTTTTGCCGAGGGATCTAGGTTCAGTTCCCCAGCACCTACATGTGGGCTGATAAGCTGATAACTGTAAGTAACTTCACAGTCCCAGGGGGATGGAGGGCCCTCTTCTGGCCTCTTTGGGAACCATGCACATAGGAAGTGCATATACATATAATATAAGCAAACATTCATAAACATACAAGAAAAATAACTTTAAGATGAAGTAATACAGTAAAGCTATCAATAAAAACAATTAAAATTCCATCATCCTAGCTTTATCAACGATTTTAATCACAAAATAGCTACTACCAGAATAAGGATATCCAAAGTTCTTTCTCAATATGTTCTAATTCTCTCCCCTAAGTGTTATAGTTATATTATTACCAAGATCGCGTTAGTCATTTTTCTTTTTCTCTACTTATAAAATACTTTTGAGCTGGATGGTGGTGGCACACACCTTTAATCCGAGCGCGGGAGGCAGAAGCTGGTAGGTCTCTGAGTTCAGGGCTACCTGATCTACCAAATGAGTTGCAGGACAGTCAGGGCTACATAGAGAAACCCTGTCTTGAAAAACCAGCAACAAAACAAACAAACAAACAAACAAACAAAAAAACCTTTTTGAAATGGGGGCTATCTCAGCACGCTGTGCATACTGGTCTTAAAACTACAGACCCGTGGGCCCTCCCATCTCAGCCTTCTTAGTAGCTAGTAACAGGTACATAGGCATGGACCAGGCATCTATGACTCACTTTTTAATGACATCTTTACATTTGCAATGATGTGAAGGCAAAGCTAATATCTACCTACATCTTTACTCATCAAAGTGATATATGGTCTAATAGAAATTGTAGAAGAAAATCACTTGCATTTCCTCACTCAAAAATGGGAGACAAGGGTGGTGGGTGAGACTCCTTGCCTAGTGCACGAAGCTCCGAATCTAATCTCAGACACAACAGAACAAAGCAAGACTCCCAGAGATTACTAACTTCTAGCTACTTTTTTTTCTAAAAATATATTTTTACAAAAATGAATCAGATGTTATTTGGTTCTACACTTACTATTTTGTTAACACAATCATATCCAAGTTTCTCTAGGACAGGCTCAGTGATCATTCCAACTTTGTAAAAAATTTAGTTTCAAGGTGGTAAAATATAACTGTCTATTCTGAGCCAAAGGTTTCTGATTTCTCCCTATCTTGTCAACTATTTTGTGATATAATTTATACAGTTTTTATGTACTCTATTAATAGAAATCTGTTTTACATGTATATTACTCATTATAAACCATAAAATATTTAAAAAGATAAACTATATAGCATAAACTTTAATGAATAAAGCTAAGTAATATTATGTGATATTTTTCTTTTGTCATTTATATGTACATGTAAACTGAGTAGGACTGGTAACATTTTTAAATGCCTGAAATAGGTGTCATACTTATCCATCCATACAATGTAAGTAAGCCCACTCTATCATATTCATACTAAAAATAAAATTGCCCTCTTCCCTTTTTGTAGTACTGGGCACTGAATCCTGGGCTCAAGTACGTTAGGCAAACAGTCTTATCAATGAGAAACACTCTTAGGCTAGCATTTTTCTTTTCTTTTCTTTTTTTTAAGATTTATTATATAATACAGCGTTCTGACTTCATGTACACCTGCACGCCAGAAGAGGGCACCAGATCTCATTATAGATGTTTGTGAACCACCATGTGGTTGCTGAGAATTGAACTCAGGACCTCTGGAAGAGCAGCCACTGCTCTTAAACTCCAGCCCTAGCCTGGCATTCTTAATCTTTGTTGGAATGAAAGGCAATACAAAGTTTACAATGCTTTTTTTTTTCCCAGATAGGGTCTCACTATGTAGTCCTGGCTAGCCTGGAATTCTCTATGTAGAGCATCATGGCCTTGAACTCACAGTGATCAGTCTGCTTCTGCCTCCCTAGTGGCGGGATTAAATGTGCATTAGCACTCACAGCTTCTGTAATGCTTACAGGTTCAATTTTTAGATTCTTATTCCTAGGGATTTATATTACAGTATTTCTTTCTGTATAAACAAAGGAATTTATTATTCTAAGTTAAATAATTTGAAAATCTGTACAGGGAATGGAGAGACATCTTGTTGTTTAAGCATTTACTGTTCTTGCAGAGGATCAGGATTCAGGTCCCAGCACCCACATTGTGCTTACAACTGACTGTACTCCATTTTCAGGGGATCCAATGCCTTCTTTTGGTACCTGGTACACATTCATACATATAGGCAAACCACTCACATTAAAAGTTTTTCTTTTAAATCTGTAAAACAGAAGCTGGGAAGTCACATGAATAGGCAAAATGCTTGCCAGAGAAGCATGAGTTTGATCAGCAGCACCCAAGTAAGCTAGGCATGGCATTGCACATTTGTAATCCCAGGACTGGGATGCTGTGACAGGCAAACCTGGGTCATACAGCTCAGCCTAATTAATGAATCACAGTCCTAGTAAGAAAGCCTCTCAAAAAATAGGGTGGGCAGCTCCTGGGTAGCAACATCCTCCCCAGACACATATACGAACTCAATCTTTGAAATTTCTTTCACAGTTAGCTGACATACGTGGCCTCCATCTTTTTTTTTCCCCCCCGAAGGCAGGTTTTACACATCCCCAGCTGGCCTCAAATACATTAGGAAGAAGATGAGCCTGAGCTTCTCACCCTCTACTTCCCTAGTGCTGGGCTTACAGGCATGTGCCACAGCCCCCTTTACTCAGGGCTTTTTTATGCAGGGCTTCTTGCATGCTAGGCAAGTATTAAACCAGCTGAGTCACATTCCCAACCCCTTAATCCTCTTTTGATTAACATTTGTTACACAGTAGAGCAACATAATGCAAAATAATAAAAAAAGCACACTTAGGTTTTATGAGCTATATGAACTCAACATTACTATTCTGTTTATATCTACTTTTATGAAGAATATCTTGTTTAAGTTCTTAAAAGTTAGTATTTACTGACCAATTAGAATAAAACATGACCAATGCTAACTGCTTTAAAAACTTCATTTCATTTAATGGTCACCAACAGCTTAAAGTGTCTGAGATGGGGGGCTCACCAAACTTCCCAGGTTGGTCCTGAACTTGAAGGCTCAATAGTTCATCATGCCCCAGCCTCTTGAGTCACTAGTATCACAGATATGCATTGCCAAACCCAGAACTAACATAAATGAATGAATGAATGAATGAATAAATAAATAAAATTGTATTTCCCAATTTAGGAAATAAAACTAGAGGCTCCGTGAAATTAGGCAACTTAAATAAGTATCAGACTTGGAACATAAACTTGTATTTCTCAGACTCCACAACTAATAATTTTAACTGTGCTTTACATTATAATTTTCTTCTTAATATCTAGGCTAGGCAAGCACAGTTGTGTATACCTTTAATACCAGCAGTGGGAGGCAGAGGTAGGCCAATCTCTGTGAGTTTGAGACCAGCCTGGTCTACATAGTGAGTTCTAGGACAGCTAGAGCTACCTAGTGAGACTCTGTCTCCAAAAACCAACCAAAACAACAAAGAATATCTGGGTTGGTTACATGGCTCAGTAGGTGAAATGTTTCAAGCCTAATGACCCAAGTTCAATCCCAAGATCCTACATGATGAGGAACTGCCTCCTGTTTGCTGTCTTCTGACTTCCTCATATGCTGGCTCAAGTGCCCAGACATTCATACAAAATAACAAATACGTGCTTAAAAAATGATATTTATTGTCAGCTGTAAGCCCGGGACTGGAGAGGCTCAGGCAAGGAATCACTGTAAGTTCAAGGCCAGCCTAGGCTACTGTCTGAAAACAAAGAGATCCTTTGTAAATTCAAAATGTTTTCCAGACATATAATTATTTAAAGTGAAAAACACTTATATAATTTAGTAAGTCTACCCGTAGGAAATCATTTAATAAAATTATATTAATAGGTCAAAAGGTAGCTCCTTCAGGTTGACTCACGAAACTACAAATTGATGGATAATTACCCTTAATGAGAACTGATAATGTAGACCAATAAAACCCCCACCCTTAATAGATAAAATTTTGGGGAGAATGATATGGGAAAACCTAGAAACAATTTTTTAGTGGAAACCCTCTTCAAGGGCCCCTTCTGCTATAGTCAGATTTTAATGCTGAACAAGGCGTGGTTGAGATTCTGGCAAAGAGGCTTCACTAGTGCTACACAAGTATTCTGCCACTAAGTTACAAGCTTTTAACTATTTTTAAGAGCGAATGGAAGAACTATGTATATGTCATCCTTCAGTACCTGAAGGATTAGCTCCTGGACACCTTATAGACACCAGGATCTATGGGTGTTCAAATCTTTCATGTACAAGGGTATACTATTTGCAAATAACCTTCATAAATTAAACGTCCTGTCATTTTTAGGTTAAATGCTAGTCACTATGCTATAGGGAATAATGACAGGAAAAAAAGCCTATCCTTGTTACATGGCTCATTTTTCTTCCCTGAAACATTTCCAAGTCATCGTTGGCTGAGTCTGTAGGTTCAATATCTGCAGATACCAATGGTCAAAGGTTATTTTATATTCTTTTAAAGATTTATTTTTAGCCAGGCAGTGGTGGTGCACACCTTCAGTCCCAGCACCTGGGAGGAAGAGGCAGGAGGATCTTAGTTTGAGGACAGCCTGGTCCACAGAGTGAGTTCACGTGTGCTCACGTACACACCCGTGGGGGAAGTGCCTGAGGCTGGAGTTACCAGCAATGTGACCCAACTGAACTCAGGTTCCCTGGAAAAGCAGTACACACTCAACCATAGAGCCATCTCTTCAACCCAATTTAATATTGAAAGATAATACATTCAAATGGCTCAAAAAGTATAAAAAACAGCAGGATAAGACCTATTCCTATATGACCAATAATCCGCATAAACAAAATTACTTGTAGGCAGTAGTGCTCTCACTACTATGATCTAGCAGGACTACAAGAGCCTCTTTTATCTTATAATGAGAGCTTCTGTAGCTTCTTTTCTAAGAGATCAGTACTGTGTTCCCTACGACCTATAACGACTTTATTCTATGTTTTATCATCTTGGTTCACTGGATAAATTTCACTGTTGTTTGTCTGTTTGTTTTGTTTTCCATTTTCTTCAACACAGGGTCTCAAGTAGCTCAGGATGACCTTGTACCACACAGCCAAGAATGAGGGTGAACTTCTGATCTTCCTGCCACCACCTTTCTAGGCTGCTATTACAGACAACAAACAGTTTATTCAGAGCTCTGTGCATGCTAGGTAAGCACCCTACCAACAGAGTTCAGTTAACTAACTATGCAGGGCTCAACCCAAGCCCTGCATCACTTCATTAAAACAGAAAAGGCAATGAGGCAATCCATTCACTTCAAGATAACTCAAATATTAAAGGATGCTAAAAGCATTGAGTATTTACTAAATGTCTACTTTTAATTAAAAAAAAATACGAAGGAATATTTAAAAATACTTGGAAGATGATAGTATTTCTTTCAACTTCTTCAAATCAGGGGGAAAATACTAATATATAAGAAACTCACATATGTAGAATATGATCTACAGATTCTACATTCTTTTGTTCTTATTTTGCTGCACACCACTTCTCAAATATGAAATTAATTTTCCAATCTTCCAAATAAATTTATTTCAACAAAAAGTATTGGCATCACACTAACAGCAGCTGAATGAATAACCTACCTCGCTCTTCAGGGGAGAGGTCATTATCTTCCTCTCCACTGCTTTCTTGTTCCCGAGTCCGATACTTTGGCTCTGATCCTTCAGCAGCAGCTAATCTACACAATAAATATTTATGAAGAAATTAGTAACTGTCGGATACTTGTACTATTGAAACGACACGTTCAACTTGAGTCATACAAATACCTCCCCAATCAATAAATACAGTAGCTGTAACTGATGAAGAAAACAAAGAAAGGTAGGAATGGATGTAGAGAGCAGTAAGCAACAAATTTAGTAGAGTGGGTGCTATAATCAACGAGCAGCAGCTTGTCTTTGCCTTTCTCACGCCTCTACCATCCATGTAGGTAGTAGGATATTTAAAAACAATACCACACACAGACAAAAACAGACGGAAGTATCCCCAGGTTCAGGTACTCTTACCCTTCCCACCTCCTGCTTAGATTGGTATTAATCAAAAAAGACTGAGTTTGAGGACATCCTGGTCTACAAAGGGAGTCCAGGACAGCCAAGGCTACACAGAGAAACTGTCTCGAAAAAACAAAACAAAAAAATAAAACCCCCCAAAACCAAAAGAGAACTGTAATAACTGATATGAAAAATCTAGTTAGGGGCTGGGGATCATAATCAGTGGTAAAGGAAGTATTTAACATTTAACTGCCAAGAAACCCCCAAACCTAGGAAAGCTTAGCCTTTCATTTACAAATGTACAAGCAGAACAAAACATCTTGACTTTGCACAATTAAAGCTCCCTAGGGAAAACTCCCTAAGGAAAGTGAATTAGCACTTACTTCTTAGCTAAAACATCTGGAGTCAAGACTTCGTTGCCTTCCGAATCACTATAGGCCTCTTCATCATCACCCAGCATACTAGGACAATAAGCATGTTTCTATTAACAAGCACATTATTAAAACTGATACATGAAATAAAATTATATAGCTAGAAAACCAAGATTGAAAACACAATTTCATTATTTAATTAAAATAATTTATTTAGAGGTTTGTTGTCATCTTTGAAATTTAACTTTAAAATAGTTTCTACTCAATACATGTAGTTAGAGGCATAGCACTGGGCTGGGAATTTAAATCAGTAGGACAGTCCTTGCCATACATATATAAGGCCCTAGTTCAATTCTCAGCAATAATAAAAAAAAAAAAAAACAAAAAACAACTAAGCTTGGTGGAGCAACCATAAAGTACTAAAAACTCAAAAAAATAAACTAAAAAATTGTCAATTTTTCTACCTGATGCAGATGAACAAATAATGCAAAATAAGCCATTTTCTGGTCTTGGTATTTTGAGAAGAAACTGTCTTGCTACGTAGCCCAGCTGGCCTCAACTTTGTTTTGAGTACCAGAATTAGAATTAGGAACGGGGAATGCTGGGCTGGCTAGCATTTGTGTCTATATTTCACCATTAAGAAGAAAAAGAAAAAAAGGTCTACATAGACATAAGACTAGGAAAATAAACTTAGGTCCTTTGGTGGTTAATTCTGGCTGCCAACTTCACTGGATTAAGAACTGCAAAGAAAGCCAGGTGTGGTGGCACATGCTTGTAATCCCAGCGCTCAGGGGCAGAGGCAGGTGGAACAGTCTCAGAAGTGCTTGCTGCTAGTCATGACCTGAGGCTGGTCGGCACTCAACCAAGCAGCTCCCACTACCTCTACTTGAACTCCAAGGGATCTGATTTCAGCTGTGGCCTCCTCAGGCACCTTCACACATTATATACATACAGACACATCAACAACAGCAATGAAAAAAAAGAAGGAAAAACTAACTAAATTGTGTGTATCAGCAGCTAACAACCACCTGGGTACAGTAAATATTCACTACAACAAAAATGTGAAGTTAAACATTATTAGCAAAAATGTATTCAAGTAGACCATTAACTAGCACTCTGGTAAGACACACAAAACACAGATATAAAGAATCTGTTAATTAGAAGATTGTATCAATGCAAATGGAAACAAGTCACAAAAGAAAGGATGTCTATGTTGTCTTACTTGTGGTAAGGAGTGTTTGGCTCATCTATTTTCATCAAACCATAGTCTTTGTCAGCTGGATGATATGTTGCCAGGATATTCATTTCATCCCACTTCTGGGACTTTTTACTAAAATTAAAAAAGGAAAAAAAAAAGCATTTAGTATCCGTATTAAAAATAAAGTTTCATAATTTATATTCGGCACTTCAAACACTACCATGATATAACATACTCAGTCTTTAACTGGCCTACAGAAGTAAAAAGTAACAACTAAAATAAAACTCTTTCTCACTGCCCTATCTTAGTAGTTAAGTGCTTCTACATATATACACACACATACATGTGAATGAGTGTTTAGATACAGGGTCTCATTATGCAGGAATGGCTGACCTGGATCTTGCTATGTAGAGCAGCCTGGCCTTCAACTCACGGAACGGAAAACTGTCTGCCTCTGCTGGAATATGAGGCATATGACATAACACTATACCCTGCTAGGAAAGTTTTCTTAATAAAGGGCATCTTGTAACATTCAGATACGACTACAATCACAAAAACTACAGCTGGGTTCGCTTAATGTTCTGTTCTGCTTTTTAATTTTTCAAGACAAAACTTTCTCTGCATAGACCTGGATGCTCTGGAACTAGCGCTGTACACCAGGCTGGCCTTGAACTCAAAGAGATCTGCCTACCTCTGCCTCCTGAGCGCTGGGGTTAAAATAAACGTGTGTGCCATCAGACCTAGCTTATAGCTTGTTTTCTTTTAAATCTAGAAAATTAAATTTGCTAAGAAACAGCAAATGAGGTTTATTTAAACGTAAAGGAAATTATTTGGAACATTTTTTTATAAATTCAATAAAGCCATGTAATTCAGGTGCTCCATAATTAAACAAGCTTATTATCTGTTCATTTAAAAAGGCCTTTTGACTGTATTAGGGCCAACAATACTTTGTTACGGTTTATGATACTACTTAAAAATAAAACTTTTAATGTAAATTTAAAATATTTTTTCAAGCCATCCTTTTTGCATTTAGCTGAAATTGGTGAAGTCTTACTGTGTTTTTAATTACCAAAATCTTCAAATGCCATAAAAAGTTATATACTTGTTTTATATTCCAGAACTTTCCTGTGTTCGCAAAGGTATGATGAATCTACACTTAGCAGGTGAGTCTGACTTCATGTTCTCTTTTTTCTAACTTTCAGATTTGAGCATGTTTCATTGTGATAAAATGTACAAAATACTCAGAATTTTAATAATTTATGAGTGTGTAACCCCTTTGGCACTAAGTAATTTATTTATACCACTGTACAATCAGCTAGCCCTACTGCCCCATTTCAGAACCTTTTCATCATTTCCATGGATTAACTCTACACTTATTTAACAGTAAGAGCCTGTGTCTCCCTTCACCCAGGCCCTAGCAATCATTATTCCCTTTTTTCTATGAATTTGATTAGTTACTTCATGTAAATGAAATCATATAGTATTTACTGTGGCTTATTTGTTTTCTGTTTGTTTGTTTTGGCAGTAGTGGGGCACACCTTTACTCCCAGCACTTGGGAGGCAGAGGAAGGTAGATTTCTGAGTTCAAGGCCAGCCAGAGTACCAGCCAGGGCTACACAGAGAAACCCTGCCGACATCCTACTCCCAATCCTCCGCCCCCACCCTCATCCTCCCCCAAAAAAACTGGAAGGGCAAAAGGCGCACATCTTTAATCCCAATGATCTGAAGACAGGCAAACAGATCCCTTTGAATTCAAAGCCAGTCTGATTTTCATAGTGAGATCCTGTCACAAAAAGTGTTAAAATTTTTAAATATGCTATAGAATGAACATTGTACTTCTTTTTAGAAGAACTCTACTATTATTACTGTGTGCATGTATAATGGGGGGCTAAAGTGTGGGGTCAGAAAACAAGCTGAAGTCAGTTCTCCTGTACTATCTTTATGTGGCAACTGCTTTCACTCTGAGCCATCTCCAGTTCAAGAACAAATATTTAAAACATAATTTAATTGGCTTTCTATTTGTGGCTAAATCTACATTTTCAGAAATTTCATTTTGATAAATAGCTCTACCACCTACAAATTTCTATTTAGAAGTCATTAGATGTTATTTGCTTAGAAAGCAAATAATTCAGTGCTTACAGATACATCCTAAGAAGCTCACAAAAATACACACCTTTAAAGAATTAGGAAAGAGGGCTATAGAGATGGCTTAGACAGTAAGACTTGTCGCTCTTCTAGAGCACCCAGGTTCAATTCCTAGCACTTGGGCAGCTCACAACTGTAACTCCAGCTTCAGGAGATCCAACCCCTTCTGGCCTCCAAGGACACCAGGCACACATGTGGTGCACAGATATACATGTGGGCAAAACACCCAAACACTTGAAAAACATAAATAAATAAATCTAAACAATTTTAATTTAAAAAGGCTTAAGACAGAGAAACAATGAAGTCCCAATAATGAGAACTACCTGACTTAGGCTTCTGGAGCAAGCTGCGGGATTCTTCTGTCTCCACCTCAACACTACGCACAGCACACAGCATTATCTTCCGCATGGTGCTGGGATCGGCTCGGGTCCTCACGCTTGTGCAGTAAGTACTTTACAAACTCAACCGTTCCCAACCCCTTGTAGACTACTTTTTTCTTCAACACAGGGTTTCTCTGTGTAATCTGTCCAGGACTCGATATGTAGAACAGGCTGGCCTCAAACTCACAGAGATCCGCCTGCCTCTGCCTCCTGTGTGCCAGGGTTAAAGGTGTGAGTCACTACCACTGGCACATAAGATTTAAGTTTACACTTAATACAGTTCTCTGGATGTGTATTATGATTAAATATATTTTCAAAAACTGTGTTTCATTATATTTTCAAAAAAATACATCGACTTTGCTGGATGCAACCTAATCTCAAAACAAGCTATTCTTAAATGATTTTAACAATACTGAACTAAAATAAATAAAAATAAAAATAAATTAATGTAACAAAAAATAAAAACAAAGAAGGACCTAGGAGAGGGCTCAGTGGGTAAAGCACTAGTCCTGTTAAGCCTAGCTACCTGACTTCAGAACCCGTGTTCTGAAGTGGCTGCCACCTGCGCTCCATTACATTAAGATGAAACATGGAGATGGGAGAAACAAGAGCAACTAAGCCTACACTTTAAAACGGGGGAAGGAGAGAATGAACCCCTCCAAGCTGTGATATTTCTAAGTGCATGTTCATGCTCTCATACATGAGCCCACACATACATACGACTTTTTTCAAAGAAAGAAATACAACCTAGATTGGTATTTGGAGTTTAAAGAGTATATATGAGAGAAGAGAAAACACCCTATACATTTGTTTTATAGATACTGAGAGAAAGAAAAATATAGAACAGAAATTACATTTTCTTCCTTCAATTTAAACTTTAAAAAGGATTTTTTTTTTTTTTTTTTTTTTTTTACTTTGCTTGCATTGGTGTTTTTCCTGCATGTATGCCATTTACGTCTGTGTGAGGGTGCTGGATCCCCTACAACTGGAGTTACAAACAATGAGCAGCCATATGGGTGCTAGGAACTGAACCCAGGTCCTTTGGAAGAGTAGCCAGTGCTCTTAACTGCTGAGCCACCTCTACAGCCCCAAATTACATTTTCTTAAATTTAAGAATAAAATTTAGAGTATAATCCCAGTACCCTAAACCATTAATAATTTGGATTTTTACATTTTCTTTCCACCCTGTATGTTAAATGATATAATATATATTTATATATACTTATATAAATATAAAATAGTACAATACATAAAAAGCATACATACATTAATATATAAGCTATCTATACTATATCATAATAGGCCACTTTTGTCTTCTTAATAACTGAGTAAGATGTGATATAAGTTACCTAATGTTAGGTATTTAGATATAAGTTAACATTTCTTCAAGACTGGCAGAAACACATATTTTTGTATATTCTTCTTTATAATGTTAGGATAATTTGCTAGAAGAGCCTTTTTCTTTTTAGACAGGTTCTACTGTGCTACCCACACCGGCCTTAAACTTAAGTGATCTTTCTGTGTCAGCTTTCCACACAGCAGCGATTCTAGGTGTGGGTCACTGTATTTGGAATATAAAAATATTTTTTTAAAGACCACGTATAATGTCACTAATAATTACCAAAACATTGCTATAACTGGGTGTTTGCTTTTCTAGCGTGTTAAGTATAAAGCAGCGCTTAAAAGCTGTTCTGTACTTATCACTCATTATCTAGTAACATGACAAATGCTTACTTTACTGGTATGAATTATTTACAACTTTTGCACAGCAAATGCAAGTTCCTCAGATTAACAAAAGCAAAGCATATTACACATAGACGTTGAATTTACCTGATCTACAACTATGTCTGAATCCCAACTTTTTCCTGTCTGTTTTCCATTTACCATGTTCAATTTGAAGTATTACATATTCAAAGTTATGCTAACCTTCCTCAGTACAAAATCAGGAGAAAAAGAAATCTAAGAAATGTTCAAATTCAAATTCAAGAAAGATTATCTTGAAAATAAAGGTGGGGGCACTAAAATGAAGAATGTAAAACAGGCTCAAAAATTGCTAAGAATTCTTAGTAAGAAGCGAATGAAGAGAAGAAACTGTCAATAGAGACAATGGGTATGGGAATTAGCATCCGTAAGGTTTTAGTACAATTAATGTTACAAGCAGCATTACAAAACCCAAGGAGCAAACCTGAATTCAATTAAAATATTCCCATGAACTATATGACACTTTCTGGGTAACAAATTCCACAGACAGAAATAGGTTTATCAGGACATGGCAGATTTGCTGTGACAGTCCAGGCACTCGCTGATCTCACGTTGGCCTGATTGTCCTGTAAATCTTGCCCTGTGAAAGCTACTTCTTACTCTCACTTTGTTAGTTCCAATGTTGCAATCTTAAAGATCTCCCAGTGCTCCTTGTTGCTTCCCCTTGCTTATTTGATACTTTTGGCTGTGCTCTGAGTGGCCAGCCTGCTTTTCCGTCAAAGTACTAAACTTTAATTTCACATTTCAATAAACAGGTGTCTTTTAGTACAGATTCAAGACTTTGAAGCCTGAAACCACAACTGAAATTAAACCATAAACCAAGACTTAAAAAAATAAAACAATGGGAGCAAACAAAAGGTAACTTTAGGAAATAAACTTTGTATTTTAATTAGCTTTGACCTCAACACTCCTCATACCTGTTAGAAAGACAGAGCATAATTATATCTTAAATTATATCAATGGAATTCAAGCACCTTAGGGTGTTGGGGGTTCAATTTAGCTTAGACTACCCTTGAACTGGATATGTAGCTAAGGATGACCCTGAACTCACTCCTCATACCTCCCCACTTCCCAAGTACTGATGTTATATGTGTGGCCTCTGTCCCTCTCTCATGCAGAGTTTTTAGTATATGTGCTGCCAAAGCGAGCACACATGCAGAGTTTTTAAAAGCTGAATTTACCTGATCTATGACTACAACAGAATCTGGACTGCACTGGCTAGCAAACTCTGAAGCAGACTATGTAAAAAAAACCTGACAGACATGAAAAATTAGATTTCTGCATTTCTGTATCAAGACAGTTAAGAGTAGGGTACTGGGCTCAGTATTTTAACTCATCTAAGACTTATACTAAGATACAGATAAACCCATAATTCATTGACAGCTAATAAAACTAATAAACTAATAAAATCAGTGAGAACTAATAAAATCAGTGAGATAGGATTCAGATTAAGTACTAAACTACAACTTCTCCTAAGACAGGACGCAGTTACATTTAACATACTTTCAGTAGCTGTAAACAAACATTTTCACTCCATATTTGAAAAATATACCTTAAAATGAATAGCATCTTATAATCTTAGAATTTTTTCTTTTTCTGGTGACAGTATCTTAGAATCAATGAACTGCACACTCACTCTAGATGCTAACTTAGGCCTTTGTGATACGTGTACTACACTGGAGGTATCCGAAACCACCATGGGAATTCCACAATTACAGCACAGTGGTTTTCCAAACAGTTGAGCAGTGTAGGTACCCTACTGCAAAGTGCTGTACTTAACCTGCCTAAATATATGGATTTGTGGAGTCTACCTTTTGTTTGTTCGTTTGTGTTTTGAGACAGGGTTTCTCTGTGCAGCCCTGGCTATCCTGGAACTCCCTTTGTAGATCAGGCTGGCCTCAAATTCAAGAGATCTGCCTGCTTGTGTCTCCTGCTGGGAATAAATGCAGGTGCCACCAAGCCCACCTTGACTATCCATTTTAGATTAATCCCCTAAAACTAACCCATAATAAATGTCACCTGAGGAAACCACTCACCAGAACCAATAGTATTAATTTGATCAGAACAAGAAAATAAAAGCACCCATCAGAAATATGTTGGCGGGTACCTGTTGTCCTCTATCTCTAGAGGTTAAGGCAAGAGAACTGCAATTCCAAGAGTAGCCTAGGTTACTAATTTTTGTTTTGTTTTGTTTTTTAATGCAGTAAATCAAGTAACGATTTGCTCACTTTTGAGAGGAAAAAAAAACTGAATAAAAACAAACTAAATAAATGCTAAAGACTATTAGAAATACCAACCTGAAATTTACAAATCTTACTTGACCTATACATTGCTCTTTAAACAAAACTTTTTGCCTGTGTGTGTGTGTGTATGCGCACGCGCGCGCAACCCTGGACGCCAGCCCTTGCCCTCCGTGTCTGGGACTGCATCCCTATTTTTTTCCCCGAGTATGCCAGGCTGGCTGAAGCTCAAGGTTCTGGCTCCAAGAATGTTGCCTCTGACTCCCACCTCCCTCCATAAGCACTGGGGTTAGAGATATGCATGCCCTCTCGGCTGCTCTTACATTAGGTCTGGGGATTCAAACTTAGGTCCTCACACTTGCACAAGCAAGTGCTTTACCCACCAAGCCACCTTCCTTAGCTCCTATATTGCTTTAACAACTAGTAGTATGTATGCAGGTATACATAGACATATTTGAAGTGTATTTGAATTTATCCTTTAAAAAACTCTCAGTAATTAATTCCTACAAAGGATATCTTCAGTAACTGGGGTAGGTGAGAAGGACAGTGATGAAGCAATTGTATTTTACATGATAAAGGCATGCAACTCTTATCTGCAGGTTCTCTATTTGGGAATTTTCTTACTGGAGTCCATCTATAATCGAAACACCAATACTGAAGGTAGTTTAGTGGTTGCACATAGACATCAGAAGAGTAGAAAAAATTTTGAACTGTCCACGAGGAACATGTTGCCAGCCGTGGCCAAATATGGCAACACTCTGCTTGTTGCTTTCAAACTCTCACGCTATAAAAGCGTTCTTTGATTTCCTCTTATAATTACTAACATTCATTACTGAACTCCTTGTACAAAAGAATAGGTTTCACTGACCTTTCCATACATGTACATCAATCACATGCTTTCGTGAGTCTCCCTTTCCTTCCCTTTCCATGCTAGGGATCAGACCCAGGATCTTGTGTAAGTGAGGCAAGCACTCTTATCACTGAGCTACATTCTAGCCACAGGTCTTAAATTTGTGGTATAGTTAGTATCACTCATTTTCTCTTTCTGCTGGTGAGTAGCTCCTAAGTGTGAAGTGCTGCCCAGGGTCCCTAAATGCAAGAAAGCCATGCTGTGAACTGACAATGGATAAGCTTCATCCAGGCATGGGTGTTACTGGCCATGAATTAACTAAATGATAGTTAATAAACACTAGAAATTAAATAAGGTGTTTTAAAATAGAAACACAGAAAACAAGGTTAAGTAATGATATATGATGACAATGCATGGCCAGTGGCTTGGGAGAATAACCCCTAATTTCCTCTAGGGTTAAGGACTCAATGCTGAGTTAAGGACAAGAATGCTGAGCATCTGTGGGATGACAGTAACACAATTACTAGAGTAACAGCGATCAACTTAGATCTCTGGCTGTTCTCACATTAATATGATGGCCATCTGGTTATATACTGCTCTAAAATTTCAATTTAGACTGGCACACTACCTTTGTGTTTCTGGATTCTGAGTACATCATAACTGCAAGAACCACTTATTTTTAGTCTTTTTAAATATCAGATTGGGGTTATTGATTTTAATAAAGTCAAACACTAAAAGTTTATTTCAAATGTATTAAACCACATTTTATCGTTTCTGTTAAAAGATGTTCTATTAATATTGCTTGCATGAATTGTGATAATAACATATAGTTTTACTACTGTAATTTCTTTGCTTTACCATCTTCCAAAAGTGATTTTGAAAACATTTATCTTTTACCAGCTGGAACGACATATCATGAACTTCAATGAATTAAGAGTTTGGTAGTGGCTGCTGAACGAGGGATACAACTACAGTCAAGCAATCAGTCAACTAGCTTATAAAACCCTTTGTAAGTGAATCTGCCCTACCAGGAACTCTTTCAGAAGAAACAATTTATCTAATGGAGTAAGACTCATTTAGTGGCATCAAAGGAAAAGGGGGGGGGGAAGCCCTGAATATAAATCTATATAAATCTTGGGCAACCATGGGAATCATGAGATTAACCTATAGTGATCTAGATTACAGTGCATCAAATTTGAGAACGCACGGGCAGTTAAGAGCGTTCCTACCTAGTAGTAGGAAAAAAGCTCACCCGGGTAAGTCAACGAGAACCCATCCTACTGCTTAATATTCAAGCTAGGCTAAGTGCCTTCTGTGGTTACTTCTTTTCAAACATCTTGATCTTACTATTGCTACACTGTGGCATTCTATTTTTCCCATGACACACAGACACTGTCAAATCCCTTTAAAGCAGCTCACTCCAAGTAGAGGTTGGAAAATTGTACTTACAGGAGAGTAACAGTCAAACCTAAAGAAGGGGGCAGGGGGTGTCGCTGGACAAGGCTAAGCCCCTTCCTAGCCTCTGCGAACTCACACATACGACTGTCTTCAAATTTCCCATAAACCTGTTTCCAGCTAGTTACTGTTACAATTCTAAATTAGATCCTTACTATAGGAGTGTCCTAGTTCTAATAGCCTAAGATTTCATCAGGATCCTCATTTTAGTGCTACTACTAATTTCAGTAACTTTTCTTAAGCCTTATTTCTGAATTCTTATATTTTTGGTAACTCATTATCTCCAAGCCCCCTTACTGTCTGACCCAGTGGTATAGTTAGTTATAGTTATATATTGTACTGTAACATTCCTTTCATTGAGCACTGAACCCTGGGTAGTTTTCCCTGTGGCCAGAACACCTCCCCCGCCCCCAGGCTAGTATATTGTTCCATTATACAAATGTACCATAATTAATATTTCACCAGTTCTCACTAATGGACCTTGGATGGCTTCCAGGTATTTACTATCACACACAATGCTTTTTTACTTCAGTATCTCAAGCTCCTTTTCTCTCAAGTGTTCTGAGTTTAAATATACCGAACAGGACACAAAACTAGAAAGCACCTAAAACTCTAGCTGACGGTACAAAAATACTTAGTAGTAATAACTTTCCACTAAACACAGATCAATGACTTTAACATTTTTGGTTTCACTTAGTGCCGAGATAAGGACAAACCAGGAGCCGAGAGGACGAATGCGGTAAGATGCTTAGTTGGGAGATGTGTTTACGTTTGTGGTATTTGTTTTTTGTTTTTAATCTCATTAGCCTGAGCCTATTGAAATTTAAGGACAAGAAAGTAAACGTTGGCTCAGGCGGCGGGATAAGAGATTAACAGTTAAAGCTTTGGAACTTCAATTTGATTTCCTTAGTGTTCCCAACGACAGAAAGTTCAAAAGCCAGGTTTAAAATGCGCACACGCACTTGAGCAATAAAACGCGACAAACGCCCCGGCCGCTGCCGGCTCCGGCCTCCCTCCACCCCGCGGCCGGCCGGGCAGGGCCGAGGTCGGCTCCCCGCAACCGCCCGTCCTCCGGGGAGGAGCGGCTTCCAGGCCGGGATCCCGGCGCTCACCTCAGCTCCTCTTCGACGCTCCGGCTGGGATGTTCGGCCGAGGACACCACCGGGGAAGCCGCAGAGGTCTTGTTCTTCAGGATTCCCTTGATGGGCCGGTGGGAGGCCGTCGACGCCGCCATGGCTGCTCGCCCCGGGTGTCGGCTCAGGGTCGCTGCCGGCGGGGGGTGCTGGAGAACGGGTGGGCGCTGCGCAGACCCTCCAGGCGGCCCGGAGCCCGGGCCGGGCGGAGGCAGCCGCACCCGCTGTCGCGGAAACCACTACCGGCGTCACTGGCACCGCACAATGACTGCAACGCCACAGCCGACGCCGCGCGGCGGGCGGCCCTTCGCCGCCGGCACAGCAGCCCGCGGCCCGCGGAGGAGGCCGGCCTAGCGCCCCAGCGCGGGAGCGACGCAGACGCCGAAGCCCAGCGCGGCACGCCCTCTCGCGATATCTAGAGCGGGGCGGGGCGAGAACGAAGCCGGCCTCCTAGCTCCGCCCATCCCCGCCCCGCCCAGCCATGCCCCGCCCCGCCCCTGTGTTCTCTCGACTCCGTCCTGGCGCTGTCTGTAAACCCACAAATCTGCAGGACGGATTTGAACTCTGTCAAGCACTCTGTCCCATCGCCGTATGAAGCCTTGTTGATATTTCTGCTTTATGCCAGAAAACTGAGGCTCACGGGTGACATCACTCCACAAACGTAAGAGATGTTAGCTGAGCCGGGCGGAGGTGCACATGCCTGTAATCCCAGCACTGAGGAGGCTGGCGGATCGCTGTGAGTTCGAGGACAGCCTGGTCTACAAAGTCAGTCCAGGACAGCCAGGGCTACACAGAGGAACCTCCCTCCCTCCCTCCCTCATCCCCTTCCCCCCCCAAAAAAAAAACTGGCTGAACGATATAGCTCCTATTTCTATCTAACTTTTGTAATTTTTTTTTTTTTGAGACAAGGTCGTTTTATGTAGACCAGGCTGGTCTCGAACTCAGATCTACCTGCCTCTGCTTCCTGAGTGCTGGGATTAAAGGTTTATGCCACCATACCCAGTCCTTCATAATTTAACTCCCTACTATAAAATCGTGGACTATTGATATTGGAATGGTCCGCAGAGCTCTGTTATGAACCCGCTGAATAGTCACTTCGATGATATCATAAAAAGCCTGCATTAGAAGTCTCCAACCTCTTTATACCTCTGGAGAAACTGATGGACAGGGAACAGAAAAACGGCCACTTCCATGCAGTCTGTAAGGCAAAGGCAGTTTGGCAACAGGGAGCAACAAGACAGCATAAGTCAGGGGAGCCGCTTGCCACAGGTTCAAACTCCCGCTGCCTTCAGAGGAAGCCCAAGTCCCCTGCGCTTAATTTGGGGATTCGGGCCCCAAGTACATTTCCGGTGCTAAAAGCTTCTCAGGTGTGGAACTTCACTGTCCCATCTCCTTCATTCTTCAACTCGGTTATCCTCCAGCCGTTTCCCACCACTCTCTCCTGAGCAGGCCTCTCACGAGATCTACGACAGGCCGGGGCAGACTAAGGCACGTGGCAGCGCTACCTCCATCAGGAACCTTGGGCTGGTGGTGTCTGGTGGGAAGTTTGTCACAGGGATACCCATTCCAGCTACTAGAGAGGCCAGGACTTCCTCCCCTCCCCCAGCTCTGACTCTAGAAGCCGGGACAGAGGAGATTCCTCACAGCTTCGGTCTGCTGGGTGGGGGTGGGGTGCGGAAAGGTTTCTACTCTTCTGCCTTTGTGCCTAGAAGACAATACTCGGTTTGGTGCTCCTAGGACTCCGTTCCCGAGAACAGCTTCAGGTTTCCTGAGACTGTTCAGATTTTCCAGGCTGGCCCCCGGCTGAGTTCCTGCCAGGGCAAGGCCCCAGTAAGGGAAGGAATGCTGATGGCGATAATGGAGGGGAAGTGCGCAGAAAGGGAAGCAGCTTCGCTGATCATATTGCTGTGTGTGTTCTCCTGGGATTTCTGAGGCAGAAAGCTATGACAGCAGGTCTTGGCTTGGGGCCCACCTGTCTAATGTTTCCTACTGCCCTCCTTCCTCCTAGGCTGGGGCCTTCCAGTAGATCTCCTGTCAGCCAGTTCTAAACCAGGGGCGAAGAGTGTTCTGTGCTGGGGGAGCAGTGTGCTGCCTCTTCTTGCTCTGCTTCCAGCACGTGCGCGGCCCCTCCTGTCCCGTCAGAGCCCAGCTCAGCACTGTTCATCTTGTTTTGAAGAGAAGATAAAAACTTCCTTCATGTTCATAATTACTGGGTCGTTCGCTTTGTTCCTGCTTGGCCAAACTGAACTGTGAACTGTGACTGGGCTCATAATTAAGCGCACTGCCTGACTTGGAGAAAGGGAGCCCTCTGAAGAGCAGGTCTGCCACAGCTTGACAATGTGGGTTTTTGTTTTTGTTTTTTACAGTAAGCTAAAAAAAACTAAAAGACACTGTGAAAAGGTGAGTTCTCTGAGCAGCCTTGGGAAACATTTCCCTCAACCAAGTTAGACTTTTGCTTCATTCAATGCCTGCTTCCGCTAAAAGTGAATACAGAGGCAAATTCCTTACCTGGAAAATAGCATGGGAGTTTGCCTGCAAGCTTTTGAGTACCCGGGCACGTTTTCCTCGTATTTTAGAACAGTTTATTCCTCAGTGTAGCCAAAAGATCTCCAAAAGCCTCCTCCAGACAGAGCTCCCTCCTCCTTCCCCCATGAAAGCTCTTGGAGGAGGTCGTCTGGAGCCAATGTCACTGGCATCACGTTTGATAGTATTTGTGCTGCATTTCCCGCACGACTGCTTCGAGGTGCAACTGACCTGTGCTTGATCCCCAGGCTCTACATGGTGAAAGAACCAGCTCCCACAAGTTGTCCTCTGACCTCCACACACATGTGTATAAGCACACGCGCACGTGCACACGCACTCACAATAAAATAATTTTAAAAATAAACATTGAACAAGATTGTCTGCCAGTCATTCTTGTTCTGGTTTGAAGATTTCATGGTGGTTGCCAGACCCAAGGCAGCATATGGAAGGGGAAGAGATATGCTTTAATGCGCTCTCGCCATGCGGCCGAGGCAGCTGACTTTCCATCCCTCGCCTGGACTACTCTGGCCAGCAGCACTGGAGTTCCCATTGCGAGCAGAACTCTAAATTCCAAAGCTGGAAATGGTTTCAGCGGCTGGTTTCATCCTACCAGGCTAAGCTCTCTACCTCAGATCCATGAGAGTGCCCCATCCCAACCTCTGGAAAATACCCAGAGGTTATGACTTAGTGACCACTGAGTCAGTAGTGGCTCTCTGTTTGCCTGGAATAGCACAGTGTCCTTTTTCTTTTCAGGTAATTCCTTCCTGGGCAGGATGATCACAGATTTTGCAGGGGCGACATTATCTGATCAGAATACAAAAAGTATTAGACAGAGCACCAAAAAAGTGCCAAGAACAAAGTTTAATTGTTCTCTGCTTTGAAAAATAGCTTTGATGTGTGCAGCGTCCCCGGGACTCTCTTCTGTTGCTCTTCAAAGACGGAGTTGCCATAGAAGCTTGGGAGTGGCCAGGACAGCTTTTCTGAGACAGCACACAGGCTTTTCTCAGGACACAGAGCTTTCACTGGTCTCTGGATGTTCCCTGGCCCTTTAAAAATAAGGTAGATCCAAAGAATCTGGCCAAGTAGTCCTTTTCAAAGCCTATGAGACCCATTCTGGAAAGAGGCAGGATAAACTGCAGCGATTTGGAGAGTAGTTAGCAGGAGATGTGAATTCGTGCTTTGGCTAAGTTCTGAGTTTGTCTTGTCCTGGTTAGAAATCACTTGTGTTCGTTTTTTTATTGGCTTCGTTTGTTTTTTGTAACTAAAAAATTTTCACACTTGTTCACTGGTTTGAAAAAAATAGGAAAAGAATGACATATATTATAACTCCATTGTGCCAATTTGGCCAGATTAGATTGTGTTTTATTATTGTATAAGCTCACAAAGGAGTAGACTCATTTCAAATACAGAGGCTGGAGAGGGAGAGCATGTTCTGATCATGGACCAGGTCCTGGGTTCTAACCTCAGCACCCTTCTCACCTACCCACACAAAAGTTATAGGGCTGATGAGGTAGCTCAGTGAGTCAAGGCCACCAAGCCTGGTGACCTGAGTTGACTCCAGAAACCCACATGGTGAAAGGAGAGAACTGACTCCCACTGGTCTCATGTATGTGTGCACTAGAGCACACGTACGCACACACAATAAAATGTAAATAAAATTAAATAACACCAAACCCCAGACTACATGCGATGCGAGGTACAAATACTTCATGGAGAGCTTTAAATGCTTTGAAGCCCATATAGTCATTATTTATAGCAGGAAGTGTTTGCATTTGTCCTACTTAGAGATTTCTCAAATACGTAATTTTATTCTTTTACCAAATAATTTGTAACTTTTGGACTACTCCACTTCTCTGTCCATTTGTCTTTATGCTGCTCTCATATTTTCCAAGAAACTGGGTTACAAAATGATTTTTACAAGTTAACTGCTTTGCTATGCACAGTGTTAAAGATCAGAACAAACAGTGCCTCTCTCCTCTGTTTGCTTAAGGAACTAAGCGTTTAGTGGCTGCTTATCACCTAAGCTAAAGTCAAAACCCCATGAGCCTTCACAAGCTGATTTCATATGCTTCTCTGGATTCATTTCTTCTCTTAAATAATAGTTTTATTAATTTTTGAGAATATTATGCAATGTATTTTGATGACATTCATCCCTCCCTCTGTTCCCCAACTCCTTTCAGATCCACCCCCAACTCCCCATCCACCCAACTTCCTGCTTTTTCTCTTTTTCTCTCCTTTGTTTTTAACCATCACAGACTCCTTTTTATGTTCTTTGCCCTGGTTACACCATCTTTTAAAAGGTGCCACTGTATCCCAAAACACAGGTCTTATATCCAATGTAAAGCACATAATCTAAATGATTGAGCCAGATGTGATAGTGTATGCATATAGGACTAAGTAAGAGGGAAGCTGTGATGTTAGGACGACTTAACCTAGGGAAATCTAGGATAAGTTATGTAGTAAGACCCAAACCCAAATTAAACCAAATCAAACCAAAAATCCCACCTGGTTAGCATAGTAGGAAAATACACTTGTAAAAAATAGTGATTTGGAGCTGGGTCGTCATGGTACACACCTGTAATCCCAGCACTCAGCGAGGCAGAGGCATGCCAATCTCTGTGAGTTAGAGACCTGCCTGGTCTACAAAGGAAGTCCAGGACAGCCAAGGCTACACAGAAAAACCCTGTCCTGAAAAACCAAAAAAAAAAAAAAAAAAAAAAAGAAGAAGAAGAAGAAGAAGAAGAAGAAGAAGAAGAAGAAGAAGAAGAAAAGAACAACCACTTGGCTCTCCTAAAGCACAGAAACAAAGATGAGAGAGACACACAGAAATAGGTAGTATGTGTTGCCTGTCAAATAAGACATTTATAGAGAGGGTTCTGTTGTTGGATATTAATATTTATTGTTGGTTTAACTTTTAGTTAAACGGTGGTTATTCCTAAACCAACTGTATACCCAAATCACCACATAGAGACTAGGACCTATTTAATTAACCTAGAACACAGTGCTGGGCAATAGATACTCCATCCTAAACCTCCAAGCCTGCATAGTTTCCTCTCATTCAAATTTCCCACATTATACTGCTTTTTAGCCATATCTTAGGCCCAGTTGGTTCCTCTCTCCTGCTGTTTCCAGATCCTCTCCTGCCAATCTCTTCTCCAACTCACTCGCTTTTTTCTCCTCCCCTCTGGACCAGGATGTTCCACCCTATTCTTTCCATTGATCAGCATTTGGCTGGTTGTTTTAATGAAAATACAGAGAACAAGGGGGAGGAGGTCCTCCCCTGTTAGTGGACTTGGAAAGGGGCAGGGAGAAGACGAGGGAGGGAGGGTGGGATTGGGAGGGAATGAGAGAGGGGACTACGGCTGGGATACAAAGTAAATAACCTGTGATTAATATAAAAAATAAAAAATTTAAATAAATAAATAAAAGAAAATACAGAGAACAAATGGTGGCATGTTTACACAAACTTGAGAGAGGTACCACATAGAGTAAACATCACAATGCAATGTCTGGATTGAAACCAGATAGTGGGGTAACATTATTGTATACATTCTACATGAACAGGGTTCCTAACCTAAAATGAAAAGAATGGAAACACACTGTGCCATCATTTTTCATGAAGGAGCACCCCAGCTCCTACCCTATAGTTACCCCCGTTCAAATGTTCCTTCTCCCCTTGACTCCACCAAAGCTGGGGCAAAGCTGGTTCTGCCTGCATGAGATCCCCAGGAACTGTTTGCATTTCTCCATCTTATGTAGCAACATTCTTTTGGAGTCTATTGCTCTCACGGTGGCCTTTTTGTCTTGTATTATTATCCAACAGGCAAGCTTCATGAACGTGATGTCTGCCATAGAAATTCTAAATAAGCACCGGGGGAATAAATGAGTAAATGGTATCAACAGGCCCTCTCCATAGTGGCTTCCATGTTTCTTTTCCGTATCTCTGATCTAGAACATTCCAGGGCACTGACCTTTCGCTGTTTTTCATATTGGAAGTTTTCCAACGTCTTAAGTGAAAAATGAGGCCAGAGGAGGCTGAGGGTGTGTCTTCATAGCAGAATGCATGCTTAGCATTCACAACACCCTGGGTTTAATAGATGCACCTCCCCTGAAGAAGAAACTCACATGAAAACTAACTTTTCCTCCATATATTTTAACATGGCACCTGAGCCATTGTCTCATGGGCAGCCAATTAGATTATTTCTTCTAGCTGTCATTAATAGTTTCTTTACCTGGAAGCCTAACTCTGTCCAAGATAGACCTATAGCCAACAGTAATTTTGCCTTAATTTTGTGAAAGTCTACCACCCCCAATACTCCGACAAACTTTTAGTGTGCATGTCTATGTAGGTATGCAACATATGTATGTGTTCATGTCAGTGTGTATGAACACATCAGTATGTATGATGCCTGTGGAGGCCCTAGGTTGACGCTGGTTATCTTTCTCAATCACTCCCCACCTTACTTCTTGAGACATAGTCTGTCCTGGCTAGCTTTATGTCAACCTGACTCAAGCTGAAGTCACATGAGAGGAGGGTATCTCAGTTGAGAAAATGCCTCCATGAGATGAGACTCGAAGGTAAGCCTGCAGGCATTTTCTTAATTAGTAATTGACAGGAGAGGGCCCACTCCTGGGCTGGTGGTCCTGGGTTCTATAAGAAAGTAGAATGAGCAAGCCAGTGACCAGCATCCCTCCATTCATTGAATCAGCTATTCCCAGGTTCCTACCTGGTTTGAGTGTCTGTCCTGGCTTCTCCCAGTGGACTGTGATTTTGTATATGTAAGCTAAATGAACTCTTCTGTCCCCAAGTTGCTTTGGTTTTGTGATTTATCACAGCATTAGTAACACCACGACATGGTTTCTCACTGCTCCTGGAGCTCATTGGTTATGCAAGGCTGGCCAGCCAATGAGCTCCAGGAATCTGCCTGTCTCAGCTCACCACCCAGGCGCTAGGTTACAGACACTAGCTGCTATTACTTTGCTAAGGATCCAAACTCAGGTCCTCTTCTTGTGTGGAAGATACTTCACTGATGCCTCCTTAGCCTCTCTTCAGAATTCTTAATACAATGTTCAGCTGTACTGCTTAATGGCAATTTCAGAAGAACAGAACTTCAAGTTAGCATCCTTAAGAGTGAAATTAAGTTTCTTGGAGAATTAGAATATGACTCAATTAAATCAATGCTATAATAGCTTGAATCAGAGTTTAACCACAATGTTTTTGGCTCCCTCGCTGCACTCACTGAGCTCTTCATTCAATCTTTCCGGGTTCTGGGACCCATCCAAGCCCTTCCTTCCTGGCACAGCTGCCTTGGAGAGCCAAACCTAGCCATCCCTTAGGAGTCAGGTGGTGTGGTAGACAAGTCCTTTCACTCTTAAAGCAGAATTCACTCACTACACTTTCCATCCTCTTAACCTCAACCCACCTTGGGCTGTAGGTTCTGTCCCTACCACCATCCTGAGAGATGGTGGCCTTTCTGCTGCGCATTCTGGCCCCATTCCTCAACGCCAAACTGCTCCTACTGGATATTGTGCAGAACGCTTGCTAATGAAAGTGGTTTGGGCTGGCACCAACCAATCAGATAGAGAGCCATCAGACAGTGGGGTTGTGTGATTCATGTAGGTCTCTTCTAAGTATTAGTTTTTTATTTGGGGGATTTACTGGGAGATCCAGGGTAGTCAATGATGGAGAACGTTTAGAAGGCAACAGAAGAATGAATTCTAGGGCTGGAAAGGTGGCTCAGTAGCTAAGAGCACTTGCTGATCTTCCAGAGGACCAGAAACCAGTTCTTAACCCCACTCACTGTATCAGATGGCTCACAATAGCCTGTAACTCCAGCTCCAGAGGATCTGATGTCATCTTCTGGCCTCCTTTGGTACCTGTATGAATGTGCCCATATACACAAACACACACAGATACACACATACACACACACACTGTACGTGAGTTTTGAAGTACATAACTTTAATCCCAGCACTCAGGAGGCAGAGGAAGATGGATCTCTCTGAGTTTGAAGCTAGCCTAGTCTTCACAGAGAGTTCCAGGACAACCAGGGCTACAGAGAGAAAATTAAATATTGAATGCCTACCAAGTCATACTATTTTTCTAGTGTATACCCACTAATGATCAGCCCAGATGTTCCAAATGTCTTCCAAAACATTGCCTGAACTTCTTGCCTTAGAAGTATCCTGTTTTTAATTTCCTATGATGTCCTCACAAACAGTAACTGGCAGTTCATCCATGAGCCGAGGTGCAGAGAGCTGGGAAGAAGTCTCCTGGCTTTCTTTCATTGTCACTCTCTCCATCCTGATCTACCTCATGACTCCTCTGTTGAGGGTTGGTCTGGTGTTGTGTATTCAAATGCTAAACACCGGACCCCAAGGTCTGATTTCAGTCCAAAGGAGCACATTCTCACAGACACCAAGTGATACCATGTAAACCTTGCTCCCCACTTTAAAGTTGGCTGGTTAATAAAAATAACTAGAAGTCTCTAGCTGGGCAGAAGAAGAGTAGGCAGAGCTTGTGCCTACCAAGGTTCCCAGGCTTGTGGTCTCAGGTAGGAACTATAAGGCTAGGAGAAGGTGGGAGAGAGAAGGAAGAAGACAGAGAAAGAGGATGTGGTCTGATGGAGCAGATCCAGTCCAGACAGGAAGACTTATTGGCAGGTAACTTGGGAATACAGCTGGGAAATAGCCATACTAGCTTAGAAAATTAGTTTAAATCATACCTGCCCAGTTATTGTGCTGAAGCTGTTTTAATAAACCACTAGGTCTCTGTCTTCACTTTTGGAGAGGGAGGGCTAGCTGGATATAGTAAGAGCCCGAAGGAGTCTAACAATTCTACCACAACTCTCCTCCTTTATTGTCATTTATATATTCCCTTAGAGTTATTGCTATCTGGTAAGTTCCTCTCAGTTCAGTTTTGTTTGTTTGTTTTGTCTGTCTATTTAAGAAACATTTGCTGACTATCCATCACATCAGGCAATTTCCTACAAGGTGTGTTGAGGTATTGTTCCCATCTAGGGATCTTGACCCAGTTTGTTTTCTCCACTAATTAAAGACTTACGAAGACAGGAAAATTCTCAGGTTCAACAGGCAGCAACAGGTGACAAACTTATTACACGTGAAGAAACACATGTTTTGATCAGTTGATTAAAAAAAAATCTCAGAAGCTGTGCCCATGAAGTCTCACCAATGTGGATGCCTAAACATGAGCTGAACAAAGACAACAGCAATAGATAATGCTAAAGAATGGGGGAAGCCCAAGAGTTCTCAACTCTACATAAAGAACTACAGGTGACTAAGGAAGGAATGCTGAGTAGGAGAAATAGTCTTCTCCAGGGAAGAACACATCAGTTGGTTATCCAAGAGTAAATGGTCATCCCTGAACATACACACACATTTAAAGAAAATGAAGTCATGAATTTGAAAGAAAGCAAGACAGGGTACATGGCAGGGTTTGCAGAAAATGAAAGGGAAGGGAGAAATGACAGAATGGTGATATCAGTGTTTATTATCAAATTTATGTATGATATATAATATAATAAATATGTTTGTATACATCAATTTCATATATTTACCAAATATATATAAATTATCAAATATTAAATATAAAACATTTAAAAACATGTATTTATTATTTATACAGTATTCTCCCTGCACGCCAGAAGAGGGCACCAGATTTCATTATAGATGGTTGTGAGCCACCAGGTGGTTGCTGGGAATTAAACTCAGGACCTTTGGAAGAACAGCCAGTGTTCTTAAGCTCTGAGACATCTCTCCAGCCCTTCAAGTATTATTTTTTAAACACACATGCATTCTCTCATAGTTCTGAAGACTTTTCTGAAATCAAGGTTGTGGGGGTGGGGAGCTCACACTCCTGGATGGAGTTTTTGTTTTGATCTGGTTTGGCTTTTGGTTTTTGAGAAAAGGTCTTACTGTGTGGTCCAAACTGATCTGGAACTCACTGTGCAGGTCAAATTGGCCTTGAACCTTTGGAAATCGTTATGCCCCTGCCATGCAAGTGCTCATCAGTGTCACCATGACTGGATGGGTAAAATCCTTTCTTATTTCTTCCCGGCTTCTGCAGGTGGTGACCACGGCTGTCACCCCTTACCTCGTAGATGCCTTGTTCTAACTTGTGCCTTTGTGGTGTAAAATTCTCTGTGTGTTTCTTGCTTTACGTAGTGTTTTCTCTTCTTGAGAGGCCTTCAGTCAGACAGAATTAGGGCCAATTCCATTGTCCTCATTCAACCTGATTCAGTGTGCTGAGACCCCAGGAAGGTCACGTCCACAGGCGCCAGGGATCAGGGCTGCTGTAATCTTTAGGAAGACAGTGCTCATCCCCTAACATTTGGATAGGAAGTGAGGACCAGGTGTGATCAACTGACAACTTGAAACTATCAGGTAGAACTGAGGAGCCGTGTCTTCTGGACCCGCATGTGTATGATGTCTGAGATGTTCGCTCCTTTGGGAACTTAAAGTGGCTGAGTCTCAGCTTGGTGGGTACAACTATTTGTTTTTTGAGACAGGGTTTCTCTGTGTAACAGCCCTGGCTATTTGGGACTCGCTTTGCAGAGACCAGGCTGGCTTAGAGCTTACAGAGACCTGCCTGCCTCTGCCTCCCTGAGTGCTGAGATCAGAAGCATGTGCCACAGCGCCCCGCACCTATATTCAACAACAATATCCTGAAATGTGTCCAAAGCCAGTCTTAAGCTAGCCACCTCCGCACACAAATGCCTGCTTTCCAAGGAATCTCAATCTGGATTGGTCATTTCAGACTTCTAATTCCCATCACATCCCACACTCGGTTCATCGCTAAATCCACTCCGTCTCCTGAAGATCCTCCATATCTGCCTTTGTTTTTTTTCAGGTAACACATTAATGTCCTGGCCTCCCCTCCAGTCCTCCCAGCTTCAGGTTCCATCATCTCCCATCCCTTCCACATGCCTTCCTGCTGCAGTTGCTCAGTTTTATCAGCTCAAAACAGTCTTACCAGTGGAGATGTCTGGCCAAGTGGTGAGTGGCTTCTCAATGTGTGACAAATGAGGTGGCTTCTTGATCTATGAGCACCACCAGCCTTTCGTCTTCAGACTCTGGCATCTGTCCCTGGGCCATCCTTCAGGCAACCATTTGGCTCCCAGAGGACACCAGCCTCTGAGTGCTAACTAGGAATGGATTTTTTTTTTCTGTTTTTCAATGTAAATTCGTAAATTAGTATTTCTGGTTTTTAAATCTAGTTAACTATTTTTTGAGGTTTAAATCCTTCAACCGCTCTCTACCTTCAGATTGAAACCTGAACTTGTGATCTATGGTGATTCTGTCTGTCTGTCTATCTATCTATCTATCCATCCATCCATCCGTCTTTCTGTCTGCCTACCTGCCTGCCTGCCTATTTACATATCTATCTATCTATCTATCTATCTATCTATCTATCTATCTATCTATCTATCTGTCTGTCTGTCTATCTATCCATCTACTATTATCTATCTCTGTATCCATCTATCTATCTATGTATTCATCTACTATTATCTATCTATCTATCTATCTATCTGACTTTCATAATCTGACCCTTGGCCACCTCTATCTATCTCTCTGTCTATCTTTTCATAATCTCATCCTTGGCCACCTAGTCCTTCCTTTGTCTCCTACTGCTGGTCCACAGGCTTATACACTTGAGTCCCTTCCTAAGGCAGTCTCTCTCCTACTCTTTTTGTAAATACAGCTTTGGATTTGTTTCTGGAGGAAGCCTTGCCCACTTCATCCCACAATGCCCTCTTCTGCCCTGATTACAGACTTCTAATTATATGGGATCTCCAAATCCTATATTGTAATAGTTGGTTTTCTTGTTTGCCTTTTCCTTTAGATGGTGAGCAAATCCAGCCAGGTCCAGAGCAGTTCTCCTAAAAGCAGTATGCCATAAACACTGCCCCATTAGCATCTATGGGGTAGTCAAGCTTGCCCTTTCATGCCTTTCCCCCCTTTTTTCCTGTCTCCCTCCTTTTCTCCCTCTGTCCCTCATTTCTTCCCTTTCTCTTTTCTTCCTCCTTCCTGCTCTTTTTTTTCCATTTCTTTATTCATTTCCACATTTGTATTTTGCTTTCTACAAAACTGCTGGGTTCCACAGATGTTAAACATAAACCTTTTTGTAACCTGCCCCTTTCAAAGAATTAACGTTTGCAGTTATCCATGATGTATGCTGAGCAGCTGGGCCCAAAGGAGATAGGGAAGGAACACCTATCTAGCAGCTGAAAGTGTTTCTGTCGATGAAATAGTAACCTTAAGTGTAGACTAAAAAGTATTGCTGTGGGTAGCTTGCAACTGAAAATGATTGAAATCAGTTTCTTTCAGTTACCCATAATAGTACAAATTAGTATTATATTTTATAGTATTTTTAGTTAGCACTTAAAACACTAGTTACTATTCTTTTAATTGTGTTCTTACGATAAATTATATTCTAGCGTGTTATTTTGTGATTTTTAAGTATTCTTTTTCTCTTGGACACAGGTCTCACTATGTATCCTCAAACTCACAGTTGCCCTGACTTTGCCTCTCCAGTACTGGGATTGTAGCTGCGTGTCACCACACCTGGCCTAGGAAAAATAATAATTACTAGACCTAAAAAATTCTACCATTCATAAACCGTCACAAATCTGTTCCAGGCTCATTTGAAACAGACCCCTGGCACAACATGCTTTGGGTCACAATGTTTTGTTGTTGTTGTTGTTGTTTTTCAAGACAGGGTTTCTCTGTGAGTTTGAGGCCAGCCTGGTCTACAAAGTGTGGCCAGCCAAGGCTACGGTACGAGTTGAGATGGGCAGCGCTGGGGAGCTCAGCAGTGAGGTGCTCTTGCTGCTCTTGCAAAGACCTGAGTTTGGTTCCCATGTTGGGCAAAGCACAATGGCCTGGAACTTCAGCTCTAGGGACTCAGAGGCCCCTTGCTGGCCTCCACAGACGCCTGTGCACAAGTCACACACACGCATATATGCAAAGAAACAGTAAAATAAATTTAAGAAGGAGATGCCGGTCGAAAGGGGTGGAGTGAATAAGTCAGAAATATTAATCAGAAGAAAATTAATTAAAGATTAATCAGAAAGGGTGCATGAAATACTTACTAGAAATCTACTATCTTATAGCCAAAAAAAAAAAAAAGCACAAAAGAGAGACTGAAGGGAGTTAGTTCCCCTGCATGGCTAGACGATGCTGCTCCCAGAAGTTACAGGTTACTGAATGTGAATCCAGCCCCAGGAGGGGGCTACCTCCACAGCAGGGCCAGGGAGTCTCCACCAGTCCTCAGAACACTACAGACTCTCGTCGGCCTTCTTGCCTTCCAACCAGAGCTAGAAGGCGGGATCCTGTTGCTGAAGACATCGCACAGCTCCATTTTGAGGTAGAAAGAAAGCAAAGTGGCGGAACTAGAAATTTCTTCCTCGCTGATTGGCTTTCAAAGTGCCGGGTGGTGCCATGCAGGCTTCTGGGGGAGGTAAAGGCAACGATGGTTTTACCCAGCTGTGAGACCTAAAAGCTACGAAAGCAACCTTACAGGGTGAGGCGTGCCTACCTACCTGTACAGTAGTGATGCAGCTGTTGCGGGGAAACCAACCATCCTCTGATTGCATTTGAAGCTGGCTTCACGGCTACCGTAAGCCTGTTTAACAACCCGTGCCTTGAGAGCTTGTAAGGCCAAGGGGAAAAACTTAGTGCGACTGTGTAACACAGCGTCTAACTGCCATCTAAATGTGTAGGTAAGAAAGGGATTTGTAGAGAAGGGGGTGGGTAGGCAGTGGTAACAGGGAAATGGGAGGGGGTGAGGGGTGATAGTGGATAGAAAGTATTATGTGTACATGTAAATTGTCCAAGGGCAATTAATAAAAATTAGAAATAAGAAAACATAGACATCTGTTAAAGGAAAGGAGATACTGAAGTAAATTTGCTTTCATTTCCCCCACTCAAAGCTCCCAAACTAAAATATATCAGCATGATATCTGAATACATCTCCAAAATCCAAGAGACTCGGGAAACTCTATCCCACTGGAGAAAAAAAAAAAATCACTAAGCATATAAATTAAAATTGTATTAAAACATCTATTTAAAAAAAAAAAAGAATCAAAGAGATAAACCCAGGTGTTATACAAAGTAGGCAAGCAGGTCCTGTACCATTAATTTATATCCCAGCTGAAAACAATGCACCCCTCCAGTGCTGGATACCCAACCGAGGGCCTTGTGTATGCTGTATCACTACTCTACCACTGAGCTATAGCCCTAGCTAATTTATGTAAATAACTTGGGGTTGGTACAGGTTTATTTTGGGAGGTTGTGATTCTAAGAAACAAGAGCCAGCTGCCTTCCTGCCAATCTAACATCGATGTTAGGATTTTGCAGGCATAATTCCGAGAATGAGTCAAACCAGTCCTCAGAGCAGAAAGCTGAAACCATTGTCCCTTAGGCAGAAAACCCCATACTTGATTGTGTCGAACTGAGTAGTTTAATGCAATCTGTTCTGGAATGTTCTATAGATTCTAATTTTAGAGAGTCATGTTTGTTTCCGTTGCGTTGTTACTCCGATAGGATCATTATTCTTCATTTTAATTGGTTTTCTCTGTGATTTCTTCTATTTAACATTTAGGTAATACCACCAGTCTGTGTTGACACTCCTCTTAGGGTGCCTCTTATTAGTTGAGTTGATGTTTTCTGTTTTGGGTTTTGGTAGTATTTGTTTTTGTTTTTGTTTTTTCAAAATAGGGTTTGTCTGTATAACTGCCCTTGCTGTCCTGGAACTTGCTATGTACCCCAGGCTGGCCTAGAAATCCAGCCTGCCACTGTCTCCCAAGTACTGGGATTAAAGGAGTGTACCAACAAGCCTGGCAGGGGGTTACTCTCTTTGACAAGCTGTATTGGTGGTTTTAGCAATACAGTGGTGGCACATGCCTTTAATCCCAGCTCTGGGAGGCAGAGACAGGCAGATCTCTGAGTCTGAGGCCAGCCTTGTCCACAGAGTGAGTTCCAGGCCAGCCAAGACTACACAAAGAAACCTTGTCTAGAAAAAAAAAAAAGTGTTTGTGATGAATCATTCTTTCACAGAATGATGTAATGAACCATCACTACTTTCCCTTTTGGTAGGAAGCGAAATTATGACAAAAAACAATAGCTTGTGGTTTTTATTTGTTAAAAAAAATGTTTTCTTCTTCCACTAATAGACCAAACTTTTTCCTCTTCTATTTCAAAATAGGCTTCAGAAGTTGCTATTGGTCAAGGTGTTTTATTGCAGCAATACAAACCCTAAGACAGTTTCTCAAGCAACAATTCCTTGGACAAACTGCCTGTGGCGTGATCACTGATTTGTCACATCTAACACTAGCTTTATGCTATAGGGTTTGGTTTTGTCTCATGAAGAGAAATCACTTCATAATTATATTTTATTCTTATATTTTGTTTTGTTTGTGGCAGGGGAGGAAAAAAACTATTATTTTTATAAAAGAAAACCCATATCATCCTATGAGTAAAGGCCTTCTTAGTAGAAGCCAAGGGCCAAGTTCACGTTGTGAATTATGACAAGCGACATAGTTTTGTTCAAGTCACTTCATTTGGCTGAGCTTGAGCCTCTCCATTTAGAAAGCGAATGTGCGTGTGAGGGAGCTGGTAATTTTCCAGTGGCCACTTGTGGGAACACACCAGAAATAGGAACTAGGAAGCTATCTCAGCTGACTATGTTTAGGCACATGGATGTAGACATTCTGTCTTCACATCTGTCACTGATTTTTTTTTTTTTGGGTGGAGGGTGGGGGGTTGAGGGACATCTCTGAAGCCCCTGCATTTACCCATCCATCTGTCCATTCACTCATTCACTCAATAAACATTTATTGAGTGCCTCAGTCCTAGGCTCTGAGATTACAAGAGTGCAGAAAAGTAGGGTGGCTGCTTTCAGAAGCTGTGTTCCAGTAGGAGACACGAACAATAAATATGTAAACAAGTAATAGCATGATAACCAAGGATTACGAGAAGCAGCAAGAAAGGAATCAAAAGGAGGGAGCTATGGAAACTTTCCAGGGCAGCTACTTTTAGACAGGTGCTTCCTGAGGAGTCTGTCATCCAAGCCGAGACTTCACCAAATGCTAACAAGCTGAGCTTCCAGGCTCCAAAGCAATTATTAGTAATTTGCAGGTGCAAAAATGACTCATCTAGGCTGCTTCCGATGCAAATTATCATTTGTTGGCAAAATGCCTCTAAGAAAAATGCATTATGTCAGCCTCGGTTTTGTAGATTCCCATAGTATCTTGCAAAGGGTTGGTCCTGGGCATTACCAACCACTCCCTCAATTTGGAGAGATGATGCAGGGAGTCCTCTGACTGGGTGGTTTGTACACTGGCTTTTGTCTCAGACAAGGCTGAGGCAAAGAAGAGCCACCCACTTAGTCACAGCTACGACGCCCTGGCAAAGAATACCCACATCCTTATTCCAGTTCTACCCAAGCTGGCCAGGTGGCTCCTGAGCCCATTTGTCACCTTGTGGAGATGGAGCTGACTCAGAACACTAGCAGTCATTTTGACCTGGGATGGGTGGGAAACAGAAGGCCTGGATGGCAAGCAGGTGGAACTGCTGGCTGTCTGCGTAAAATGTTTGGAATTTTTCCCTACTGACCAGTTCACAAGGCTGGAAACTCTTTTGCTAGAAGCTAGCATCCAATCCATTTGGTCTTTAAATTCCTTCTGTGTTTTCTTTTTTATGGGTGAGGTGCTTTTGCTTTTCCATTAGTGTATGCTTTTGGACAAGATCACTCATAACTCATACAGAACAAGATCACTGTAACTATTATTTTATATATATATATACATATATATATGTATATATATATTACGTCTAGTCCAAAAATGGACTCACAAGCTGGGTGTGGTGGCACATACCTGCAGCCCCAGCACTTGGGGGGGTGAGCAAAAGGGGCTTGCTATAAGTTTGAAGTCAGTGTGGACTAGTGGGTGTTACACCAGTCTAGGCTAGATTGTGGGACCCTGTCAAGAAAAAAAAAAAAAGCTACTCACAGAAATTTTAAAACATCAAGAATAATAGTCAGGTTGTAGGTGTGCTGGTCTTAGGCTGAATCTTATCCAGAACTGCCTGTCCCAAATCCGAAGGACATGTCAGTACAACAGAGGTATAAGTCAAGGTAGAAAGCTCTCTCCCTCTCAGTATCTCTCTCTCTCTCTCTCTCTCTCTCTCTCTCAATCTTTCTCTCCCTCTCCGCCTCTCTCTTCTGTGTACATATAAGCACACACATGCCACTTTAATAGCTATTTGATAATCAGTGATGTTCTAGTTTCAATCTTTTGCTTTGACAAACACTATGACTCAAAGCAACTCAGGGGAGGAAAGATTTTATTTGGCTCATAGTTCCAGGTCACAGACCATCCTTGAGGAAGTTAGGGCAGGAACTCAAACAAGAACTGGAAGCAGAAACAATGGAGGGCCACTGCTGGCTGGGTTAGTCAGTGTCATGGTTCTTGAGTTTTCTTATACAGTCTAGGACAGCCTGCCCTGGGAACTGTGCTGCACTTGGAGAGCTGAGTCCTCCTGTATCAATTAATAGTCAAGGTCCCCTCCTCCCCCGCACATGCCCTTGGGTCAATCTGATCTGGGCAGTTCCTTAATAGGGAGTTTCCTCTCAGGTGAGTACGCTGTGCTAGTTGACAATGGACGCTGACTTAGACAATGGGTTCCTTCTCGTAAGTGGTCACAGCAGCTGTGAAGTCACTGCATATGGCTTGCTTGGAGAATCTTCATCCTTATTATGTTGTGTGAACAAGCACGTGTGAGTTCCAGATACAGGACATTTTTTTTGTCACTGTTGCTGTTCCTTTAGCTCGGCTAGCTCCGTTGAGCATAGTATCTATGCACCCATCTGCAAGCTCAAGGTTTTTATGCAAAGTTTCCCAATCTCTTTGTTCCCAGGGGCCATGCTCTTGCAGCCCACTTCTTGTGTATCTTGATGTATGCTGATGGTGTGTTCTGCCGTCACCACCTCATTGATTCTCAGGTAAAGAAGGGGTTCTTTCTACCTGAGAGATTTGTGGGTAGAGTCTCCATCCTTGACCACATCGCATCATTGAGCTCTAGCATCTGGTAGCTCTTATCTCAAGTCCCGTTTTAACATTGCTTTACTGACAGTCTTTTCCGAGCTCAATGACCCATTACTGTCTCTGGGTTTCTGGGGGTATAAAGATGCTAAAGAGTTGGCTTAATGGGACTTAAAGGGGGAAGGTTGCTGTAGAAGAATTTTAATTCAGAACATGGCTGTTCTGGCAAGAGATTACAACCAAAGACCTTCTAGGTCTGTGTGATCTGGCTGGAATACAAACATACCTTTAATCCAGGAGACAGAGGGAAGCAGATCTGAGTTCAAGGCCAGCCTTGTATAGAGCAAGTTTCAGGTAAAGAAAAGCTTAGGTCCAGGAGTGGAGGTACACACCTTTAATCCCAAACAATAAAGGTAGAGTTAGTTGTAGAAGGAAGTACCCATGTTTGAAAGTGATGTCTAATTGAGTGCTAGAAACTGAGGAATCAGAGAAAGACTTGACAGAGCAGGATGTGCCCAACTCTCACAATAAGAGAGAAGAAAAGGAAGCTACTCAAAGGACAATACAGAGAGAGAGGGGAGAAGTGGTTTTACTGGGACAGTAATAGAGAGACAGATTGCAGAGAAAGAACTTAGTGAAGACTGAATAAGCCAGAGAATGAGAAGGAGCCAGAAGATTACAACAGATTGCTTGAGTTAGTTTAAAGCCAAGTGGGGCAATTCAGAGGCAGAGAGAAAAGCCAGATTGAATAAGTTACCTGGGAGAGGAGTTTGAGCCAGAAAAGCTGAGTTGAACCAGCCAGCCCAAAGCTCAGAAAGAACAATAAAGGGTGAGCTTATTCAACAGTAAATCTTAGAGGCTAAAAATATTCTAGGCCTAGGTTAGGTTGTACGGAGGCTAGATGCTTCCAGGATTGGGCCTAGTTTGGCAGAAGCAGTAAGCCTCCCAGACAACAATTGAAAGAGGAAAATAAAAGTTCCTTTTACAGGTTGCTCAGTGGTTAAGAGGCTTTGCTGTGCAGCCATAAAGACCTGTGTTCAGGTCCTGGCATCTATACAAGTGATGCACCCCAGTACTGTGAATGACAGAGACAAGGGAGTCATTGGGGCTTGCAGGCTGCCAGCCTAACTGAAAACCCTGAGCTTGAGGTACAGGGAGAGACCCTGCCTCAAAGGAATAAAGCAGAGAATAATGTTTTCTGTTTTTTGAATCCTCTGATCCACCTGCCTCAACCTACCCAGTGCTGGAATTACAGGCATGTGCCTGGCAGCTATTTTATAAATATGTTGGGGTTATTTTCCCTACCAAAAAATTACAGGTGTTCCCTCAACTTGCTTATTGTTCCTGTACAAAACCATAGTACTGTAGGAGGATCCTGAGAGAATCTGCTGGACTATGGAGTCAAGACTGGCACTCCTCCCACCCCACCCCCACCCCTCACCTCCCACCCACATCCCCACCCTTGTTATTACCCTCTGAGCTTCTCCTTGCCATTTCTGATGAACACACATCACCTTTCCTATGGGAAAACATTGCATAACTCTTGAACCTATTTTACTATCACAACTAAGCAAAATACTGACTTCTGGCCTAAAAAGTGATCATATTTAACAAATGCTGAAAACCTCCAGTTCCTCATAATTATCAAGGTAAGGATGGTTCCTTTGGGGTAAAGTCTGTTAGAAAACAGTGTTTGGACAACTTACGGAAATAAAAACTAAGTGACTTAACATTTCCCTCTAGGTCTTGTAGAAGTGAACAGGGGTCCTTGCTGGTAGCAAATGATAATTGCTCTATAAGTGAAAAAAATTTAAGTATAGCATATCCTATACTTGTGAATGAAGCCCTAACCTTAGGAACATGAGAATAGTTCTGGAAGGCCTCCATGTCTCAGGCAATTCCGGAAAGAGGAGGCCCATTTGGGGGTTTTGACACTATACTTTCCAGAGGACAAGGCTAAACTAAAAGAAAGTCTTAGGGTTTGTATATATCTTAGGGTTTACACTACAAATAGCAGCTGCAAAAATAAGAAAAATAGAATTACCCATAATTCTACCAACCTAACACATTAATTGCTTTCATTTTCTTTGTTCACTCTTAGTTCTTGATTTAATGCCATTATTCCATGCAGCTATAAATACAACATAGTTAAAATGCCGTGTTCTTTTTTTTTCCACCCAACATTATATTATGAACTCTTTTGTCTTGAGGCTATTTTGGTTGCAAGGAACCAAGTCAAATTATCTCAGAATTAAAAGGTAGGAAAGTGTCAAGTCAAATTATCTCAGAATTAAAAGGTAGGGAAGTGTGTGTGTGTGTGTGTGTGTGTGTATGTGTGTGTGTGTATACATATCTAATTGTGCAGATTTCCAGGGGTAGGAACCAAGGCTCTAAGTCAGCTAAGTGTCATAGGAGTTGAGCTGGGACATGGAGAGCCACTGGCAACTGAAGCTGCTGTCAGGAGCCTTGGGCAGGTGTCAGGGCCTCACCTGATACCTGCATTTGTGCTTTGTACTCTCCTAACTTCCGTGTACAGCACCAGTAACATAATGGCCAGCTATGAGATCTCGCAGCTCTGGAGCATTCCAGACCTCTTAGGTTGGTTTTGTTCTGTTTTGTGTTTTCTTTTAAGAAGCTAAGGATGGAAGCCAGGGCATCACACTGTACCGCTGGACTCTGCCTCCAGATCTCTAAAGTCAAGTGTCTGTGATCTCCATGCAATTAGGCTGCTCAGTCTACAGCCTGGTGTCCCCTAGCTCAGACAGACACTTCTTGGTTCCACTGGCTGTGGCTACGGAGGGAGGATCACATGCTCAGTCTCTGCATAGCAGCAAGGCCACCAGCAGGGACCTCCCAACCCCACCCCATCCTCTGTGCACGCACACTGACCTGCATGTGCGCACACACAAACACACACACACACCAGCAACTCCCTCGTGACGTTTGTAGTTCTCAGTTTCATGAACTCATGGCAGATATCAAGCGGCTATTCTATAACCCCAGATCCCATTCCCTAGCTGCCCATCTGGGGAGACCACAAATAAAACCACAGTGAGCATTTCTGTACCTGCATCTTCCTTTTCACCTAAATTGTGTAAAATCTGGAGCTGCCACAATTAAAACCCGCGATGAACATTTATGTAAGTACATCTCCCCTTTCACCTAGATTGTGTAAAATATTTTTAAAACTACATAGAGATTACATTTTCTGGATACCTCCAGGACATAAGCCATAACTTGCAATATTTTTGTTTCACATATACCTATATCTACCAGAGATGTGTACTTAGGTAGTTATAGGCCAAGTCATGAACTTTGACATCTGGGGTTTGCTTTATAAACACTCCAGGAAAAAAAAAATGCAGTGTTTAGGAGATAATGGAGTGAGAGTGGTGAGGTGTTGATGATTGTTGGAGTTACTGATGGCTGTGCCGGGCTTATTATGTACTATTGTCTTATCTTGCTATGTGTTTCCTACTGTCCTTCTCTTTTCCGCTCTAGTGTCTTTCCCTGTACACTTTCCTGTATGCCCGTGTACTGCCCTCTCCAAATCGCTCAGTAATTTACTCAGGTGCATTTGCCAGAGAGTTTCTAACAAGGAAGAAATCACCTCTCATTTCCACATGTTTATTTATTTATTTATTTTGTGTGTGTGTGTTTGTATGTGGGCACAGGCATTCTAAAATAGTTGTTTGGAGGTCCGAGGGCAACTTGCTGGACCCCCACCAAGGGGGTCCCAGGGATCAAACTCGGGTCCTGGGCTTGGTGACAGATGCCTTTATTGTTAAGTTTCATACCCAGGGCAAATGGCTGAGGTGCCTATTTAAATATCAAAATGGACCTGGCCACCAGGTTCTCCCCGAATCCCTCAGTCCCTACCTGTTACAGGGCTCTCCAGGTTGGCACACCCCGCCCCCTACCCTGAATTTTCCAGCCCTGGGGGCTGGGCTGCCCTTCCCTATATAATCCATCCATTGTGGTTGCTTGTCTTCTTTGTACCTTTGAACCTCCTGGCTGCTGCCCCTGGTTCCCCTCTCTCCCTCTCCACCCCGCCCCAAATGGCCCAGCTCAGGGGTATGTCCACACAGGACTTTACCATATGTCTCTGCTGCTGGCTATGCTCTCCCATATGTCGATAATAACCTTTCTCCTCCTCCATACCTAAGGGTGGTTGCGTTTCCTTTCTTTTCCTTTTTATTTCTGTTGTTCATTCATTTAGCAGCTGCTACCTGTCACTGCACAATTTAGTTTTTCCCTTGAGTTGACAGATGGTTGGAAACTTAGTGCTCTGGGGAATCACTGTATTCTAGAAGAGCAGCCAATGGCAAGGTGTGGGGGGGGTGGACAGTGGCGTGGCAGACACAGGACCCAGCAGGCAGTGCTGGAGAGAGCACTTGACCACACACAACCCCTTTCCTGTCTTTTTGCCTTGCAGTTTTCAGACTTTTTGAATCTAAGCTGGAAGCTACATTTGAGTTTATTTTTTTTTAATTAAGTGAAAATTGTATATATTAACAGATACGTCTTACACACAAGAGCTAAGTGAGAGTGTGGCGTGATGAATCTGAAGTCAGGAAACACAACACGGGTGGTTCCTGACTTCCTGGTGGAGCAGGGCATGGGAATGCCCTGAGGCTTGAAGACAGACTGTGTAAGCTTGACCCTGTGTCTTGAAGGGGGTGGGATGTTCTCAGATCTCCCATGGTGCCTCTACATTGCTCTGTATGGTTTCCACCACTAGGCTGGAGGTTGGGGGATGAGGGAAGGAATTCTGGATTTTTTTTTTCAGTGACTAGAATGCAATTGGAACTCGGTAAACATCAAATGAATGAGAGAGAACACGATTTTGTATCAGTTTTTAAATCCCCTTGTCTTCTCCTCACAGTGCCCTCTTTCCCCAGATCCTCCCAGGATGCTCCTTCCTCAGCCCTGCTCCGAAGATTCCAGATGAGAAAGTAAGAGCTTCAAGGAAGCCTCCGTATAGACATGAAAACCTCCCAGCATTACGTCCAGGGCAGTGTGTCCGTTGGAGTGCAACCCTGCATCCGAGTCACCAGGATCTGACTTTGTCATCAGCTAGCTCCTGCCTTTAAACTAGGACAGCTCGGAACTGGTTCTCTAAACCTAACTGCCGGAGGGTTTCCAACCATCTGCTGATAATGAATCTCCCACAATAAACCTAGTTCAGAGTCGACTGGGAACCCAGCTGATGAGCAAAACGTTTATTATCGGGCTAGCGGGGTAAGAGGGTAGGGTCTGGTTGGGTTTGGGCCAACTTTCCACGAGGCCCCTCCATTGGCCTCTACAGCCGAGGTTTCCCTCCGGTTTCCCTTGGCTCGGCTTGAGGAGGAGTGGGGTGGAGCCAGAGAACGCAAAGCTAAGTAACCTGGAGTGGCTGACCCCTCCCTTTACAGGAAGTCCGGGCAGTTGGCCTGATCTGTTGTCGTTATTTTTTCGAAGTCGATGTCGTTAGAAGTGAGGATATCTTTTAGGTAGGTCACTGTTTCTGGAGGGAGGTAAGGGTTTCTTCCCAGGATCCAGACGTAATCCACGTGGAAGAGCCAGAGCACGGTGGTGCAGGAGTACACGAGGGCGTAGCTGTCGTAGTCGGTGGCCAGGACCCAGTACGGCGAGAAGGGCATCACTGAGAACCAGAGGCCGCAGCGTGAGGAAGGACCAGGGCGAGAGAAGCCTCCACTCCAGGGCTTTGGGAACCCAGTCCCTAAATCCGTGCTTCTTACCTCTTCCCGCCCCTTCTCCACCTTCAGACCTTCAGGGGGTTGACCTTTTAAAAAAGGATTACTAACATCCCTGCCTTAGTCTCCTCAGTGTTGGGATTGCAGGCGTGTACCACCGCGATTGGTATGGAAACACCAACACTCCCCAGCGATTCCAGTGAGTGGCAATAGTCAAGACCCGTTTCTATGCCCTCCTCCCCCAGAGTAACACGAAAAAGGCGTGCTGGATGACTGGCGAGCCAGAGGGCTCCTTGGGCTGACTGGCTGCATCAGCCTGGCGGTGTGAAGAAGCGGAGGCTCTTCCTACGTAATCAGCAAACCCTTCAGCTTTAGGAATGTGGTGTGGTAAATCAGGCAGCGGTTGCACACGCCTGTAATCCCACCCAGCACTCACGAAGCAGAGGCAGGCAGATCATTGTGAGTTTGGGGCCAGTCTGGTCTACAGAGCGGAGTTCCAGCACAGCCAGGGCTACACAGAGAAACCCTACCTTGGGACACACCACCACCCCCTGACTCAATAAAAATGTGATGTGGCAGGTGGCGGTGGGTTATAAGCTTGACTGCCTGCCTGCCTGACTTCCTTCCTTCTTTCCTTTCTTCTTTCTTTCTCTCTCTCTGATTTATTTATGTTTGAATACTCTGTCTGCATATATGCTTGCATGCCAGAGAGAGCATCAGGTCCCATTATAGATGGTTGTGAGCCACCACTGTGGTTGCAGGGAGTTGAACTCAGGACCTCCAGATCAGCATCCAGTGCTCTTACTGATCTGCACCAGGCCGGAGGTTATAAGCTTTTCCTGCCAAAGGGCTCATACAGGTCCGGTGATGGGCCTCTGCAGAGTGGAGGGGCCTGAATTTAAAGAGGTTCTTCAGAGGAAAGATTGCAGCTTCATCCTCTCCCCCTGGATCTAGAGACTTCCTTCATGGACTTAACCTCCACAGGGAGGGTCTAGGCCAGAGGAAACTCGTAGCCCAGGAGTGGAGGAAGCATCAAGTGGGGAAAAGCTGTGCCTAGGCTTCAGGAGGATGAAAGGATGGGCTTGTGTGCACTCGTGGGTGATGCTTCTTTGGATTCCAGAGAGCCGGCTCCCTCCACCCAAAAACAGTAATGGTTCCTACTTGCCAGGTCAGCCTGAGAAGATGTGTGATAAAGGAGGCCTGTGCAAGTGATGGGCATTTGCCTAGGTGCCAAGGGTCCCGCTAATTGCATGGAAATGTAGGCCCAGAGCACCAGCCACTGAGCTTCCTCCTACCTTTGAGTTTCTTTTTATAGAAACGGAAGTGGAGGGGTGCTGAGAAGAAGGTGGATGTAAGCCTGGACAGACAGTTGGTTCTGAGTCACCTTTTGGCACTTGAGGTCCTTACATGGACACACACACACACACAGACACACACTCACGAGTGAGGCAATCATCGTATGTCTGCTATTGGTGAACTTAGTCACTCTGCATTTGAGTTTTGAGAAAATATCTCTCCCATCTCTTAGCAGCACCAAAGGCTCTTCTATCCGCCGAGACATAAACATTTTGTCTTTTCCTCACCTTGTCTGTCTCTCAGGAATGAATTTACCCCGCATTTCCTCTTTATGCAGACAGCTTACATGTCTCTCTTCATTGGAAAATGTTGCCCTTCCCCTGATGCTCATGAATGCTACGGTGCAAATTCTCTGCTTGGGGCCTCCTTAAATCTATCCTGTACTTGCTGTGCCTTCTGGGCTCTAGACGTCTATATAGGCCTCTCCCATGTCACTTTCTGTATTTGAAACATCCATCTTTCCCACAGTCTCCCATAGATCCTAGAAGGTCCTCCACAACCGCTTAATCCCATTTGTGCTGATGAGGTTGATTAGGTTTTTTAATTTTTTTTTTAAGAACTTGACACAAGTTAGGGTAGCCTGGGAGGAGAGACCTGCATTTGAGGAAATGCCTCTACCAAATTGGCCTGTGGGGCGTTTTCTTGATTAATGGTGAATGGGAGGGGAGGGGAGGGGCTCAGTCCACCATGGGTGGTATAACCCTGGGCAGGTGGTCCTGAGTTGTATAAAATAAACCAACTGAACGAGTCATAGGGAGCAAGTCAGTAGCCAGCGTCCCTTCATAATCTTTGCTTCAGTTCCCACCCTGCTTTTGCTCAGTGTCTTATAGCAACAGAAAGCCATCCAGAACACCCTTTATTCCAAATGAACCTCTTTGTCCTCAACGTCCCTAGCCTCTCTTTTAGCTCTGGTCCCAGGGCTCCTTCCGTAGCCCTTGCGTACGATACTTCACGTGAAGGCACAGCCTCAGTTACAGTAGAGAGCCCAGAATTGAAGGGCAAATAGAGAGAAACTGAGGCTTATCACCTTCACTCTCATCCCTCTCCCTTTCCCATCCATGCTATGGGGAAAATTCTCGAATGAGGGGTTGAAGAGTTGGGTTCATGCCTAGATGTAGCTCCAATGAGCTCTGTGCCTATTCATCTTACTCAGATTCCCTCCATTCCAGCTTCCTTGTTTGTAAAAATGACAAGAGAAACAAATATGCACAAAGAAAGTCCTTGCACGGAGCCCCTCTAGTCTGTCTTCGAAACGCCTGTTCCCCTGTAGGCATTGCTCATAGCCACACGTGTGGGAAGAACTGCTTTATCCTTCCAGCATTTCTTTCCTGGTTTACAAGTAAGAACTTCCTCCCCACCCTACTCTAGGGACCTGACTGATTGTGCAGAGATGGAAGGGGCCGGCAGGAAGGAGAAGGATGGTGATTTCACTTGCAGAGAGTGACTTTAGTGTCTGCTCTGTACGTAGGAAGAGGGGGCTCGGGAGCATTTCCAGCAAGAGAAAACCTCCGGGGTCTGAGCTGAATTCTCCAGCGCATCTACAGTGGCAACAGAACTAACTGCCCTCTCTGCTGCCTGTGTACATTCCCCAGAGGGCAGTCATCAACTGAGTGACTAGAGAGCGGCAGAGCCAGGCCTCACGCTTGCCTTCACCCTTGCCTCTTGCCTGTGAGCTTTTGCACAGGGCGGTTGTTCTAACACCTAGTAATTTGGGAGCCTCTCTTTCCAACGAGATCAGACTGGATTCCCTCTCCTCTTCATGCCACATATGCTTTTCTGTGAGCCTTGTCTGCCGAAATACCAACTTTCCTGGTTCCTCCTCAGTGTTCACATAGGACGTCAGCCTGTCAGGACATGGCTGGCTCTGTTTTGCCCATCACTGCATCCCTGTGTATCCCAGTGCCTAGGCCAGGGAACAGCACACAGTAGGTGCCCAGGAAATATTGTGCACTGAATTGAACCCTGGTGACAGGGCTCAGATGTGCTTGAACACAGGGCTCTGTCTTCTCATCTGCAGATCTCCCGTGCCTGATGCTTCCTGAGGGAAGTGGATACTTACACTCAAAAAACTTGACTCCCAGCTTGGCTGGCTCCGAGAGGTTGCTCTGTATGGCTTCACCTTCAATTCTGTTCACGGTTCCATCAGTTCTTCAGTGAGTGGAAAAAAAAAAGAGAAAAGAAACAAGGAAAGGTTGGGGAGAGTAAGGAAGAGAGATATGGAAAAGTACATACAAACAAATTAAAAACCAAAAATCAATGAAAGTCAAGCTTTGTTCCCCAAGGGCTCCAACAGCCAGCATGGTGGTGTCTGGTGTGGGAGGCTCTTGAACCAGCCAGACCTGGTTCAAAACCCTGTCCTTCCCTCTGTCTGTGACTGTCTGAGATTCAGTGGAGAAAGACAGAGTCGGTGGACAAGAGGCAGCTATGGCCACGCTCAGGGGCTGGATTCTATAAGCTTTTGCTTATAGAATACCCTGGGTTTTGGACTGTTGGCCATTTGTCTTCCAGGCATTTCCTGCCCCTAGGCTTCAAAGAGAAGGGATAAATGGGAGTGGGAAAATAGACAAAACAACCCCCCTACAAGATTCCTCTCTTTGCCCAGGAGAGGATGACAAAGAAACAAAGGAAGGAGGAACTAGCTCACTGAAAATAATGCAGAGCAGGAAGGGGTCTGGTGGTACTTCCCATCACCCCTGCGTTGCACAGAGACAATGAGGAGACCTGGCCACTGTGATTCAGCCCAGTTCTCAGAGACACATTGTGAGGAGACACGCATCTTCTAACTGGTCCCCCAACACTTAGCAGGGGCAGAGCCACTCTTTCTTAGTGGTATATAAAATGGTGGCATATCTTAAGTATGCTGGTCTTAAGGGAGTACTCTGGCCTTTCACAAGGATCTGGCCCATTTCAGGCTAATCCCAATGACTCCCTGAACCCAGAGGACAGGGGAAAACTTTAGAGAAGAGGACAGAGAAGGGAGGCACCTGGAAATCAGAGTGCTCCCCTTCAGGAGGTAGAAGAGAGCTGCCTGTGCGTTGGTCCTCAAGCAGGGCAATCATGAGAGCTAAGTATGTATGAGGAAGTCAGTAGGTGAGTGCTGTATGGTTGGCCGTGAGGGATGCTCTAAAATCCAGATCCTCAGCACCAGGTTAGGGAGGTTAGGAAGGCACTCTCATATTCCCGATTGCATCGTCTGTTTGTTACCACGTAGGACCAGGCACCATGCCTCGCTGTCTCCCTGGAAGATGGTCTGATTCCCTCTGCAAATGGTAACTTAGCAACAAACCAGGCTCCTCTCCTTAACGCTATCATTTGTGTCTTGTTCCAGAATAGTTGTCAAAACACCCGTCTTTGATCATAAATGCACCAAAAAAGAAATGCATTGGTATTTTCTTTTAAATATTATTTTATTGCATTAGTGTTTGTGTGGGGGTGGGGGTATGCACATGTATGTGCCTGTGTGTTTACTCCTATCGTGACACTAGTGTCATAAGCATAACTTGTGGGAATCTGCTTGGAGGCAGACCCTTCTACTATCTCATGGACTCCAACCTGTGTTTTCAAGTAGCAAGAGTTCAGCCATAAAAAGGTCATGTTTAATTAGATGATTATCACTCACCAGATACAGTTGTAAGAGCTTTACGCCTTTTACCTCATTTGATGCCCAGACAGCCTCAGGGATGTTAGCTCTACTGCTACTGGCTACAGAACACACCTTAGCTGACCTAAAATCCCATTGCAACCTGATCTGAAACTAGGCTGCCAAGCGCCAAAGCCTGATTCCTTCCCTCTGGGCCAGCTCTTTTAGGCCCTAAGTTCTTGAACACACTCTTGAAAGAATTCCCTTGTTGCAGCTCCCTGTATGTGAAACATCATGGGCTTGGGATCTAGTGGGACGTAATATCTCATTGAAAACAGGTCGTTACTGCCACGAGGTAGTAGATCTCTGAGTTCAAGGCCAGACTGGTCTACAGAGTGAGTTCCAGAACAACAAGGGCTATACAGAGAAACCCTACCTTGAAAATAAAATAAAAATAAAGGCCATTACAACTTCCCTGCCTGCTATGATCTGGATAAATGTTTCCCAAAGGACATGGTAAAGGTTTGGTTCCCAGGATGGTGTTGTTAGGGTAGACATAGAACATGAGACTGAGAGAGGTCTGTAGGTCAGTGGGGGTGTGCCTTCAAAGAGGATTATGGAACTCCATGCTCTTCCTGTTTCTCTTTCCTTTCTTGTTTTTGTTTTGTTTTTTTCTGCCTTCTACCAGGAGGCACCACCTCCACCAGAGGCACAAGGAACAAGGCCCCTTGATTCCAGATGGGAGCTTCATGAACTATGGCCCAAACAAACCTTTTCTCTGGATTCCACTGTGAGGAGAAGCAGCTAACACAGGACCTGTAACATTCCTGGGAGATTCCTGGCAAAGGCATTTCAGTTCCTGTGGTCAGCCCTTCCTGCAGCTCTTCCCTGGGGCTCCAAAATAAGCTAGAGTTGTGTCCAAAAGGAGCTAGAGGTCCTCAAGCTCCTTCCTGCACTTCTCTGGTTTGTGCAGGCTGGGAGTCAGCCGGCTGCACTCTGGCCCACAGGGACATTAGTGGATGGCATGATGGCCACCAAGAGCCTCTGTGAACCTAGCAACTTGAGCGCTGAGTGTAGCTGTTTCCCTGGTGTTGAACACTGTCCTCAGATCTTATAGAGACCAGAAAGAGCAAGCCTTCATCCCCAGCCTTTTTAACTTGTCTCTGTTCTCTTCATTTCTCCTTTCCTGGGTTCAAATCTAGGCTTCCTCATGTATCGCTTGTGTGGTCCTTGAGCAAGCTGCTTAACTTCTTTCTCTGTACCTAAGTTTTCTCACCCATGAGGGTCATAATAGTATCTACTTTTGCTATGTCATGGGAATTAAGTAAATATATTTTCAGAGAGGTGATTGTGGGGTGGGGGGTGAGAGTGCCTTGCATATAGGAAATACTTAAATGTATTTGTTGGTGTTGTATAACCTTTGTTGGTGGAAGGTAAAGGAGAAGGACTTCATCCTGGGTCTCTTCATGTCTGCTCTCCAGAGTGCAAAGATGAGGATCAAATAGCAATGTTCAGTGCACTTAGTAATAGAAGAACATGCTTCTAAAAGACATGCTATCTATGCTAGAAAGTACATGGTTCGGGTATCTGAAGAAAAAGAGATGCCTAAGGCTGGAGATGTGTCTTGGTTGGTAGCATGCTTGCTTTGCACGTAAAAGGCTCTGGGTTAACCACCAGTACTGCGCAAACAAGGCTTGGTGGTATGTCCTTGTAATCCCAGCACTAAGGGGGACTAGAGATACCAGGACCTTGGCTACACAGTGAGTTGGAGGCCAGCCTGGGTTATATAAGATCCTGTCTCAAAAGAAGAGAAGAGAGAAAACGAAAAGAGGGAGGCGTCCCTACCAGGGAAGGAGGCCGGAGGTCGGATACATTGCCATGGGACGAGATGAGACTCCAGTTCCCAGAATATTTGACAAAAGGAGATGGCCTCTGTGAGTAGATGGACAGAAAGGGCTTCTCTCTTGGTCTGGAGGCCAGATGGCCTAGTGCCCTTTGCTGCCAGAGTCTCCATTTTGCAATGAGAGCAGAGGCACTGACTAAGTTACCGTTGTTGACTCCACACTGCCTCCAAGATGACAGTTAAATCAGTGTCTGGTATTCAGTAGGTGCTCGGCAGTGGTTATAGCACACACATTCCAGTCCAGACCATCCTGCCTAGCTTGAGTAACACACACCTTCTCCCTGCCCCTGCCTGCTCGGGCACAGAACAAGGCCATCCCAGGCAGGCCTGCGCGGCCGCTCACCTCATCTCCTGGTTCAGGACTTTGATGTTTCCATTCTCCATCAGGGAGTAGTTGGCTTGAATGCAGTTTCCTTTCTCAAAGCTCGCCGGGGTCTTCTCAATTTCGTACCATCTTCCAAGATACTGCACAGACAACAAGCAGAGCAAAACCCAGGGGCTCTCTGGGGACCTGCTGGCTCTTCCTCATTGTTGTCTTAGAAGCACAGCCCTTTCCAGGGGAAACCAGGCCAAATGGGCCGCCTCGTTCCCAGCCAACAGGACAAGATAGTGTTTCAAATGAGAATAAGTGGTTCGGATGTGCGGGCACTGGTTGCATGCCACATTCTGTTCCTAAGGGCCTCTTTATTTACACAGGCTCTCAGAGTTCCCTCTGGTCAAAACTTGTGTGAAATTCCAGCCTCTGTGAAAGGAAGGGACTGTCTGATTGACAGAAAATACCTTTTACCTCCAACAGCTGATAATCCTACGAGGCATCTTGAATTTTGTGTCACTCAGACATGTGGTCTGTGGGACCACTTCTGCTTGGAGTTGGTCACTGTACCAACTTATAATCTCTGCAAAGAGCAGTTTAATAATATTGAGCAGAACTAAAAGCACATGTTCTTTAGCCCAGCAGTTTAGCTTTTGGGAAGGTATCTCCTGTTGTTAAAACAAAACAAAACAAAACAAAACAAAAAAACAAAAAAAAATGTATCTGTAAGTATAAGGTTATTTGTTGCAGTTCTGTCTGTAACAAAATGCAGGAATCAGACTAGCAGGGAGCTGGGGAAATAAATGATGGTGAACATATAGGATGAAATTTTATACAACCCCCTTTTAAAAAGTTGCATGCAATTATCTTGAAGGTTATCTAAAGAATTAAGAGCAAAGAGCCAGGCTTGAAAGAGCCAGGGATGTGCTTCAGCTGCCTTTGCTGTAACAAGGAAAAGCTTATCGTATGGGGCATCTTTTGTTGCTGTGATGAGCTAAAAGCAGCACAGATTTATAATTTATGGTTCTATAAGGTAGACTCCGATCCTAAGCTCCCTAGGCTAAAATTGAGGTGTGGGCTTCCTCCCCTTCCAGAGGCTTTGAGGGAGAGGGGTGTCCTTGCTTTGTTTCTCCATGTTACATAGGCCACCTGCTCTCAGGACCGGGAAGCTCTCTATTTTCAAAGTCACCGAACGTAGGGCAGGCCCAAGAAGGCGCCTCTCTGACTCTCATTTCTTCATCAAACCTCTCTCTCTGACCACATCGAGGAAAGGTCTTTCTGCTTCTAACAATTTATATGATTAAATTGGGTACACCTGGATAACCAGGTTAATCTGGCCACCTCAGGTCACCGCTGTAGAATCCCTTCATTCTTTGGAAGGTAACGTGTTCACAGGTTAGAAAACAGGCCATGGGCATCTGGAAGCTATTGTTTTGGTTACCACAATCTTATACATATTTGCTTGCATAATGTATACATCGTCTAAAACTATGTATCTACATGTTTTTACTGGTTGCTTCTGGGGGAGGAAAATGAGGAGACTAAGGGAAACTTCACTGGAAGTTCCTTTGGACCTTTGGGGTTTGGGTTTTGTCCTCCCCACCCCCACCCTCCATGATGGAACAAAGACTTTACACTAGGCAGATATGCTATTACTGAGCTCTGTGCCCAACTCTCTTTGCACCGTCAGCATTTTAAACTACTTGAATGTATTTGCCTAGTCAAAATGTTAATTACAGTCGCTTTACAAATTTTTAAAAATCTGTCACTCAGCAGAGAAAGTAAAGCACGCATTCACCCTCAAACATTCAGAAGCGTCCCCAAGGTGACAGGGCTGCTTCAGTCACGTGACTCTGCTCAAGCACACTCCCACATCTTTGACCAGACTTTTACCACCCTGTTAGTAAACTCCAACAGGCAGTTAAAAACACTGAAATCTAGCAGAGGCCTCTGATCCCAGAACCATGGAAATATACAAAGCAGGAAAATCAGGAATTCAAGGTCAGCATCAGGTACAAAGGGAGTTCAAGGCCAACGGGGGCAACTGGAGACCCTGTCTCAAAAACAAAACAAGACAAAAAAAAACTAACAAAATAGAACAACCCCCTCAAACCTGACCTTCACTGAAAGTACCAAAGAGCGAGTCTACCAGGTTTCATAGACAACCTCAGAAAAAATGTCATCCTGTAATCTGTTTAAAATAGTTCTTAACTATTCAGTGATCCACAGTTAAGAGTAAGGAAGTATGACTTTCCAGAAACCAGTAAACTCAGAGGTGAGAGGTTTCGGTGTCATGTTTCCTCATGATCCCATATTCCTCTGTAAATCTTTCTCATTGAAGTTTCTACATAAGGACAATTCAGGGTCTGAAAAAGAAAACTGGGAAAGGTACAAAGTCACCTATCTTTACAGATGACATATTCCTGTACACAGAAAGTCCTACGGCACTGTTTGTGAGTAACTTCACTTGCCCTCATCTAAAATTAGAGGTGTGTGTGGCCACGCTTAGTTTATTTGGCAGGGGGAATCAAACTTGATTTTGTGCAAGGTACATAAGCATTCTACCAACTGAGCTATAGCGCCAACCTCCGTATGGAATCCTAAACACACACACACACACACACACACACACGATCTAAATAATGAGTTCTGCAAGTTTAAAAGATGCAAGATCAATAAACAAATACATTTCTGTACATGATGAAAAAAAATCTGCCAATGAGATTAAGAAAATTCCATTTATAATAACATCAAAAGTATAAACATAGTAAGAAATTTGACTTGAGACATGTAGGAACTTGTGTTTTGGAGGCTAGAAAATGTTGGTAAGACAAAAAGGTAAATAGAAAGTAAATGGGAAAGATAGCTTATGCTCATGAACAAGAACGGTTAAGATAGTGATGCCTTCCAAATTGTTCTTTATGTTCTCTGCAGATGTGGACAAACTGATCATAAATTTCATATGAAAATACAAGGGACACAGAAGAGTTAGAAGAATAAAACTGAATGATGTCTGCACTCTGAGTCACAACTTAGGACAAATTTTAGCAATTGAAACTGGAGTAAGTATAGACGTATAGAGAGACTAGAATTGAGATAAACACAAGGGCTTACACTATAAAACCCTGAGAAAAACATATAGATGTAAATCATTATAGTCTTGGATTTGGCAACAGTTCTCTAGACTGAGTGATACCTACTGCACAAGCAAGATTCTCACTAATTAGTTGTGTTTGTAGGCCTGATCACAGAAGAACAAGCAACAACAAAAAACATGGACAACTTGGACTTGATCAGGATGAAAAAAAAAAATCTCCTGCTCCAAAGAGTATATCAATAAAGGCAAAAATCCCACCAAATGGGAGGAACATCTCTTAACATATCTGAGAAGAGATCTTCATCTATCCTAGAAAAAGAACATTTGGGTACCAATAATTAAAAGATAAATAGCCCATTTTTTTTTAAAGGCAGAAGATTTGAATGGAAGATTTACACATGACGCACAAGTACATGAAAAGATACTTAACGACACTAGCCATCAGGAAATGGAGATCATGTCATTTAGCACCACTAAGAGGCTTGTGATAAAAGAAAAAGAAAGAAAGAAAGAAAGAAAGAAAGAAAGAAAGAAAGAAAGAAAGAAAGAAAGCAAGCTGGAGGGGACAATGCAGAGAAGTTGGAGTTAGAGGCTGTTTATGAAAATGTACAATGATGCAATTCTTCTAAAACAGCTTTCGAAAAGTTAAGCATGGAGTTACCACATCTTCAATTACACTTCATACATCCCCCAAAGAACTGAGAACATATGCCCCTCTCTTCCCCAAATCCTCAAGCCTGAATGCCCACAGCAGCAGTACTCCCCTTTAAAAAAATAAAAAAATAAAAAATAAAAAAGCGAGGGCTGGAGATGGCTCAGAGCTTAAGAGCACTGGCTCTTCTTCCAGAGGTCCTGAGTTCCATTCCCAGCAACCACACGGTGGCTCACAACCATCTATAATGAGATCTGCTGCCCTCTTCTGGCCTGCAGGTGTACAGGCAGACAGACCATTGTACACATAATAAACAAATCTTTAAAAAAAAAAAGTGAAATAACTCAAATGATAAAGATAAATAAACTGTAGAATAATGCACACGCCATTTGGCAGCAAAAGGAAGAGGAGTATTGTTGCATGCTGTGACTCAAGTAAGCCTTGAAAACATTCCCTGCAATCACAAAAGGCTAGTGTTGCATAGTCAATAGACAAATCCGTAGCGACAGAAAGTAAAATATTGGTTGTGTGCAGATAGTGGAGATGGAAGAAAAGGAATGTTTTGGCTTAGATGTAAAGCTTCTCTCCAGGCTTGTATGTTGAAGGCTTGGTCCTGATGAGAGCAGAGTTCAGAGGTGGGAATTTCAGGAAGTGATTGGATGCTGATTAATCAAAGGATTAAACCCTTGATGGGTTCATGATATGATGTATTGGGAGGTGGTAAGGGGGCGTCTGGTTAGGAAAAGCAGGCCAGTGGGTGCATGCCTGGGAGAGATGTGTGTTTGCTATCTTCTCTCTCTCTCTCTCTCTCTCTCTCTCTCTCTCTCTCTCTCTCTCTCTCCCTGCTTCCTGGCTATCATAAGCTAAGCAGCCTCCTGCATCACACATGCTACGATGCTCTGCCTCCCCATGAGCCTATGGACCATATGGATCACAGGCTTGAAAGCACTGAAACCAGGAGCCAGAATGAGTCTTTTCTCTTTCAAGTTGTTTCTTTCAGGCATTTGTCACAGTGATGAAAAGTCTGAGTAATGCAGATGGAGAGACTGTTAGTGGGTTTGTGGTTTCTTAAGATAATAAAAATGTTCTAAAATTGATTTAATGGTGGTTGCATAACAGTGACTATATTAAAAAAATCCTTGAAATAAAAAACCTTTTTGAACAAGTCAGAATATTATCTATAAACTAATCCTAATAAATTTTTTGTCTTAAAAATCCTGCTTTTTGGGCTGGAGAAATGGTCCTGCGGTTGAGTGCTTGACACTCTTGCAGAGGACTGGAGTTTGAGTCCCGGGATACACACTGGACTGCTCACAAACTGCCTGTAACTGCAGCTCCGAGGGCTCCAACCTTCTCCATGGGCACTTGTGCACACACACACATGCACACACAGTCCCACACACATACACAAATTCCAAAAAAAAATTTTTTTAAAAACATTCTGCTTCAATTCTCAAAGGACTTCTTCAAGGGAAGATACCAGCTGTAATTTCCAAGATATTTGGGACTTTTTCACTCCCAAACTAAAACCGAACTCGAATTCCCTGGATAGTATCATAAAGGCTTCTTGCAGGGGCAGGGGGGGGGGGGTGTTTCCAGGTTCACTCAGCTAAAGGGAATCCTTAAAACGGTGCAGGCCTTAGGGTGTGGCTTTTCCTTCCTTACCTAACCCACCCCTACCGTCTTAGTCCACCCGGTCAGTCTCTAAGCATTTCCCTCCCAGCTCTGCCTAACCCTCCCTCTAACATTCCCAACACTCACTCCAAAGTTCCAGTCACCGATAATGTCAGTGTTTCTCAAACTAGTGTGCTGCTTCCTAAAAGCAATCAAAGCCTTTTAAGGAGAAGGGGCCTTGGGATGAGAGTCCAGTCCCTCCACCGCTGTGGAGACGCTGGGTTCTGTCATCTAATAGCATTTATGGGGAGCACCCCTGGGGACTTCTGGCCTTTCCTAAGTCGTGTCTTGAGTTACCTACACTGATGGGAAGCCTAGTTTTGAACTCTTTGCACCTAAACTAGCTGCGTCACTTGGGAGGCACACCCGGCTTCTCTCTGTGTAGGACAGTAGTAGTGAATCAGCCATAGATAACGCCCTACCCACATCCGCCATGCTCACCCCCACCTCCCCGTAGCTGTGGGAGACAGCTCATACTTACCACCTTGGGCTCTCCCCTGCCAGGGCCATGGGAGCCACCATGGCCTTTTGATAGCCACCTACGGGGAAAAGTGAGGTACCGAAGACTCCCCTTCTCCCCTTGCCGCTCTCAGAGACTGCTTCAGAAAAAACCCAAAATAAGACAAGTGCCTTCCCTGTTGGGAGCACAGAGGTCCTTGCCCTCACAGAGGGCAAACGCTGGGGAAGCCAGGAAGGTTAAACACGCAGGGCTGCCTTTTCAAGGGAAAAGATGAATAACCTGTTTTCCACCCAGAAGGCTGGGAGTGGAGGTGCCTAACCACCTAGGCAACCCTGTGCTATCTGCAGGGCCAAGCCATACCTCTCTCTCCCAAGCTCCCACAACCGGGACCGGAGATGATTAATAGCCGAGGTGACCTTTGCACTATCTGTGTGTTCAGAGGCTCCCTCAAGCTGTCACAGCCAGGACTGAAGGTGGCTAATAGTCTAGATGACCTCAATGCTAGCCATGCCATCAAGACCACACCAGCTCCTCATCGAGGCCCTAAAGATAACACATCTATAGAACCCATCTTCATGGAAGAAGTGACACATGTACTTTGAAAGAGTGTGATGTACGTATGACTCTTTGTGTACAAGGGATTGTTACACCAGGAAATTTCCCCCCAATTACACTGTACTTAAATATGCCTAAGATAAACTGCCCAGTGTCAGACTCTAGAAATTTGAACCAAAACGATGGGCTACTGAGTCGTGCTGAGCTGGGTTTCCTTCTTGTCTCACACGATTGTTACTCTGCTGGCCCTGGTGTCTGCAGAGACCCCCCCCCCACACACACACACAGGCAATACACACACACATACATACACACACACACTTCCCCAAGGTTTGCTTTGGAGATTAAATGGGAATAAAACAAAACTCCCAGCACGCTCAAAATAAACGAGAGGGTTGAGTTACCACACCTTTTTCACGTCAAAATTCTCTTGTACTGGAGGAGATGGGCATTTGCCAAGATGGAAGCTTTGTCCCTTGGCTGCAGTGAAGAGGCCTGCCAGCGTGGCCACGAGCAGCAGCATGGTTGCCATCTTGGGGCCGGGCGGCTGCAGGAGAGACCTGTGGAGAAACAGAGCAGCCAGAGGTGTTTGACACGCAGTGATGTCCTTGTGGGCCCTGGCCACCATTCAGCTGCTATTCTTCTTAGCACTGAGCTGTTGCATCCAGCAGCTGCTGCCAGCCTGATTGTCCATCTGCAGCAGGCCATGACCTCAAAGCATCTCTTCCTGGGTTAGCCTCTTTCATGGATCCACACCCTCCCATGCCCCACTGCGTGTTTCTCCAGGGTGGGAACCCTGTCTGGTTCTCCTCTGAATCACCCCCAGGGTCTTGGCAATGTCAGCGCTCAGTCGGTATTTGTTTCTGGAACAAAAATCATGTGTATGCAGGGACTAGGCAAAGAGGTGCACTGGAAAGGCAAAGGGTCTGTGAATGAAAGCACAGTGCCCAAATCCAAACCACACACAACACTAAGTGTCCTGTGCGATAAATAAGGGAATGCTCCCCCAGACAGCCACCTCTTACTCTTGCCAATGCCTTGCTGGGCTGCCTTCAGGCCTGGTCTGGGACTGCTTAACAGCATGTGGGGGACCCCAGCGTTACACAGGTGGATTCTGGCTCTGCCACCTACTACGTGTAGCTGTGCAAGTTAGGCCTTTGCTTGTTGGCCTATAAAGTTGGACTAAGGGTCGTGTCTATCTCATGACTCTTTTTAAAAATGAAATGGGATGAAATAAAGCCAGGAGGGGTGGTAAAGGGGCCTGCTAGGGAGGCTTAGATGGGACAATGTTGGAGTCCATCAATTCAAGACCAGCTTCAGTGGCATGGGAAGACACCCTGCCACACACACTGGAGAAAGAGAGAGAGAGAGAAAATACGAAAATTCAGATGAGTGTCTGAGTAAATAGGTGCTCAGTAAATATTAGATTTTTATTTTTTTTATTGAATTTTTTGAGACAGTGTCTCGCTATTGTTCCTGGCTAGACTGGAACTTGCTGCGTAGACTGGGTTGGTCTCAACTTCACAGAGATCCTTCCCTTCTCTGTCTCCTGAGTGCTGGAAATTAAAGACGTGCACCTCTTGTCAGCTAACTACTAGCAATTGTTATTATGAAAAGCAGCAACAGGATTGCCTTTCCCAAATGTTTTCCACATCCACTGAGGGTGTTTTTCATACAGGACATGCACCTAGCCAGAGAAGGCCTGTCAGCTGACGTGTAAGAGTGCAGCATCATTTCAATACAGAAGTCCTCTGTAGTAAAGGCCACAACTGGCTCTGGAGAGGCGGTGGACAGGGGCATGAGATGGCTGTCAGTGCAGGCTCTGGATGGAGACTTGGGGCTCCTCTGCCTCTTTCCCTGACTTGCCTTCCCTCTGTTCCCTTTGTGTGACTCCTTGCCTCTCGCTGCACACAAGCTATTTCCAGCTCGCTGCTTTTCTCTCTGTGATGAAGATGACTGAGTCAATGCAAGCAAAATGTTCTCAGAGCTGAGCATTTAAAAGGATGTGTCATAACAGGAATAATTATAACCACTTTATTATGAGTCTCTGAACCTCCAAATAACTTTAATAATCAATAGCCTTTTCTTCTGAAGGTTTTGTTGCCTGGCTTCCAAAAGAACAGTTATGTAAGGAGTGGGAGCTGCCAGCTGGGGCGGGTTGGGGGGGGTGGCTGCTGAAGTTCTCTTGAGCAAATCTGTGGTGGGACCACCATCTTCAGTCCTGGAGACCCCCTTTCCCATCACCATATAAACAACACCTATCTTTTGACATTTCAGAGGGTGGAATGTCTGCAGAAGCCCAGCCCAAACTCACAAATGTTTGCACCCATTCTCAAGGGCTTTTGGAATCCCTGTAGCTCTACCCAACAGGCCTAAGCCAATGGTCTTGCCCAAGCACTGGACTTTAAAGTATGGCACATAGTATGTAGACTCTACTGCATTTCCAAAATGGATAGGAACTTAGAGGACATCTATCCAGCCCCCCCCCTCACCCCTGCCAGGTGTGCAGATGGAAAAACTGAGGCCTGGAAGGGAGCAGGACCTTGACAGGGCCAGCTCTCCACACAGAGCCTCTCTACCACACTCCCTCCTGCGTCCATCTTTGTGCCTTCCAGAAAATGCCTGCTTGTGAGACCTGATGAGCTCTGCCTCACCATGCAACAGTGATAACAAGTCAACCCATGTCTCCTTACAGGATGTTCCCTTGCGGGCTGAAACATACTCTTGTGTTCTGTGGGAGGATTCAGAACAAGGCCAGCTAACTCTCCTTGACTACATGGCTTCTAGAGAGGCCACCTGGTTGTTTGAGTTTTCTTCCTATAGCTAAATGTTCTTGAGCGGGGAGAGGCTGATAACATCACATTTTCCATACTCCTTCTCTTCGGATTCATGTAACCTGACAGAGCATGCTATTGGTGTGTGTGTTTAACTCTGGGTAAAAGATGTGTTTGGTTTGGTTGGTTTGTTTTTCGAGACAGGTTTTTCCTGTGTAGCCTTGGCTGTCCCAGACTTGTTTTGTAGACCAGACTTGCCTCAAACGCACAGAGATCCACCTGCTTCTGCCTCCCCTAGAGCCAGCACCACCACAGTAGGCTTAAAGTTGCATATTTTACGATGCAGGTTTTCCTTTTCTTCTAATACCACAGGTGAGTTTACTTTAAGAAACAAGCGTAACTAATTTTAACTAATAAATAACTTAAAGGTAATTCTGCCAAGGCTGTAGTGCACCCGGTGCCAGGCACTGATTGCGGGTACGTTGTAGACCAGATACACTGAGCTCTTCCGTGGGAAGCATTGGCTGGGGACCCATTGTGTGCTCTGCACCAAAGCTCCAACGTCTCATCTGGAAGCCAGCTGTGCTGAAAGGTCAGTTTCTCTGTAAGGTCAATTTGCTCAGCTCAGTTCTTAGTGAGGCCAGAACTTTAGCCCAGGTCGCCAAGAGCACATGTGTGTCACTGTAACCACAGTCCCTGATGTTAAGAAGCTCTATGACATTAACTAGATTCGGAGATTACACTTGACAAAATAAAATGTTTGCATGGGTGAATAGATCTTAAAAACAAACAAACAAACAAACACATATGGCCTTTTAATAGAACAAGAACCGCATCATTTTGTTTTGTTTTGTTTTGTTTGTTTGTTTTCTTCTTTTTCTACATAGCCCAGCTGTCCTCAAGATTGCTCTGTAACTCAGGCTGTCCTACAGTTTGTGATCTCTGCTTCACCAGTGCTAGGGCTAAAGGGTTATACCACTACACCCAGCAAACCACATATTCTAAACAAAATATGTTTGTACTCTGATCACACAATTAATTCCAGTTTTCAGCTGATCTTACTGTCAGGCGCAGGCGAATCACACTTGAGAATTCATCTGGTGCTGTGTTGGCACACAGGCAACTTTCTCATGGTCTTCTTTTGGTAGAGGAGAGTGTGGGATAGAAGCAGCCTTCGGGGCAAGCACAGGCTTACCTACCCCTCTACTTTGTCACCTGAAAACTGGGGCCAATAGCACTTACCTGGTAAGTTCGTTTGAGGAAAATGAGCTGGAGCCTGTAAAAGCCCTCAGTCAGCACTTACTGAAAGTTTATAGCCAAAAGGGGGCAATGGAAAGTCAAGGCAGTCTCTATTTTAAACATCATTTATCCTAAGCGAAAGTTAAAACCACGTACATACCTCTTGTATCAAGATGAAGGCAGTTTCCACACGGAATCTTGCAAGTGAGGTGGCTGTTTGGTGCTTGGCTTCTCCCAGATCACTTTATAAGCTGCCAGCAGGCCATTGCCCTTTGATAGTCATGCATGCCACACCCCACACACACAGCTTGGGGGAGACTGGCCTCAAAGCTGAGCTCTGTGTGAGGTACAAAGATGGGAAGCTGTGTCTGTCCCCTCCCTTAATTTCCTTTCCAGCTGCTCCCTGAAGAAGAAACAACGAGATATTGTTTGTGTGTGTGAGAGAGAGAAAGACAAAGTGCATTTTCATTCAAAACACCCCCTTTTATTTTTTTCTTTGTGGGTTTTCAACTTTAATTTTTTTTTTTTTTTTTTTTTTTTTGCCAGAATGCCTTTGTAAGTTCCAGCAAGAGAAACTGTACTATGCTTCCAAACATCTGGTATTTATTTTTTCATTTTTGTGTAAATGAAAAATCAACAGTTTAATTTCCTGAGATGGGGTAAGAACACTGTACCCCACGCATCCCTGGTCAGGAATGCAGGGATCAGTTATGAGACCCAGGGCGGGTCCCTGTTCCAGTAAGCTTCATTTTCTCCATTGTGAGGTAGAGACAGACATGATGGTCTTCACTAGAAAGGGACATGTAAGGGACAGGCCAGTTCTATACCGGCTGGGGTCAAAATTGAGAGCATCAGAGAATCTTCCACAGTCCCCCTCTCTGCACCCTTTGCAACAGGTCCTCCTCCCTTGTGTGGCTTGGAGCCAGAAAGTGGGGTGTGAATTTAAAATGGGGACTTTTGGCTCAGCCACATTAGGGCATACCATAGGTATACCCAGATGGCTACAGACTTGGAAACCTGATGAATGGTGCCTCTGCCGTGCAGACTGACTGCCGAATGAATGGATTGAAGAGGCATGCGGTGCATTCCAGCTTAAACTACACAGCATAACTGCTAACCATTCAAATTCATACTCAGATCTTCAGGCCTCAAAGAGGTCTGTAGACAGAGCTACTGAGGCTATCTCAGACAGGCCTCTGCTTTTAATATTCAGAGTGGATGGGGCCACAGGCTCCATAAGGGCCTTTCTTCCCTCAGTATCTACAATTTTACAATGATTTTCAGCCAAATGGTGCTCAGGACAAACCTTACTGTAGATGAGAGTGGACAGTAGAAGAAGGAAGAGCTCAGGGGACTCAACAAATCCACAGGGTCCAGCACGACGTTCGGACCACTGAAGATCTCAGAGACAAGGCAGTTAGTGGGTTCTATGTTGATACAGCCAGTGGGACATAAGGAACCTCTGTTGTTGACTGGTCATTACTATTCACATCCAGGGACTGAATCTGTGATGTTGAGGAGTAAAGCTCAGGGAGGCCTCTTCCCCTCAGCATCCGTGAAGGGGCACAGGGCTGTGAATCAAGACAAGAGGTCTATCTAGATTTAAAAAAAAAAAAAATTGTCATCACCTTGCCTCAGGCCTTAGCTCCAGCTGTACTCTCCTTTCATGTCAGCATCCCATGGTCAGAACATGGCTCCTCTGACAGGAGGGGAAGACAGGACCAAGCAGGGCAGAAATGACAAAGGAAGCTAGAGGAGGGGCATGACAGCTTCGGGACCACTAAGCCCCGTGGGTCCCACACAGCTCAGCTGGCATGGGTCAGTGCCAGGAGACCCCTGGCCGCTTCCCACCTCCCCTACTATCCACTTTGGCCAGGCCCCTGGGCCTCCTGGGGAGCAGCAGGACTCACAGGCCCCAACTTCTTCTCCCTGTGTGTCCTCACCACAGGGAAGGGCAGACAGAGAGGCAGTGTGTGCATGAGGGAGGGGGGTGGGAGAAGGTGCCTCTGCATGCAGCTGTCACCACAGGTCCTCAGTCTCAGGACCAGAGGGACCACATCCTAGATGCAGGGATGGGGTGGGGTGCTGTTTTCAGATGATGATGTTCACCCTGAATCAGGAAAGGATGAGCACAGGTTCTCTCCTGTGCCCTGATGGGAACAATACAAGCTATGCCATATTGAACTTCACAGCCACATTCTATGAAGCTCAAAGAAGCCAAGAAGCATGGCTCCCCAAGGCAGGATCTGGAGCTCTTTCAGAGTCCAAACAATCCCTGGTGAACTATAGTAACCCAGGCCCAGGCAAAGGAGACAGCCGCCTCCAACTCCGTCCTGTTCTCACAGCTTGTTTTGATACAAGAAGAATTTCATCTGTGTGTTGTTTTCAGGGTCTATTCTCAAGGGCTTGCCTGGCACTCAGCCTAGTGGACACTTAATGACCAGGAAGGCTGCCTTCCAATATCAGGTTACTGGTTTAGCAAGGAACATTGCCTTATTTTTTCCACGGCTTATTTAATTGCCTGGTTCAAGCAGTCTGCTGAGTCTTCCAAGAAATTGCTGTACTACTGCATCTGCATTCTCCTCTCTCTCTACTTCTTTCTCTGTGTGTGGTGTGTGTATGTTGAATGTGTGTTGTGTGTGTGTCTTTGTGTTGTATGTGTGCATAGTATTGTATGTGCATGTGGCATGTGTGTTGCCTGTGTTGTATGTGTCTTCGTGTGTTCTTTGTGGTGTGGGTGTGTGTGTGTGGTGTGTGTGTGTGTGTGTGTGTGTGTTGGAGAGCCCCTGTTGGTCAGCTGCGATCTTTAGGCTTCAGGAGAAGGCACCCTTTTGTAGTAAGTTATTAGTGGCTGGGTTGGACTAGCCTTGGATTTTAGTCCAAAGTCATGAGCCAGTCAGAGGACAGAAGAGAGAAGGGCCTGGAGAAGAGAGAAGGGCCTGGAGATCCTGGGCAGGCTGTTTAGCATGTTAGGAGGATGACACTTTCGTGAAGCTCAAGGTAGACTCAGGTCTCAGACACTGTGCGCAATGGCCAGCAAACTCTTCCCTGGCAGAATATTGGTGCTTTCTTGTCCTCCCGTATCCCAGGTCACCCGTGTTCCCTTCCTAACTTCCTCTGTTCACCCTTCACCCCTCCATGAGGCTACCCCAGTGCTCATCACAGACTGTTGCCTGGAGACAAAGAATGAGAGGGTAGGAGGTGAGTGGTGCCTACATGGAGTTTCCTCTGTCACAGGTAGGATAAGGCAGGTAGGCCTCACTGGCTAAGCCAGCTGAACTAAAGGCAAAAATGAGGAAAACAGACAGGAAAAGAGAAGAAGAAAAAAGCCAGAGCTGTAGCTGGGAGAGGGAAGTGACTTGCCTTTTACTCCATGCCCCTTCCTTGGGAAACCTTTTCTTTCTTTCCGTCCTAACAACCCCTTGCTCCCTGTGGCTGGTGACTACCCTCTGTCCTTACAGATGAGGTAGTTCCGCCATAGCACATTTAGATTCCTAAATAAAACTCCAGTTTGCCAACAGTAGACGGAATTTTATAGCTCTACACGCTATAAACAGTGACCCTACTGCCAGGACCCCAGTGACTCTTCCATGTGCCAGAGGCCGAGAGGTCTGTCTTTGGTTCTTTTCTTACAACAATGAGGCATTCTCTTTCCTGCGCAGGGCCTTCTCCTGCAACACCCCTGCCACGATGTCCCCATCTCTTCCTTCCTCCCACGATGTCCCCATCCCTTCCTCTCTCCATGCCCTTGCTCAAGTGCTACTTTTCCTTAAAATGGTCTCTCAAAAAATAACAGTGATGCCACTAGCACTTTTCTGGCTCCCCTCCATCCTTATTAGACCCTCACCTCACTGTAACCACGGTCCTGTTTTCCTGCTTGTTTTGTTTTCCTGATAACATGCAGGCTCTGTAAGCTCCTGGCATTTGTGTCCTCGCCCTCTGCTCTGCTTCCCTCGGGTGCTTCCCAAAAACTTAATTGAATGGATACTACCCCAAGATTTTAATGTGCATTCAAAGATAAAAAACAAAGAGCTAGAGGTAACATTCCAGACGTGTCTGTGGGAATTAATTTGCTAGAAAAGCGCTAACCCCTTGGTTTGCATCTTTTCCATCTAAATCATAATTTTTCTAGGAATTGCTGATTATTGAAAGATGCATAATTAGCCTCTCTTCAACATCACAGAGAGAATATTGCCTTCTGTCAAAGGACAAAAATTGCAATAAGCACAAGGACCTCAATTGCTTTTAGTTGCAATTCCACTGTACAGGAAAGGGTTTCGGGATGCTGGGCGAGGCAGTGGTTAGCTTTCTCCACAGAGAAGGGCAGAGAGAAGTAAAGACTTAACAAAGCTGTTGTTTCAAAGAAAGATCTGGTTTAGGTTTCTCACTGGCTGAGAGTCAAAAAATTTCAACACACCGGCCAATCCATCGTGAGACTGCCTGCCAAGAACATCAGAACAGCTGACAGGCCACACTTATGATTAAGGCTTAACCTTAATCTTAACCTCATGACCTTTGGTTTTTGAGCCTCTAGCACTTTCTCACCTACAAACCTGAAACGACACCTCTCCTCAATCACCTTGATTCTCTAGACAAGGGAAATAAGCAAGCCGGATAAATCTTTACTCGATCCTTAAACTTGGGTGACATCCTTAGAATAATATAATTCCGGAAGCTCCAAATCACATACGTAACCACTGCTAGCTGCACATCTCCTCTGCCTCTTTGCTCCATACTGACTCATCCTAAAGTTCTTTTGCCTGTGGTAAGATCACGGCTTCTCCGGAGCAGGCAAGAGATGCTTCGGGCTACGGCACAGGCTACAGCACAGGCTACAGCACCTCCTGCTGCATGAAAGCACTAGCTGAGGGATGTCCTCATGCTAAAACTGGCCATTTGTGGGGGCAGGGTTGTGTTCCACTCTAGCTTTTGTCCAACCTGGCTCTCTTGCCCTGTCTCTGCTGCTCCTGGAAAAGCTAGGGACTTCAGAGAAGCGACTTAGTTCAGCTCATTGGGCCTAGCACAGCAGCTCAGTCCAAACAAAGCTTCCTATACATCTTGTTTTGGTAACTCAAAAGTTTTCCGCAAAAGCAAGAGCAATTTTGCTGAAGTTTCTAAATTTGTAAGTTGGTCACCACTCTATCCCTCCACTTTATCCCTGAGTGTTGAGTCAGTAACAAGGAAACAGAAGGTAGCAAAGAAGTCCTCGAAATGAGTACTTTTTCTCCTCTAAGTGGTCTCAAGCCATTTTCCCTCATTAGCCAAACATTTTTAAAACCAAAGGACATTCTTCTTTAATATATATTTTTAAAAATTAGATTTCGTCTTCACACGCACACACACACATTACTTTGATCATATTCCCCCATCATTACCCTCTTACCCACCCCTACTCTCACCAACCCTTGTTTACCTTCAAGCGCCTTCCAGCTTTTTTATTTTTTCCTTCTTCCCTTCCCCCTCTCCCTCCTGTTCTTCCACTGAGTTTAATTAGGGCTGCCTGCCTGAGCCTGGGTGGGGAGTTATCTGCTTGAGTGAGGCCAATTTACCATTGGCTATACCACTGAGGACACACTACCACCCCCCATACACACACATCATTAGCTGCCTAGAGCTCCTCAGGGAAGGGTGGGGCTTTGTAGGCCTGCCCCCTCCCCAGTCCAAGGTGAAATGTTGAAGGGCCCAGTCTTGAAGAGCACGTTCTTTTGAAACCCAGAGAAAAACAGAATAAGCTGTTTTGAGGAATGATTTGATTGAACAGTGATCCGTCAAATCTCTGCTAGCTTAAGTACAAATAACAGCGTTGTTCTGTACTTGCTTTGGTAATGAACAAGCTTTTGTGTTTGTTGTTTTGTTTGTTTGTTTTAGAGATGAGAGATGACTTCATCTGTTTCACAGAGGTTCAAACCTCCAGCAACTTCAATCTGGGCCGGCACAAGTGTCCAAGAGATGTGATAAACCAGGCTTTGTTTCAGGGCAGGAGGCTGTGGAAGGAGTCAGCCATCTTTGTACCTAGCCATGGCCCCTTTCTGTCTGTCTAACTCCTAGTCCCTCATGAGTGCCTCCTGCTCCTACAGCTTAGATCTGAGCATTGCTGTGTTGTCAGTGATTCTCCTAGGTCTCTCCACGTAAAGCCTAATATCCGAACAAAACGCTGAATGATGTCCTGAATGGACTTTGTTAAGGGTCACGGCACATCTCTGCACTAATGCACAAAGATCTGCTTCGCTCACCTGCTGCAAATGCTGGTGTCCCCACTCCCACCCCCACCCCCAGCACATTTCTTTACAGACATGGCCTGTGGTTTTAAAGGAACACAGTGCTCTGATTGGGAGATCTTTCATCACACCAGTGACTGCCTTAATGTTGCCACTATAAAACTCACAGCAAAGATGAAACTATATTTGGTGAACACTTTGTGGCAAGAAATAAAGAACCATTTTATCCCTCAAAATGGACGTCTCCTTGACGAAAATATCTGTTTCTTTTTTCTTTCTTTTCTTTTTTTTAGTTTGGTTTTGGTTTTTTTTCCAGATAGGGTTTCTCTGTGTAGCCCTCGCTGTCCTGGACTCACTTTGTAGACCAGGCTGGCCTTGAACTCACAGAGAGAATCTCAGGGTGCTGGGATTACAGGTGTGTGCCACTGTACCCATTTCCTAATAAGTGGATAAGTGGTTCTCTCAGACATTAGCGTCTCCCTATTTGTTCTGCTGAAATGATTTTTCCTTCATCAATTAAAGGGCAGGTAGGCATGGCTGTACTGTTCATGTGAAAACCGGTCTGAGAGGTGTCTTTGTCCTCTTGGATCCCACCCCTCCCAGTCAGTGTCACTTTCTGCTTTGTATTTCCACAGCACATCACACTGTGCCCTCACACCATGTCAGCCATCACCCTCATGTCCCTCTCCTTCTAAAGCATGTCTGGTCTCTCAAACAGGGGCCCCTGGCACGTGCTCAGTGTTTACTAAGTGTTACCACAAAGATGATACAGTGAGTGATGGAATGCTTAGTTCTCAGTACTTTCAGGGCTTGGTTTTTAGGATAGAAAATGGAGTTAACAAACCAGATGTGATAATATGCTCTCAGCCACTTAGGATGCTGAGGCAGGAGGATCCCTGGAACCCTAAAGTTCAAGATTGTCATTGGAAATAGAGACCTGAGAAGAAGAAGAAGAAGAAGAAGAAGAAGAAGAAGAAGAAGAAGAAGAAGAAGAAGAAGAAGAAGCAATGGTTAAGTCTTTCCAAGTGAAGTTGGATAGTTGGAAGATGACACTCAGACTTGCTAATGGCTAAACTGAAGAATATTCAAGTACAATTTTATCAAGTACAATTTTAACAGTTAAGGCCAGTGTCAGACACTAAAGATTTCTGGCTACTAGAAAAGTAGATCTCTTAAGACAGTTTCTATTTGCCAGGGACCACCCTTAATCCTCCAGGAACCTCTCTTAACCTTTCTCCAAAGGTCAACTAACTCCGGCAAGGGCACATGGTTCCAGTTCAGTACACGTATCAGTTTCTATCTCCACCCTGCTGTCTGTCATATAAAATCTGCTTGTTTCTCCCTCATTTTGCTTTTCTCACTGTAACCCCTTCCCCAGAGATGGCCTTGGCAGTTTGATCCCTAAAAAATCTTTCTTTCTGCCCACAGAATGGTCTAGTTCAGCAGTTTCTTGATGCCATCGATTATAATCATTAACTCAGTAATGAAAACAAATTTGCATTTTAGGATTTCTTCACAGCCAATAAGCTGCCTCCAAAAACAACCATTGTGCAAGTCTCCTACAAAAACCTTTCCCTGTGTTTTTGGTACTCAATGCAGTTCACACTGCCCCAATCAGTATGCTCAAATTGCAGTTTTCTGCCTCCCAGATCCCTGTTACATCATTTGATGGTGTCAATCCCTTATCTGTTAGTATGCTTTCTTTAGAGAACATTAAACACTTCATGATTTATTCATGATATCTCTTTCCTCTCCTTCTACCCCCTTGTTGTCATTTCCTCATGTCAAAGAGCTGGGACTGGTTGGTACCAAAAATACCAAGTATGAAGAAAAACTTTTTTTTCAAGACAGGTTGTGTGTGTGTGTGTGTGTGTGTGTGTGTGTGTGTGTGTGTGTAGCTCTGGCTGTACTGGAACTCACTTTGTAGACCAGGCTGGCCTCGGACTCAGAGATCCACCTGCCTCTGCTTCCTGAGTGCTGGGATTAAAGGTATGCGCCACCACTGCCAACACAAAAACTTCTTAAAAGCAGTAGTGTTTGCAGATACTAGTTAGAATCTCAGCACTTTGGAGAGGCTGGCCTGGTACAAGTTGAGCAGGTATTGCCTTATCTTGAGCTAGTTCTAGCCCTCAGAATAGGTGTTCCTTGCTCTCCTCTTTGTCAAAACTAATGTCCTCTGACTAATAGATAGAAACCTTTCGGTACTTACTAACTTAGCAGACTATTAACTTCCACAAATCCAAAATATCACAGAAAGCAACGGGCCTATAGAAAAGCTTCCTTGTCCAGTGTATGCACCCACCATTGTATTTTAAACTTGCCTTGACTGATGACTTTTTTTTTTGTTCTGTAAAATTATTAAAAACAACAACAACAATAACTTCATGGAACTGCTTCCACATTGAAACATGGAATCTATGATAATCTAAATCTGTGTTCCTGTTGCTCAAATGGTGCCAGCGTAACCCGTCTCTTACTCCCGTTAAGATGTAAGCAACTGATAAACATGAAGAAGGGATGGGAATCCAGCTATCTGGAAGGCGGGAGGCTTGGGTTTTGGGCCTAGATTTACTACCAATTGTTTTATTCTCCTTATCACATATTCAACAACATAGACTAATATGTAGCAAATAACAACACACCTAGGAACTGTAGCAGTCCTCCAGGGGTTGGTGAATGCTTGGTCCCTAGCTCGTGGCATGATTTGAAGGCTATGGAGCCTTTAGGATTATAGTGCCTAGGGGGTTGGAAGGGAGGTAGAGGTATAAGAGACCCCGATAAAGTAGACAAAAAGTATGCCTACAGCACTCCAGTGAGGGGCTTTTCTTAATCGGGTTGTTGGAAGCAGGAAGACTCAGCCTAAATTTAGAACACATCTTCTGATGGTAGTCCACATAAAAGGGCACAGACATAAACTTGGCATTTTGCCCACTTGCTCTCACTCCTGCTGGTAAATTCATCTATCTGGTTGCTGAGACAGCTCTTCAATCCAACTTGTTCAGGATTCCAACCTGGACTGGAGCGCTGCTCCAGAAGCTCTCCAGGACTCCAGCACCGGACTGGGACTGCAGAGACATCCAGGCTCGGGGACCAGACCACTCCTGAACTCTTCGATTTTCCATCCTGAACCAGCCATTGTTGGACCGCTCAGACCACCACATCCCATGAGCCAGTCTAATCATTCATGCACTCTATCGGTTCTGTTCCTTCAGGGAACCCCGCCTAACACATTCCCATAGCCATAAACGGAGCTCCTCCACCAAGCCTTCCCTTCGCAATAGACTGAAGCTTATGAAACCATGACACAAAGTAAGCCTTTCCTCCCTTAGCTCTGTCAGGTACGTTGTCATGGTGACTCGGAAAGCGACTAGCATATCCGCCTTGCTTAGATGTGCCCCTGAGATTTCTAGAGCAGCAGGTCTACCCTGATCATGGTGGATGGCTGCTCTAAGGACATCAGCCCGGCTGATTGCGCCCTGCCCGCACACAAGCCTTCTTCTGTGAGACTTGACAGAACTAGTTACAGTAACAGCCCTTGACTACAGGAAACTGCTTTTCAGGTCCTAGGTCAGTGCCTTTTGAATGTTGTCTCTCCGCAGGTCACATCCTGAAAGCAGCTGTGACTGCCAACCACCTGAGAGAGATGAAGAGCCGAGAAGCAGGTGAGGAGACTTGCCCTCGTGACTTCTAAGGTGATGAAGTGAGACTCTAAACCTGAGTCCAGACGTATATGGCTGTGTTCTGTTACCCTGGCAGGGAAAGAAAGAAAGAAAGAAAGAAAGAAAGAAAGAAAGAAAGAAAGAAAGAAAGAAAGAAAGAAAGAAAGGAGATGCCATCTGCTCAGAAGGTCATTGCCCTCGGGCTCTGTGTTTTCTCCCTTTCTTCCTCTTTCTGAAAATCTTTTAATTAAGTCTTTGAGAGTTTCTTATACTGGATTTTGATATTTACCCCAGCTCTTTTCAGATCCACCGTCTCCATCCTCTCCTCCCTACCCACCTGACTTTGAATCTCACCCCATCAAGTCCAGTTTGTGCTACCCAGCTACTCTAGGAAGTGGAGCCTGCTCCGTCATATGGTTGACCTGTCAGAGGTCACAGCATTAAAGAAAACTGACTAGTCCTCTCCCAGCTGCTATCAAACATCAACAGTTCCTCAGCTAGTGGTGGGATTTTGAGCCCACTCCCCACCTTCATGCAGAGTTTCTTGCTGTTTCTTCCCTCACACAGAAAGGATGGCACCAATTGCTTACAAAACCTCCCCTATCCCTTCTTTAATGGAAGCCAGGACTTCCAACAAGCTAGGGAAATGTTCTACCACTGAGCTCTCTGCTCCCCAAACCCCCAGCCCTGCCAGTTCCTAAGAGGGCCGGGTTGTCTGTGACAGACTGGGTAAGCAGTGTTCCTTACTTGACTGGAGAACTGAACGCACTTGGTCAGTCCTTCCATCCCGCCCTCCGGCGAGCTCCAAGAGCCATGACACCTGTAGCTGGTTATTGGCGTGCTGGCTGATTCTGTACGGCTCCGAGGTTTTCCAGCTGTTTTCTGGGAAATGCTCCTCGTCTGATTTTGCAATCCTCTATGAAGCAAGGTTGCCTCCTGAGTAAACACAAAGGGCCAATGGGGCAACCCCACACCTTCCGGTGTGGAAACTAGGGAAGGCTTTGGCAGTGCAGAAGCAGTCGGGTGTGGCTTTTATCTTTCTGAACTTTCTAAAACAATAAACCAACTGGTTTCTGACAGGGTTCCATGACTAGGAACATTGTTCGTTCTACCTCTTTCACTTACCTGGGGGACCTGAGAGACATTCTTGAGATTTCTGTAAAAGGTTTTGCTATTGTGTACTTATGATCTGGAACCCACGATCACCAAAGGAAGTTAGATAGAACTGTAGTTTTGATCCTCCTCCATCATCATCATAATCATCGCTGATGACAAACAGGTCCATGGTACAGAAAGGGTAGGAACCCTGCCCTAGGATCTTTAGGGTCCTGGTTGATTTGACAATTTATGATTTTCACATCATACCCTAGAACCTCACCTTTATGGGTTTTGTTGTTGTTTTGTTTTGTTTTTTAACACAAGTCCTTCTGAGTCTGGAACTTGCCTTTGTCAGAAAGCATGGACTTGTCACTTGGACCTGCAAGGAACAACAAGGCCTCCCAGGCAGAATGGTCCGCTCCCTCTCTGATGGAGAGGCTTCCCCCTGGAGGAGATCACCTTGTAGAAACCAGATTTTGTTAGAGTAAAAACCCAGTGTACTTCCTAACCAGTGGGTCTCCTCGTGTGATGAAGAAATTGACAGATGGGAAAACCTTGCCATACCAAAGCCGTAAGAAAGGTATGTGGGATCAAATCACTATCCTGAATATGAACGTGGGAAACCTTTACCTGTTTCCTCTCTGTTCGGCCTGTCAGAAGCACTGGATTTGGGGCTTTTGCCCTAAAACTCTGCTTACAGTGTCTCTGACTGACCAGCCAGCTGCTGGCCTCTGGCCACAAGTTAGGTACGCACTTTCCATGCCTTATCTCTGTTAAGTGGTGGGGACTGTGTCAGGTGGGTTATGGCGGCACCTGTGGAAGAGCGAACAGGCTCACACGGGTTGTTGGCTGCCCTGTCCAAGCTGGCACAGTGGATTTCACTCGCCCTGGGGTATCTTTTCTGTTCTCTCCCTGGAACTTCCAACACAGGAGCAGGAGCTCAGTAACTGCTCATGGAATAAAGAAGAGCATGAAGGTACGTGCAGGTCGAAAAACCAGAAACGAGGCCAGACTCTGGGTCCCGGCCAGACCCTCCAGGCTCCAGAGCAATACCAGAATATCTCAGAGTGTATATTTGAGGAGGGATGGGGTTGCACATATAGCTGACATTCAGAAGTCCATTCTAGAAAAAAAGAAAATCACATGATGTCACAGTCTGAACCACAAGGACTGGAGTCTTAGTGGCCACAGCCCTGCTCCCATCCCGGCTGCTTGGCTGTGACTTAGGCTGACTTTTTGTTTCCCAAAGAGCTGTCAGTTTTGTGTCAGAGGAACAAAGCAACGTTCTGTGAACAAGATAATGCCTTTCAGGACTTTCCCTATGCAGTACTAGAGAGGGCGTGTTTATTTCCAACTGTTTTGTGGGGACCAGTGGAATCCAGCCACACTTCAGTTGCGACAGTCGTAGAAAGGCACTGGTGGAATTGCCTTACCTTCCATGAAAATGAGAGGGGACAGGATCGAGGAGAAATCAGCTTCAGTTAAGAACCCAGCAAATGGCACTGAAAGGCTGGCAGCGGTCTGGGCTACTTCTTGCAGCATCCCTGTGATGGAGTGGCCCCTGCGTAGCTCACTTTCTATCCATCTCCCTTCAACATCAGTGCAAGCCATATTTGTTTATTGAGGATCCTAAATTCCTACTTCCTCCGCTCTGCTTTCTTGCTGGTGATGCCTCAGCTCAGGCCACCGTCTCACTGGATGTGAGCTGGACAGGTGTCAGTGTCACTAAGCTGGTACCAAGTGTCACAACCACGGTTAGAATGTCATTTGAATTTGAGTCTTGGATAGTGATGAGGGAATGATTTTGAGCCCTTCTAAGGTTTCCCCCGAGACTTCCCCTGGCTGCTCTACCACCCGGCCCACTTTCAGAATCAACTCTTACTTTAAGAAGCACATCCCCTAAGAATCCAGTCATTTGCTGGACACCAGGAGGGTGCTCTGTTCTGGCTCCTCCCGATGAAGAGCCACCCTAGTCTCTCGCCTTCAGCATCAGTAATGATCCCTTTTATCTGGTTGCCAAGTAACCCTCATACTAGGAGGCGCGGCCACTACCCAAGCAGAATCGAGAAGGGTTAGCAGTCATGCATCTGACTCCATCCTGCCCTGGAGAGCTGTGTTCTGTCATCACGGGCTGCAAGTAGTCTTCTGTGTCCCCCACTTTCCTGCTCTGGCCATCCAAGAGAAGAGCATAGGATAGGCACATTTCGCTGCTTAGGTGACAGCTCAGCCACACAATATGATAGTCTGGGATGGCCCCCACTGGTGGGGCCTGGTATCCAGGAAAAATGGAACAAAACATAAAATTGTTTCACCCCAGGTAGGCCAGGGGCCGTTCTAATTTGGGTCTGTTGGGTTCTAAACATACACAACATACATATATTTCCCTTCATAATGACCAATTTTTTTCCCATTGGTATATTGTGTTTCTCTGGACTGTCTTGATGTGGTTAGAAAGAATTCAGGGAAGCAAACAAATTGCTCAGTACAGCTGCTTCAACCAGGAACCGTTCAAGCATGGATAGACCTATGGCTTAAGATAGAGGAGCCAAAGACACACTCCTTTGAACAGAGCCTCCTGGCCTGAGGAAGGGTGGTCCAGGGCCATGTGGCCTAGGAAAGGGACTGGATCATGGACTTGGAAATCTACACAAGAGGCTGAGAGGAGACTACAGCCCAGGCCTGCTAGAGGAGCCCTGGGTATGGACTGCCAAATGAAAGGATTCAACAGGCACGAAGAACACCCTGAGCTTGAATTACACAGCATAACTGCTGACGATCAAATTGATACTCAGGTAACTGCCAGGTCTTCCCACCATGGGAAAATCTGCAGACGCAGCTCTGGGCTGAATTCTAGGAAGCTTTCCCAACTCCTTCCAACACATGCAGCCTCCTGGGCACGCAAAGAGCTGACTGCACAGCCTGAAGCATTTTTTTTTTCAGCCTCTGTAACTTTACAGTGGCACTTGGCCAAACAGTGCTAAAGACAGACTGCATTGGGAATGGTCACTGGGTGGAGAGCAAAGGAAGGAAAAGCTAAAGAGATCAAACCTGCCCGGTAGGTGCCAGACCCTACCCAGACGGTCTGAAACTCGAGGACTAGGTCATTGGTAATCTCTGTGAGACACAGATGACTCGGATGTGCCCTACTTTGCCTTATTTGACTTTTTGTACTTTGGCGAGTCATTATTTCTACTGAGAGTTGGTGTGCTGGCTAGCTTCATGGCCCTCGACACAAGCTACAGCTGTCTGAAAGGAGGGAGCCTCAGTCGAAGAAAAAATACCTCCATAAGATCCGGCTGTAGACAAGCCTGTAGAGCACTTTCTTAATTAGTGATTGATGAGGGAGGACCCAGCCCATTGTGAATAGTGCCACCCCTGGGCTGGTGGTCCTGATTTCTATAAGAAAGCGGGCTGAGCAAGCCATGAAAGGCAAACCAGGAGCACCCCTCCATGGCTTCTGATCAGCTCCTGCTTCCAGGTTCATGCCCTGTTTGAGTTCTTGTCCTGACTTCCTTTGATGGTGGACAGTGAAATGGAAATGTGAACCACATAAACCCTTTCCTCCCCAACTTGCTTCTCGGTCATGGCGTTTCATCACAGCAATAGTGATGAATTGAGTTATTGTATTGAATTTACCAAAATTCGGCTGGAGAGATGGCTCAGAGGTTAAGAGCACTGCTTGTTCTTCCAGAGGTCCTGAGTTCAATTCCCTGCAACCATGTGGTGTCTCACAACCATCTGTAATGAGATTTGGTCCCCTATTCTGGCATTCAGGTGTACATGCAGGCAGAACATTGTTGACATAATAAATGCTACAGTTGGAGTATGAGATTGTCCCATAAGCTTAGCTAAGGCAGCTTCCCTTAAGGGCTTGTGGAAGCATGCAGAGCTGTGGACCAATACAAGGCGGGGTAGGTCTAGGCCAAGCATTGTCATCACTTTGCTCAGGCCTTGGCAATGCTCTCTTCCTGTACCTAGCTCCAGCTGTACTCTCCTTCCATGTCAGCATCCCATGGTCAGAACATGGCTCCTCCGACAGGAGGGGAAGACAGGACCAAGCAGGGCAGAAATGACAAAGGAAGCTAGAGGAGGGACATGACAACTTGGGGACCACTAAACCCCGTGGGTCCCACACAGCTCAGCTGGCATGGGTCAGTGCCAGGAGACCCCTGGCTGCTTCTCACCTCCCCCACTATCCACTTGGCCAGGCCCCTGGGCCTCCTGGGGAGCAGCAGGACTCACAGGCCCCAACTTCTTCTCCCTGTGTGTCCTCACCACAGGGAAGGGCAGACAGAGAGGCAGTGTGTGCATGAAGGAGGGGGGTGGGAGAAGGTGCCTCTGCATGCAGCTGTTACCACAGGTCCTCAGTCTCAGGACCAGAGGGACCACATCCTAGATGCAGAGATGGGGTGGGGTGCTGTTTTCAGATGCTGCTGCTCATCCTGAATCAGGAAAGGATGAGCACAGGTTCTCTCCTGTGCCCTGATGGGAACAATACAAGCTATGCCATATTGAACTTCACAGCCACATTCTATGAAGCTCAAAGAAGCCAAGAAGCATGGCTCCCCAAGGCAGGATCTGGAGCTCTTTCAGAGTCCAAATAATCCCTGGTGAACTATAGTAACCCAGGCCCAGGCAAAGGAGACAGCCGCCTCCAACTCCATCCTGTTCTCACAGCTTGTTCTGATACAAGAAGAATTTCATCTGTGTGTTGTTTTCAGGGTCTGTTCTCAAGGGCTTTCCCGGCACTCAGCCCAGCTTACCACTAGATAACTGAAAGAGTGTCTCATGATTCTATCGAATGATATAATTACCTGATCCGGCAGCTCTGATTGGGCTGATGAGCCTAGCTGGAACCCTAACCTTAACCCATCTCAGTTCTGTATGTCCTGGGACCGAAGTGTGTAAAATCCGACCGTACCTTGAAAGTGAACTTCTTCCTTTGAGTTTGTTTGCTAACAACCTCCAACTGTTGCTAGAGATCAGGCTCCTGCCAAGAAAGACTGTGCTAAAAGGGGTTCTTCTTAATTAGGCGAAGTTAAGTTTTCAGGATTTTATTTTAAATTAACAAATAGTTGTATGTGTTTATGGGGGTACAACATAGTATTTTGATATATATGTTTATAATGTAAGATATTAAATCAAATGGTTAACAAGTTCATTTCTCCCATGTAATTATAATTTTGTGGTAAATCATTTAAAACCTAATCTTTTGCCAATTTTGAAGTATAAATTACGTTATTACTTATTGTAGTCACTGTTCTCTGCTGGATCATATAAACTTATTCCTCCTAACTGCAACTTTATACCCTTAATCAACCTTTACTGTCTCCCTATGTGTCCTCCGCACCTGTAACTCTCCTGAATTGAGTTATTGTATTGAATTTACCAAAATTCGGCTGGAGAGATGGCTCAGAGGTTAAGAGCCATCGAAAGAAAGAAAGAAAGAAAGAAAGAAAGAAAGAAAGAAAGAAAGAAAGAAAGAAAGAAAGAAAGAAAGAAAGAAATGAATTTACCAAAATTCACCACTAAATTTAAAGAAATCCAGTGGCTATCTCTAAAATTACGGCAGGGTAGTGTACTGACTAGTTGTTTTTTGTTTGTTTGTTTTGTCAATTTGACACAAGCTACAGTTATCTGAGAGGAGGAAACCTCAACTGAGAAGATACTGGCTGTAGGGCATTTTCTTAATTAGTGATCAGTGGGGAAAGGCCTGGCCCATTGTGGGTGATGCTACCCTGGGCTGGTGGTTCTGGGTCCTACAAGAAAGGACACAGCCACCCCCAACTGCATCCTGTCCTCACAGCTGTGAGAAAGCAGGCTGAGCGAGCCATGAGGAGCAAGCCAGTAAGCAGCACCCCTCCATGGCCTCTGAATCAGCTCCTGCCTCCAGGGCCCTGCCCTGTTTGAATTCCTGTTCTGGCTTCCTTTGATGATAAACTGTGATGTGGAAGTGTAAGCTGAATAAACCCTTTCCTCCCAAGTTGCTCTGGTCGTGGTGTTTTAAGTCACAGCAGTAGTAACTCTAAGACAGGTGGGTAGAAAAAAAACGAGCAAGAACTGCTATAATTTCATCAGGTTCCTTCAAGAAACACAGTGAGACATGGGATAGCTGAGCTAGTAAGCCTAAAGACTTGAGTTCGAGGACATGGGCTTTCTAACCACAATCTGGCTTTTTCTGATCTTCCCTTCCTGGAGTACCTTGACTGACAGGTATCCCGACAGTCAATGCTTCTCTAAAGATATGCTTTGTCTTGTGCTTTTTCACTTTAACCTTGATCTCCCCTCTTACTCTGTCAGCTAGAAGTAGTTAAAACACTGCTCTCAATAGCTAAACTTCTCTGTAGTTGATTTATTATTTAGAATATTTGCTCCAATGTCACTGCAGCAATTATATTTGGAGGAATGTTATGAGAGAAGGAAATACACTTTTCATTTTGTTCCATTTTCTAGCCCTGTTGTTTATCATATCATTGCTATGGCCAAGTATTGTCCAGAAACAACCACGTGTCTTGCTCATGGCTTTTGAGATTTAAAATGGTTGGGAGGAGGTGGTGGAGAATTTCACCTCACAGTGAGCCAGAAAGAGAGATCATGGAAAGGGCCAGGGCAAGATGTGGTCCCCCAAGGCCCCTTGGAGACCTACCTCCCTCGGTTGGGCCCTGTCTCCCACAGTTCTAGCACCTCCAAGTAGTATATTTAAATTTAGGCTTCATTGGTGGATTAGACCTTCCTCTAGACTGGAACCATCATGGTCTAATCTCTGGAAATTCCCTCACAGGACCCTGGAGGCATGCTTACTGATCTCCTTGGCATTCTGAGTCCAGGAAACTGTAATCAAGATTAACCATGAGAGCCCTTTGTGCTAAATGTATAAAATTGCTCCTAACTCCATTCCTAAGATATCGTACAAAAGAAACATTTTCATTCAGTCTTCCGGTGATCCCATACAGGTTTTCCTGACTGTGAACAAGATCCATCAGTATTTACTCTATGAAAGCCATATCATGCACCTGCTTGAACCGGGCACCAGGCATCTGCAGCAATAACTCAGACAACAACCATGGAGCCTCCATCTTAGGGGGTGATGAGATGACTAGGTGATTCTTGCAGTTAGTCCCTTGTGTCCATGTATTCATGGATGAGTTCATCAATCGGTACTGGATGTCTGCTTTTCCAGGTGTCCCCATGGACAAGGTGGACGTTGTCATGACTTTATTAGCCTGAGGCAGTGGCTTGAAGCTGCTCTGCTCCCTCTGGATGCAGACCACCCTGGCCAGCCGTGGGCAATCGTGTTCTATAAAGGAGACTGTTGTTTGACTAGTTATGCCTGTTGGCTCCTGCCCACTCTGTTCTGCTCTCAAAACCCTGTCCCGGGGCATCATTTCCCCATCTGGATTTTCAGGTAAAATTAGCCAAGGCCACCATAGCACTCCACTTATCATGAATATCCTACTGTATCTACCCACTCAATGCCTGCTTTAACAATGCCCCTCCGCTGGGGGCATCATGGAGCAGGCATGGCTTCTCCCTGTACGGAGCTCACAGTCTGAGGGATAGAACAGATGAAAACCAAAACAAAGTCGGTGATTGAATAAACCCAGAAATAAAGCAGATTTTAAAATGCAAGTGGGGTTGGGGCTCATTGGTTAAGACCACACACTGCCCTTGCAAGAGGATCAGAGACCTCTGGCTTCCACAGGTGCACACACACACACACACACACACACACACACAGACACACACAGACACACACCTTAAAATAGTAAAGAATAAACAAGCAAGGGGGTCAATGTGAAGATTAAAGTGAGGCAGGGTGGAGAGAATGGTAGAAAACTAGATTAGATAAGCTGGTCAAGGGAGGCCTTCCTCTCCAAATACATTCTTAATTATTAGAATATTTAATGGGCCCATTAAGACATAATATTAAAAAAAGAAACGCTCATCTGTTTGGAAAACACTCTAGAGAATCTCTTAAAAAGAAAATATGGGAAGCGGTGGAAGCTAGCAGTCTGAGAGATCTGTACTCGAGGGGAAAGAGTCAATTAGACAAGGCTCAGCAAAGTGGGCCAAGGCACACGCCTGCAATCTCCTGTACTCAGGAGACTACCACTGGGGGCTCGCCTGAGCGCAGGCAGCTCGGGACCAGCCAGCCCAGCGAGAATGGGAGGTGGTTGCTCTGAGGTTGAGAGGGGGGTGTATAGAAATCACCTCTCTGCTCTTACAGAGACTAAGTTCATTGAGAGGGAGCCCAGATGTGTCATGGGAACCTTTCAGCAAGGCAGGAGTCAAAGGGTGGGCTTCCCTGAGTGTTACTGGAAGATGGTTGCCGTGTGTGTGTGTGTGTGTGTGTGTGTGTGTGTGTGTGTGTGCGCGTGCGCACATATAGAGGCCAGAGGAGGATGTCCTGCTCTATCACACTCTTTCTCAGTGAAACAAAGTCTCTCACTGAACCTGACACTCACAGGTTTTGGCTGGACTGATCGCCTAGTAAGGCCCAGCCATGTTCCTGTTTCCACCATTACCTCTCCCCACGTGCAAGGGTCAAACTATTTTATAAAATGGTGACCCTAGACAAAGGGGCACAGGCCTTTTATAAGAAACTAGGCGAATTCTAGCAAGGGTTAGGTAATCTAAAACTTCATTGATGGGTGCCAGGGAAGTTGCAAGGGTCGATTCCTGATTGGCTTGTATACAGGTGGTCAGTGGGCTGCATTCCTGTGCCATAAATGTTTAACTACGGGATGAGATAAGGCTGCCCGGCACAGACGCTTCACCCTGAGACAAGATATTTTCCCATTCTTGTGGTTATCCTGTTCCTTGGTTAGGGGATTTTATGGTCTTGTTCCTGGAATTGGTAACCTATGGCCTAATCCCTGGGACTGGTGACCTATGGCCTAATCCCTGGGACTGGTGACTTTTCTTTTAAAGTCAGGCCTGGTCCTAAAATGAAAACAAAATGGAGTTTCTCTCGTCCTCTTATATCCTTGGGTCTGATATTAGCTGCACATCTCAGCTCCTCTCCTCCGAGGTGTTGGTTCTCTGTAAATTGTTAGTGCTTTGTCTGTTAGTCTGATGTTAGAGCCTCTCCCACATGGATAATTGTTCTTGAGGGGGAACGGGGAACCTGTCCTGTTATGGCTAACTCTTTCTAGAATTCATGGTGACTCAAGAGGAAAGATTGAGGGCAGTGCCTTCTCTCTTTGTCTTCAGCTACAGCATAGTCACAAAACAAAGGCTGAGGTGTCAGGCTTTCCTCCTGCTGCCATGTGGGCCCTAGTTGGGGGCCAGTGCCTGTGTCTAAGCACCTGTTACAGAGGTCACGCTGAGCAGGCTTGACAGCTTTGTGCATGGGAAGACACGAGTGTATGCATGTGAGCAAGCAGCCCATTAGGTTAGCCCGTTGGCAGAATTAGCGAGGAGACTGCTCTGCGGTTCCATCGTGTCACACAGTGTGACTCTACCCAGACATGCGAGCTCCTGCGTGTACGAGTTGGAACCACTCCTGCATGCCTCCAGGTCCCGATGGGGTCTTCCTGGTGGCCATGGAATAGTCTACATCTGTCACCAGACTAAAAGACAGCAGACTTATTCTTTTCGTGTCAGCTAAGGGTGTCAGGCGAAGGGCTGTGTGTCCAGCAAGGGAATCAGTCCTCACGAAACCCCCTTATAGAGCTTCCTACAGAGCTGGCTTCTGATGCTTCCAGTGTTGCACGTCTTGGGACAGAGACCGGCCGGGAACTGGTGCTTCATCTAAGGTTTCTCACAATGGGTCTGGGTCCATTTACTGTTCTTGGAGGAGGGGAATTGTGATCCACAGGGTCTCTCCAGAGGAAGAACCGAAGCAGCTGGAACGGAGCCAGTGTGAGGAGGGTTTCAGGACTTCGCAGGAGTCAGACATCACCTTCAGAACAAGCTTGGACGACGGGATTCCAAACTCCAAGTTCTTGTTTTTTGGCTCAACACACTATATCAGCTGAAAAGACCCCGGGGGGCTCCCATCTTCTTCCTGTCTCTTTAAACCCATTTGTCTACGTACTGTTATGCTGGTAGGCTGTAAGGCAATCACAGGAGAGAAATCCAAGTTTAACATTTTAAAAGGTTATGACCGCCCTGTGAGCCTTCTCTCCATGGTCAGCGTGCTCAGAGGTTTTTGTTTTGTTTTTCGAGACAGGGTTTCTCTGTGTAGCCTTGGCTATCCTGGACTCACTCTGTAGACCAGGCTGGCCTCAAACTCACAGAGATCCCTTGCTTTTGCCTCCCTGAGTGCTGGGATTACAGGTGTGCGCCGTCACAGCGAGCTGCGTGCTCAGAGTTTTTATGGTCCACTTCCTCTAGGAAGACTAAGGAACCAAGATTTGATAGCTTCCAATTGCAAAGGTTTTCTCTCTCTCTCTCTCTCTTTCTGTCTCTCTTTCTCTTCTCTCTCTCTCTCTCTCTCTCTCTCTCTCTCTCTCTCTCTCACACACACACACACACACACACACACACACACACACTCACACGAACCCCAGGAAAGGTGGTTCTTCTATCAGGTCATGGTAAGTGACGACTGAAGTCCCACAGGCCACAGCGTGATACAACTTATTCATCTTGGCTATTAGTGGCCTTTACCTGATAGAAAGAAGTCCCCCATTAGGGGTTGGATGATGGGAGGCATCACAGAGGTTCAGTCAGAAGAGAAACAAGCAGGTGCGTGTGTGAAGGCTTACCTAAGATCACCCAGTAACGTTCTCAGCCGGAGGCATGGTAGAATCTTTGCTCCCCATGGCACTCCTGGGTGGAAACACTTAGAACCATCAGTTAAGTCAGTCCAGGCACAATCTCAGTGTTGGACACCCTCTGGAGATAGAGCCTCCAACCCTGAGGTAAACCTGTAATCCAGCCTCCATGTGGACTCAGAGGTCATGGCCGGGAGCCACGAGGATATACCACACTTCTTTCTCTATGTAAACTGAAAGAGGGATTAGCCCGAAACGCAAGGTTTATTGTCTGAAGGACTTTAAACTTTCTTTGTTCTCTAAATCCTTTGAGACTTGGAGGGAATTACAGGGCAAGGCTTCCATACTTCGGTTTACCTCTTAGCAATCACTCCAACTCTTCCTGAGAGAGCTGCAGGGTTTCCTCGGTGCCCTCAGGGATGGGCCATTTAGATTACCCACATGACTTCTTCCTCTCATTTCCTAAGGAGGAAATGGAAGCACTGGGCAAGAGAGATGGCCTTTCCCTGGCCCCTTGGCTGCCTTAATGGAAAGGCACTACCCTACAGTTCCAGGAGCAGGGCTTAGGGCAGGGAGCAGAGCCATCACTCCCCTTCCACCTTCTCACTTCCTGGGGGCCTGAGACTGCACCCCCCCATGCCCTGATGGCACTCTGCTTGTTTTCATCTTCACTAGCACATTCTTGCTCTTTTTCCTGTCTCCCTTCCATCTACCTACCATAAATTCATTCTTTATCTATCCTTCATTCATCCGTCCATCTAATCTCTCCTTCGAGTCATCCTTGTACTCATTCATCCACAATTAATCGTCAAACTCTATATTAGAAACTGACATTAAAGATAAGCAGTCCTGGGGGAGTGCCAGGGAACTAGGTTATAAATTTATAGTTTTTTGTTGTTCTGGGCTTCCCAGGTGGACTAGGCTTCCACTAAGCTACATCCCCAGTTTTGAATTTTCTAGCACATGATCAGGACAGGTGTTTTAGTCTGTCTCACGATACAATAACAAAATGCCTGAGTCTGGGCAGTTGATAAAGAATGGCAATTTATTCCTCACAGATCTGTAAATTAAGGAGCCCAAGATCGGGCTGGAGAGATGGCTCAGAGGTTAAGAACACTGGCTGCCCTTCCTAAAGGTCCTTAGTTCAATTCCCAGCAACCACATGGTGGCTCATAACCATCCATAATGAGATCTGGTGCCATCTGCTGTCATGCAGGCACACATGCAGGCAGAACACTGTGTAAATAATGAATAAATAAAATATTTTTAGAAAGAAGAGAAAGTCCAAGATCACGGTGCTACAGTTATGGTTATCTTGTAAGAACTGCTCTCTGCTTCCAAATGGTGCCTGAGAGACAACTGCTTAAGCTCTGTCCTCAGTTGGCAGAGGAAACAGCGGGCAAGAGAGGGTCTACGTACTTTCCTTGGTCTCTTTATAAGGCAATAATTCACTGTTTCTCACAGCTAGCTCACGTTCTAAAGGCCTTGCATGGTATAGAAATGCTAGAGGTTGTAGAAGAAAGTTATGTCATTTCTGTTTGGTTAGAGAGAGAGAGAAGAGGGGGGAGAGAGCGAACATTTGATTAAGGATTTGTTTTCCAGGTCCCAGTGTGGAGCCAGTGATTTCCACAGCCCAGATCCGATCCTCTCACCAGATTGCACACAGGCTCACACTCACAGCCTGGGACACTGACACAGACAACGTGAGTTACAGCCATCTTGTCTCCGTGAGAAAGACAGGATGGTAGTTACTTTGAAAGGCTCCAAATGCCTTACGGGGAAGATGGACCCCTTTTTGAATACAAGGTCCCAAGTAGAATGGTATCCAAGTTTTCTTAGTGACTGAAATTAAAAATAAAACAAAACTGTGGTACCGGAAGTCTTGCTGAGGGCAGTTTCTGCGTAAAACTACTCAGGCTCTTCATGCTCACAGCACTGTGCAGGCCAAGGAGGAAACAGTTTATCCCTGCTTACTGGTGATTGTGATCCGTGATGACAACGGACAGCATTGAAAGGCCAAACAACACTTGTGGGAAGCTCTGAGGAGTGCCTGGAAATGGTTTTCAACTGAGGATACGTAGATGGAAAAAGCCAGATAAAAGGCGAAATGCCAGAACTCAGTCATCAGGCAGCGCACATTAAAATTACAAAGAGCTCAGCTCATGCCAGTTTGGCAGGCAGGCGAGGTCAGAAAGCAGAATGATGCAAAATGTGGGCTGTGAGGCCGAGGAAACTTCCCCACCTATGGTGTATGTGTGAGTGCCTGCATGTGTGTATGTATACCACGTGCAGATCCTCTGTAGGTGGGGTTACTAGGCAGCCGTGGGATGCTGGGAATTGAACCTGGGTCCATCGCAAGAGTAGCAAGTGCCCTTAACCACTGAGCCATCCCTCTCTGGTTCCTAGTGCTGAGTTAAAGGAGTAAGAAAACGAGGGAGATATAAACCACAATGCTCTTCATACAAAGTATGCGTTGATGAACAAAACACATTTGAAAAAAACAAAAATAAAAACACAGATGACCTTGCCTGCCAAATTGGCATAAGGTGAGCCACATAAAAGACCTACATAAAACACATTAGAGCATTTATTGATATAGGGGGAAGAAACAGGAACAAGAATTGAAATTTAGATTAAAGGGAATATGTAAATAAAGAGAACTTGCATAGACTACTATTCTATGAATTGAAAAGAATCCACAGACACTTTCATTTTATCCCCATAGGACCTATTTCAGATTACTGATGACCAGATATATAACCTTATGCTCTTTCAAACCATAAAGCTTATAGTGATTTGCTGTAATAGCAATAAGAAGCTAGTATGTAACTGTAATTACTATTTAAAAGTAAACATCAGAAAAATGTGCAGCATATAAAAAAAGAATTTAAACAGAGATAAACTGTTTAACTTATTCAATTAGAAATGTTTCATATGGAAAACAACGTCAGAAATTAAGAATTATTTAGGCTGGAGAGATGGCTCAGCAGTAAAGAACACTGGCTGCTCTTCCAGAGGACGTGGGTTCAATTCCCAGCACCCATATGGAAGCTCACAAATTTCTGTAACTCCAGTTCTAGGGGATCTGGCGCCCTCACACTGACATATATGCAGGTAAAACACCAAGATATAGCTAGCTAGCTAGATGGATGGATAGATGGATGGATGGATAGATAGATAGATAGATAGATAGATAGATAGATAGATAGATAGATAGATAGATAGATAGATGGATGGATGGATGGATGGATGGATGGATGGATGGATGGATAGATAGATAGATGGCTAGATAGATAGATACATAGATGGATAGATAGCTAGATGGATAGATAGATAGATACATAGATGGATAGATAGATAGATGGATAGATAGATACATTGATGGATAGATAGATAGAATATGCTGGGATGGAGACAGAGAGGCAGGCAGGACCCCTGAGCTCAGGGTCAGCCTGGTCTACTACAGAGTGAGTTCTAGGACAGCCAGGACTACACAGAGAACCATATTTCACCCACCCCGATATATACATGTGTGTGTATGAAAAGAAAAGAAAAGAAAAAAACAAAGAAAAGAAGAGAAAAACAATATACTGATAGTCTGACCAAAGACTGAATGGGCACAGAAAGCAGTCAGAAGATGTACGGGTTGATGAAGGGAAGTTATGCAACTGAAATGCAAAGAGAAGAAGACAGGAGCCGCAGAGAACATCGTCAGCAACATTAGGGCTGTGTTGATGTTCACTGTGTCACCAAACCCCAAAGAATATGAGGGATGTCAAATGGAAAAAATAAATAGTTGAACAGTTAAAGACTGGTAATTTAACAAGCTGAAAAACAATAACCGAAGAAGAAGAATTAATACAAAAATCACTTTCTTGGGACATCATAGTCAAAGTTGAAAAGCCACGAAGACAATCAGAAAAAAATAACATAACAAGTACAGAAGCCGAAGGGTGACAGTGACAACAGGTTTCTCGTCAGGGATGTTGCAGCTCAAAAATGAGGAAGCTGAACTTTCAAAGTTTCTAATAAAAAAAAAATCTTTCAACTGAAATTATTCACTCAATGATAATGTTTTAAACTGTATATCTAAGGGCCAGGCGTGGTGGTGGTGCACGCCTTTAATCTCAGCACTCAGAGAGGCAGAGGCAGGCAGATCGCTAGGAGTTCAAGCCCAGCCTGGTCTACAAAGCAAGTCCAGAACAGCCAAAGCTACACAGAGAAACCCTGTCTCGAAAAAAAACAAGAAAAAAGATGTATGTCTAGGTTTAATTTGTATTTAAATCTTCTAACCATTTGTCTCTCGTCTATTCTTTATCCTGTTCTTTCTTCCTAGCTTCTTACTTTTTTAGATGTGTTTTGCATCTTTAAAATTTTTACTATTTATGTATTTGTTTTGGGGACAGGACCTGACTGTAGCTCAAGCCAGCCTGTAACTCACTATGTAGCACAGGCTGGCCTTAAACTCATGAAACCCCTGATTCTGTCAGCTGAGTGCTGGGATTACAGGTGTGTTGCCCCCATGCCTGACTTCATAGTGTCTTCTTTCAGAATCTAAAATTTAGATAAAATATTTTTCAAAGTTTCATTGTATTGGCTTATTGTATTGAAAAATATACTGAATGTAAACGTCTAAACACTAAAAAAAACAACAACAAAGGTTGTAAGATTATATTTTTAGTTTTTTTTAAGCTATAAAAATTTACATTTAGTTATTTGTGTGTGAAAGTGTGTACCACTGCCAATGTGTGGAGGTCAGGGAACATCCGTCTTGCAGGAGTTAGTTCTCCCTTTCTACCATGTGGTCCTGAGAAATCAAATTCAGGCCCCTAGAGCTGCCAACAGGGCTGGAGAGGTTAAGAGCACTGGCTATTCTTCCAAAGGTCCTGAGTTCAGTTCCCAGCAACCATATGATGGCTCACAACCATCTATAATGAGATCTGGTTGTTAGGCCCAGCAAGAGCCTAAATATAAGAAGGTATGAAGAGAACTCAGGAAACTAATCATCCATCGATGCAAAAACGCAAGAGACTCTTTTTAACCATTGTACAATGGGGTCACCCCTGCTGGTCAGCTAGGAGTGGCACCGGGAGACAAAGAGCTTAGGTTTTTAAAAGACACAAGGCGGGAATCTCCTGGGGTTGACTTCTTGGCAAGTTAGGATTGGATGAAGTGTCTAACTTTTAAAATAATTGGTTGGTTCTGGTCACCCTTAGGTCTAGTCAGCCCTGTCGTAAATACCTGATCTTCAAGTCAGTTTGGAATTTCCTGCCATCCACAGTTAAATGTGTGTGGGGGGGGTGATTAACTCATGCCATGTCTGTTCTGAGGAGTGGGGGTTACAGGCTTTGGATCAAAGGTCAGGAGAAGGATTGGGGCCATTTGGCCCAGTTTCCAAACAAAGCCCATCTCACCGGCGCCAGCCGGTGATTTTTTTTCCATTTAGTAAAGATCTCTGCTTGTTCTCTTCCTTATCTCTGCCCTCACAGATGGCTAATGTCAGGAACTTTTACATTCCTCGGTTCTCTGGAGAAGCACTAAGAGGCTTTAATTAACATGGGCCTAAAACTTGAAAATATAAGTTATAAGGCAATTAAAAGAAACATAGGTTACAAAGTTAGTCTGATTCTTTCATGGTGCCCTCTTCTGGTGTACAGGTGTACATGCAGGCAGAATCCTGTATACATAATAAATCTTTAAGAAAAAAAAAGATGCCAACAAATGAAACCATTTAATCTCCAGTCCCAGATTTTTTTTTTTTTTTTTTGAGACTGGGATTCTCTGCATAGCCCTGGCTGTACTGGAACTCACTCTGTATCAACTACAGAGTGGCATCAAACTCAGAGAGCCACCTCCCAAATGCTGGAATTAAAACTGTGAGCTACCATGCCTGGCTTCCAGATTGCATTTTAAAAGTATCACATCTATATGCTAGCTACAAAACAACAAAATTTTCAAAAATAAAAAAGATGGGTGAAGACATATCACGCTAATGATAATCAGAAGAGTCAATACGGTTTATATATCAGTTTATTCAGCTTAAGTTGTAGGTTCAACATATCTTTAGCAAGCTTTGTTGAAATTGCAAATTAAGACAGCACTGAGAAACAATAACAAAATTGGGAGAGTTATCCTGGCTTCCGTGTATACCTAAGGCTACCATAGTCATGCTAGAAGCATAAGGGACAGATCAAAGAAAAAACAAATCATGTTTCTATGGCTGGGTAAGTTTTGACTAAAATGCCAAGGAAACTCTATGGGGGAAGCAGAGCCAACGGTGGTCTTCCCCCCCTTCCTGCTCCTCCTCTTGCCAGGATTAGATTAGGTAACCCAAGCTGGTCTTCAACTCACAGTCCTCCTGCCTCGGGCTCCTAAGTACCAGGATTGCAAGGCTGTGCGTGCTATCACTCTCTGCTGTTGGTGATCTACTTAATAGTTTATCAGATATCTACTTGGGAAATGAGGAAATTTTATCCTAACCTCACATCATAGATAAAAACTCGAAGTCTGAATATAAGATCTAAAAAGGTTAGAAGAAATCCTTAAAGTAAGGTTTTTGTCACACACACAACCAGAAAATATAAAAAAAGAAGTTATCAGTTTTATTTCATCACATTTCAAAATGAAAATTACTATTCAAAGCTGTTATTAAGCAGATTAAAAGGGAGCCCAAAGCTATGGCTCAGCAGTTAAGAGCACTGGCCGTTCTTCCAAAGGATCTGGGTTTGGTTCCCAGACCCCACATAGTGGTTCATAATTATCTGTGACTCGCGTACCTTGGAACTAGAATAAAATATCACTACCCATCCAGTGACTAAATAAAACATCACTATCCATCCACATTCGAAGTGTCAGCAAGGACTTACACAACGGAGGTGTTCATGAATTGCTGGTGGGAATGAATCAACTTTGCAAGTAATCTAACAGTTCCTTTGAAATGCAAACACACACAAGCCGTATACTTCAGCAAATGTACTCCTTGGGAATTTACCCAAGGGAAATAAAAAGATTTGTTTCCAGATCTGTTCCACACTGCTCTTACTGATTCAAACGAGAAACACCTCGAGTATTGATCAATCGGTCCACAGGTGAAATAAACGAGTTGGGAGTGGCCCTTCCGGTCTGTTTTGGGAAGGGTGTCCGGGACCTCCCAGCCATCTGCTGCATCAGGTTGAGAGTGTTTAGGTCGGCCTGCGTTCCCACCTCCTTACCGGGGACCACACTACTTGAAATATCCCGAGGCTGTTTTCACTTGCCCTTCTAAACGCTCTCTTCAAAGAAAGTCACACAAGCCCCGTGGCTCGGCTCTCCAGCCGCTGCCTGCACCACCCACCGGCTCCCTGCGGTTGACGGCGCCACCGCGTGGCAGAATCCTGCTTCCCCAATGCAACCCAAGCTTCTTTCAAAACTTTTTTTTAAGTTGGGGGAGAGCTTTTAAATTTGTGAAAAAATCAAGTATGGAACAAGCATTCAGTGGAATGATCCCCCAAGACGCCACTCTGCTCCCACAGTCAAACGTGGGCCCGCATTTGCTCTGTAAGAAAATGCAACTACAATTACAGTCGAGGGTCCCCTCTCCTCCGCGCCCCCTCCCCCACTCCCCCACCCCTCCAAACTCCCTCCACTCCACCCTACCCTACTTCCTCCTCCTCCTCCTCCACATTCCCACCTTTTCTCTACTACCACCCGCACTTCTCGGGAGGGGGAGCATTATCATGAGTTTGAAGTGTCAGCCTTCCTCGCGGATGTTTTTGTCTAAATGTCCAGCAACAAAAGCTAGCGCTGATTTACATGCTTTAAGCTTCGTGCAAATAGTGACGTTCTGACCATATCTTTCCGTAACACCCGTTTTTGAGATTCATCTCCCCTGAACTGTCCACAATGTCTTTATTCACACTCTTGCGCCAGGCTAAAATTTAGCCTGTCCCAGCTTTTCCCTATTGCAGACACTGTTGCAATGATTTCTCTGTCATGACTCGTGTGTGTGTGTGGGGGGGGGGGGTATGTCTCTCTAGGGTCGGTAGCTATGCGTGCGATTCCTAAGTGGCTGCATCTTCTTGGCATGTTTTCTCTTCAACCATCTGGTTCGTGTGAAGCCTGTGGTCATCTAATGTTATCTTACCCTTTTATAAACAAGGTCTCCCCAGGGCGCCCTGTTTCACCATCCTCACTGTTGGAACGAAGGGGCCAAGGCTCGGATGGCTAGAAGGCATTGTACCATGTAAAATTAGACATGGCAGAGCTGTTGTAGTAAATTAAAAGAGTGTGGAGCTATAAATTGTCTATTATTAACCCTATGATTATCATGGCGGTATTATTTAACCTGCTATCACAATCTAATAAAACACAGGCACAGTTAGATTTTATAATTGCCTTAAAACACCTTGGGCTGGGCAGATAATTCCATCCACACCATTTCAATAACCTCATCATCACCTCCCAGCCCCCACCCAAAGCCGTCTGCCTTACCCATCCTCATCCGGGCCTCTCCACACTGTTCTTGGAGCCCTTCCTCCTGGCCCACATTGTTTCTTCTCCACACTAACCCAGTGTGGCATCCTTCTTCCTCCTCTCTTCCTGTCTGTCTGTTTCCCCGTGATTCTCTTGAACCCAAAGCCCGGGAACCTTAACCACTCTACCCATTCTGCCCTGTCCCGGTTTTAGGCCTTTAATCAACCATCCAGGTGGAAAGTCTTAGGCAGGTTTACACAACAAGGACAGGTTTATCCAGGCAGTAACCAGATCTTGGGGGCCAGTAGTTAGCATCCAAATGCAAGCATCAGACCAACCCCTAACACAGCCCAAGCTAGAACTCCAGCCGAGACCTCTTCAGCCAATCACCGGCTTCCTAGCTGGAGACCTCTTGGCTCTAAGAGAGGCAGAAGGACATATGCGTGATTAAAAAAGCCTCCTGCTTCCTCACTACTGTGGCTGAGAGAATGCCCTCAGCTGCTAGATCATTAGTGTTTCTATGGCTGCCTCTTTCACTTATTCTCCAGTCCCGGGTACCCACAATTCCCCTGGGAAAGAAAAATGGTTGGAAAATATGGTATCTATGTTCTGGAAAACAGTCTCGTGACATTTACAAAACAGGATGCATAGGGCAGGAGTGATGCGTGGTTCTGGAGGCATTGCCTCTTCTCTGCTGAGCGTGCCCCACAAGCCTTACCTGTGCCCAGCGATCCCGCATCCCATTTTGGACCAGCAGTGGTGGAAATAACAGGGGTAAGCTGAGTATCTCGCAGCAACTGCACCAAGTCTAAGCTTTCTCTGCCGCCTAATTGCCACATAGACAAGTCTTTAAAATAACTGTGAAGTCAGCAAGAGAGTTTATGAACATAGCACTGAGCTGCATTAGTGGTTCTGGGAGACTGGAGGTGGCAAGGCGCTCTCAAGGAGCAAAGTGGTTACCATGCCAACCCCATGTGCGTGAGCATCAAATGAACCTCCAGTACACAGAGGGGCTGCCGGGAAAGGGGGAAACTCCTCCAGCGCTGAAACAGAAACTTCTAATGGAAAGGAAAATAAGAGAGCAAAAGGAAAAAAGAAAAGGGGGGGGGGGGAGAGAAGGAAGAAAGGAAAAGAAGAAAAAAATTCAAATAGCCCTACAGTCTGTGTCTCCAAAATTCAACTCATTTCTTTTTTTTTTTTTTAAGATTTTCTTAGATCTATTCATTTTTTTTAATTTTGTGTATCTTTTGCCTCCGTTCATTGTCTGTGGTGCTGCCTGAAGTTACAGATGGTTGTGAGCCACCATGCGGGTGCTGGGAACCAAACCCAAGTCAACAAGTGCTCTTATCGGCCGAGCCATCTCTCCAGCCCAAATTCAACTCATTTCTGAGTGCACTGGTTAGTGGCTTGTCAACTTGCAAGTCAGGGTCATTTGGGAAGAGTGAACCTCAGCTGAAAAAATGCCTCCATCAGCTTGGCCTGTAGACAAGTCAGTGGGGCATTTTCTCGATTGATGATTGATGTGGGAGGGTCCAGTCCATTGGGATAGTGCCACCCCTGGGCAGGCGGTCCTGGGCTGTCTAAGAAAGCAAACTGAGCAAGCTGTGGGGAACAAGCCAGTAGGGAGGACTCCTCCCTAGTCTCTGCTTCAGTTCCTGCCTTCAGGATCCTGCTTGAAGTCTTGCCCTGACTTCCCTTCACGATGAAACAACACACACATACAAACATACATACACGTACACGCACACACGGGTGCGCACACACACACACACACACACTTGCTTTTGGTCATGGTGTTTTATCATAGCAATAGAGACCCACCAAAAAGCTGAGTTCTCCGTGTGTAATTTTACTTAATTTAATTTATAGCATAGACACACATTTCTATAAAAAAAGAATCTACTTTGGTTATTTCATTAGGCTGGCATTGTCTACTGGGAGGCAGTATACTGAAGACATTAAAATTCAGTGGTGTAAAAGAAGAAACACTTAAGTACTTGCACAGTGATTTCTTTCAAAGACTTTGCCCGTCCTCCCAACCCTTACTCTCATCCCTGCTCTCAAACCTCTTCCCACCTGTGCCCTTCTTAGGGGGCAGGCCTTTTTGTTATTGTTTTGTTTTGAAACAGGATCTCAAGATCTAGCTCTGGCTGGCCTGGCATTTACCAGTCTGGTTTTGAACTCATAGAAATCCTCCTACCTCTGCTTCCCAAATGTTGGGATTACAGACGAGTGTCACTAAGCCCAGCCTTTTTTTTGGGGGGGGGGGGAGCACAGTTTTTGTGGTTTTATTTTAAACACAAATAAAACACACATGCAAGCCATCTACTCACTTTCTTGTGAACTTTTAAATAAGTGTTCCATCTCCTCACGGCCACTGCATGAGGAACATGTCATTGATACGGCATTTGACTGAGGCACAAACAAAGGCTCCAAAATTGAACTTTCCCAAAGTGAACTGGCTGCTGGATGTGGCGCTCTGGTGTCTCCCTTCTTCTTCACTTCCACATTGTCACCAAGTCACACCATCCCATGGTCCAGGTGTTATAGTCGCCACTTATCCAACATGGGACTTTTGGCTGACGGCAACAGCTTTCCTGGAAGCAGGAGATGGAGATGTCAGACATCTGATGGAGATGTCTGACCTGGCTGACAGGGCCATTTATTAGGCAGGAAAGGGCTCTGAGAAGCCAGGCCAAGACCAGGTTAGGCAGATGAGGCACGCAGTGGCATGCAAAATTCAGAAGGGCTGTCTCTCTCGGGCTGTCCCTGACCTCAACACAATGCCACCCTTAAGAAGCCAAGGCTGCAGGGGGACTTAAAATTTTTCCCTTTTCCCCCAGCACAGGCCTGAGAAGAGACTTGTTCTGGGACCTGAGCACCTTGGTGGAGTGGAATGGAGAAAAGCTGATGGAGAGGACACAGAGCAATGTCTAAGGTGCTCTGCGGAGCCCCAGAAATAAGCAGAGTGGTGGGAGACATTGGGTGGGGACCCCAAGATCCTGAATCAGCAGCAGGTGGGGGTGGGTGACAGAAAACAGCGTGTACAGCCAGGACCTTCTCTAAGCTGCAGGTTGGGGCGCAGCGACACTTTGATAATAAAAGGAATCTTGCTTACCTCTTCCAGCAAGGAAAATCTCAGGGATGTTTTTATCTTATCCCTCGAAGATAGCTAATGACTATCTTCGAGGTCAAGGAGACCTAATGCCTTTGTTTGTCTCCTTCTGTGGCCTCCTAAGGTATAAAACACTGTGGCAGGCCATCATTCTCTTGAGAAGAAAACTCTCATTCTTGAGTGAGCGCAACTTAGGATGAAACTGTGGACTCCCAGAAAGAGGGTCCTGCTGGGAAAAAGTCCTATTTTGCATGAATTGCTTGCAAAATAAAAAAATTAAAGAGATGCCATTATTGGTATCTATGTTTCAGAATGTCAACTTGTATTCTCTCAGGCTCCTCTGTGTTCCAGAGAGCACTCCCATAGCTAAAGCCAGCCCAGTGACTTAATCTGCACTGATGGGCAGATTCTCCCACCATATTGTTACCTGGGTCTGGGGGTCCTGGGAGGAGCCAGCCACAGTCCTGCCCCTGCCCCAGGTGTCTTGAACTAGTGCTCAGCCTGGGAGCACTTCCAACATTTGACAACGGACCCCGTGTGAAATGCTGTGATTTTACGATCTCCACGTCCATCATCGTACCTGGGGGTGTTTGGCTTTTGTGGCCTGCTGAGGGCCGGACAGCTCCTGTGCTGTTTCCTTCCAGCAGGAAGAGGAAGCTGCAAATGCCAAGGGGGCTCCCGTGGGCCTTCTATTGGAGACAAAAGTCTATGTTCTCAAGATAGAAATGGCTGCATTTCACTTGGGTCATGGCGAGAGCCAGAGTGTAACCAGCCCCACTGAGACCTGATACCTGAAAATCGTGGAGTGTTAAGGGTCAGGGTACTGTCCTCCTCCCAAAGTTCAGGGTAAGAGGGCTAGCGTGTGGCTCTTCCTGAGGGACCAGGAGATGGCTTGCATGCCCAGAAGCAACGCTTGACTTTGTTGGCCTTGCCAGTCATCTTTCTGTTTCTGTAACAGAACACCTGAGGTATTGCCTTAGTCGCTATTCTGTTGCTGTGAAGAGACATCACCACCAAGGCAACTCTTATAATGATGATGTCCTTGATAATCATGACAGAAAACAGACAGGCATGGTGCTTGAGCTGTAGGTGAGAGCTACTTACATTCTGATCCACAGGCATTGGGCAGAGAGAAAGAAAGAGAGACTGGGCATGGCATGGGCTTTCGAAGTCTCAAAGCCCATCCCCAGTGACACCCTCCTCCAACAAGGCCACACCTCCTAATCCTTCCCAAACAGTTCCAGTAGCTGGGAACCAAGTGTCCACACATACGAGCCTAGGAGAGCCGTTTTCAAACCATCACAGGTATGAAACTCAAAAGGGCTTGTTTTAGCTCACTTTTTATTTTATCTTATTGCTTTTTAGGTTTCAGCCTGTGTTCGTTGGGATTGCGGTGAGGTAACACAAATGCAGGAGTGTGTGGCAGAGAAAAACTGCTCGTATATGCCAGGAAGCACTGGGGTACCACAACCCCTTTGGGAGGCACACCTACCATGACAGGAGACCTTCCTCAGGACCCCACCCAACAGTCCTCCGTAGTGTCAGGGTAGAGACCTCACCTTTATCTTAACCACCGGCCTCTGAAGGACACTGAACATCCAAACTGCAGCAGGGCCCATGTCTATTTGCAATTTCCTCCCATCACCCCCTCCGTGATAGTTTTCTTTCCAGCCCTGCATGGTTCGCTGAGGGAAGGGGGTGGCTCTCCTGTGTGAAGCAGGCAGCGTGGTGAGGGTGGCCAGGGCTGGGAGAGAGCAGCCTGACTCCTAGTCTGCAGGGCTGAGTGACCTAAGCTCAGCATTTAACCTGTAGGTCTCACAAAACAAGCCCCCCGACTTCCAGCAGAGACGAGCACCTGGCTAGAGAACTAAAGATTACAGTATTATGTTGTTTACACAGGCATGCGGGCCTCCGTGAGGAAAGTTTGGCAAGGATAGCGCAAAAGAGAGAGACTGGCTGACAAGTCTATAACAGAACACCTATAATAATAGCCCGGGAGTCTCAGCCTCCGGGGCTCTCATGAGACCCCCGAGCCTCATTCCTTCGGTGTCTGTGTCTGCAGAGACTATCAGGCCAGTAAAGAGTGGGTGCAGGTCCCCCTGTCTTTGCAATGCCTACAGGTTGATACTCTCCAGAGAGTCCGGCCTTTGGTGCTCCTGGTTCATCACCATAGAAAGGATCTTGTCTTTTCCAACTTTCCCCAGACCACAGCTGCTCAGGAGTAGGGGTAGGGAGATGAGGGTTGGAGGAGAAGGGAGTACGGCTGACCCATCTCTGTGTCGCGTTCTTCGCTGCCTCTCCTTAGACAGTCCTCAGAGCTTGGACAACCCCACCACCTCATCTGCTCCACAGCAGCACCTCCCTGTCTGCCCAGGGTTCACCTCCCGGGGTGCCTTTTGAACCGGCCAGCCATTGGCAGTTTTGTGTAATGTTGGGGAAGGGCGACCTCTAGAGTTGACTCTTGGGAGAAGCGTGGTCTCTTGCTCCCGCTTCAGGGAGGTTAGGTCCTCTGAGAGCTGTCCTGTGGGAGCAAGGGTGCTCAGCTGCGCCGGGCTAGAGAGAAGTGAGGCAGTCAGTCTCACCGTTTTGTAGGTTGAGGACGGAGCTTTGCGGGTGGAGTGTGAGCAAACTGGATAGAATGTTGGGTATCGACTTCAACACCGTCTCACAATCACCGTTTGGAGGGGCCGGTGTTTTTAAGATTTATTTTATTTTTAAATATGTGTATCTGTGTCAGTGGTGAGTTTGTACACGTGAGTGCAGGTGCCCAGGAAGTCGGAAGAGCACCTGAGATCCTGTGGCGCTGGAGTTGCAGGTGTTTGTGATCTGCCCAGCAGTGGGCGCTGGCAACCGAACTGGGGTCTCAGTTCCAACTAAGCCACCTCCCCTCTCCTTTTGAGTCAGGGTCTTGCTCAGACAGGTCTAGAACTCAGGACACACAAACACACACACACACTGCCTTCATGTAAACAAAAGTTTTACTGGGTGAGGAGGAGTTGAGGGACCAGGCAACAGCCTGGGCAGGTCCCAGAAACTCCTTAGAAATGTAAATGCCCCAACCTGTCAGAGAGAGAAAGAGAGAGAGAGTCTGGTGCTTTGAGGGCCGAGACCCCAGTTGTTTCTGGCTGTTTCTGACTCAGTTCTCTGTGGCTCCGCTCCCTTGCGGGAGTGGCGGTGGGACTTACCCTTCCTCAAAACAAGCAAGAATAGACAAAGCAGTGGCGCAGCCCCATAGTCTCTGAATGAAATAAAGAAATACAGAGGAAAGGAAAGGGCATGTGACAGGTAGGGAGTGAGGGATGCTGGGAGAACCTGGAGGCTTTGGTATGTTAGACACCTCAGTCTAGAACCCAAGGCAACCTCACAATCTTTCTTAGTTGGAGTTTTAAAAGAAACGGCAAAAAGAAATGAAGGAGAGGGGAGGGGGGCTAGGCCGCTTAGGTCGCTTCAATCCTGGGACTGTGGCACCGACCGCCTTCATGTAAACAAAAGTTTCACTGGGTGAGGAGGAATTGTAAAGTTACATGAAAGTTTTGTAAGGCGGAAGAGAGAAAGATGTTCTAATCCCGTGCCATAAGCCCAAGCTATAGTGTTTGCAAGAAAAGACTGATCCTTACAAATGGTGCCGTACATTATCATCACAAGAGCCGCCTTTCTTTCCCGTCTAGGAAAGGAGGGTCTTGCTCCTGCCGCTGTTGCTCTGCCTGTGGTTTCCAGTGTGGGGACAGTGTCTTCTGCCCCTTTAAATTTAAAATTGTTAATATTCCTTCAGAGTTGCCTGTTCCCCATGTAAATCCCTCCAGGGAAACATTTGATGAGCCACTATGACATTCTTTTTAAGTGAGCTGGAATAAACTTTGTTTCTTACTGTGCCAAACTCCCTATGCACAGGAGTTCCCGCTGCCAGTTTTGTTGTTTTTGTTTTTATTTTTTTTTTGGGGGGGGGCAGGGGTCATGTGTCATTTTGAGCAAAGCATGTTCAGAGATCTGCCCATCCTTACCCATGGTGCCCAGGCTTTTCCATCGGTGCAATGTCACAGTTTCCTCAATAAAAGCCGTTTGATCCTGCTGTTCAGATGGGTGGTTCCAGTGTGTTCATTACTTGCCCCAGATAATAAACGTTTCTTCTGTGTCTTGGTTGTGTTTACTGTGAGTTCATTACACCATGACAGGGTCCCTCCTTTCCTAGTGACAAACCATTCTCAGAATGGTCAGGGACTGAATCTGTGTGCAGAGAAAGCCACCGACCCAGAACTTTTAAGAAGTCTGGATACCACTGTCAGTACATTCGCCGGAGGTTTCTTCCTTCTTCCTTCAGTACTGTTCTTCTGAACTCTAAAACTTTCTCAGTGTTCAGAACTGGCTCATCGGCTGCCCCGCCCTCCACTCTTGGCAGAACCCGGAGCATTATGGACTGTGAGATGAGCAAAAGTGGACCACAGGTTCTGAATCAAATACGTATCTGGTGTCCTCTCACTTCCTTTCGGCTGCCTGGTGGTGCATCCTAGCTCTGCCCACAAGCGATTTTCAGAGAAAGCCTGTGTCATCTCAGGAGGGGGTGCGAGGTAGTTTCGAACCTTCAGAGTTTTTGTTTAGGTTTTGTGCTGTCTTTCATAACCCTTTACTACAAATCTTTTTATAAATGTTGGTTTCCTGTTTTCATCTCTAGGCTAGATGGATTTGCTCCGAGCAAATACCCAGGCAAGAGTCAGGAACACAGCTCTGTCATTAAGGTCTCTGCCGTGCCCAGCTCTCCCAGGAAACAGCCTGAGACAAAGCTTGCTTGTTAAGTCTTTACCCGGGTGCTGGGTTGACTTTTGACTTCTAGGAAAGTAAGAGAGAGGATAAAAGGGAACCATGTGGTGATGAAAATACAAGGCCCTGCATTATCAATCAGCCTGAAATTCTTCAGCAAGCACAGCCAGTTGCTTAGATCAAGGAGGCTGGGATGGAAGGCCTGGATAGCAAAGACTTGATGGAAAGGGGTTTTCCTCAGGATGTTGGCTCTAGTACCCTGGCAGAGACCTCAAGAAGGTGAAGGCAGCTCTATTTTAGAGTAGAAGGTTTAGAAGTCTAGAGACAGTGTCAAAGGCCGCAAATGCAACTACTGAATTTAGAAATCTTTTTCGTATTTAAAAACAAACAAAAACCTGTTTTCTGTTGTTGTTTTTGGGTTTCGTTGTTTTTGTTTTTGTTTTGAGACATGGTTTCTTTGTATAACTCTGGCTGTTCTAGAACTAGCTCTGTAGACCAGGCTAGCCTTGAACTAACAGAGTTCTGAATACCTTTACTTCCCAGACCCCATCCCAGGCCAGTTTTTCTAATAATGTTTATCTTGGCTACTTTCCACCCATAATTCCATAAATACTTGCTTACTTTCTCATCTGAGCTGCTTCCTCCATCCATCTCCATCTGGCCATGTGCTTTTTTCCACACTAACCCATGTCAGCTTTTTCTTCCTTCCTTTTCCAGTACCTGTCTCCCACCCAAGATCCATCTATCCCCAAAGTCCTAGAACCTTAACCACGCCTACCTCCTTCTGTAGACCTTTTAGACAGCCAGTCGGGGATAATTCCTTCTCATCACCTGGGTACAAGGGACAGTCCAAGATTAAAAAACAATTCCCACGGCAGGGTGGCTACCAGATCTCACGGCACTGAAATCAGCATTTGAAAACACAGTTGGGCCTTCCACGAACAACTTGGGAGGATAAGGTTTATTCAGCTTACGCCTTCATATCACAGTTCATCATCAAAGGAAGTCAGGACAGGGATTCAAACAGAACAGGAACCTGGCAGCAGGAGCTGATGCAGAGGCCATGAAGGGACGCTGCTTACTGGCTTGCTCCCCCTGGCTTGCTCAAGGATGGCTCTACCACAACAGGCTGGGCCGTCCTCTGTCAATCACCAATCAAGGAAACGTCTAGCCGAGGGATCTTAGGTAGGCGTTTTCTCAAGTGAGATTCCCTGAGATGACTCTAGCTTGTGTCAAGTTGACATAAAACTATCCGGCACAAATGCTATGGTCGGCCACCAGCTTCAGTAGTACGCAGCCCCTTGGACCATAGCTCTAGTAATGGCCTGGCAAGGAGACTCTGTAGGTAAAAGTGCTTATGGTACAAACCCGACAGCCTGAGAATCAATATCTGGATCCCACAGTGGAAGGAAAAAACTGACCCCCCAAAATAGTTACCCCATGACTTCCACAAGTGAACCTGGGGAAACATTCCCTTAGGCAGCCTTTTGCGAGGCAGGGTGACCCTTTGCCTCTTTCTTCTCAAGAGGTTTTAAAATTTACATTTATAATTTTACATCCTTCAGACGATGACGAGCAATCTGGCTAACATCCAGACGTGTCCTCAAGATGTCAATTCTATCATTACAGTGAAAACCATGTAGTCCACTTCTCTTTCTTCCCATCTTCTTCCTCCTCCTTCTTACGTGTGTGTGCTCTTGTGTGTGTGTGTGTGCTCCTGTGTGTGTGTGTGTGTGCACGCTCGTGTGAGTTTGTGTTGATATTGTATATGGCAGCGCGTGCAGATGCACACACGCCACAGTTCCTTGTGGCAGTCATGGGATAACTATTTTGGGGGGTCAGTTTTCTTCTTCTACTGTGGGATCCAGGTATTGATTCTCAGGTTGTCAGGCTTGTGCAAGAAGCACTTACTTACCTTTTTTTTTTTTTTATGTCACTGATCTCTTTAACAATAATGCCTTGTTTGTCCAAAGATTTAAATCTGCACCTTTTCTAGCCCGACTTCACCTTTTCAAATCTGCCCACTCTGCTTTTATTCTTACCGTAAACCTGGCTATGAACAGCGAGCAGCATCTGTGACACGGCCTGAATGCCAAGCTATCTTGAAATTTCCTCCACCACATTATGTATCTATACTGAAACTTAGCCTCAGCTGGGTGGTGGTGGCCCATGCCTTTAATACCAGCATTTGAGAGACAAAGATAGGGAGATCTCTGTCTGGTCTACAGCCAAGGCTACACAGAGAAACCCCATCTCAAAAACAAAAACAACCAAACAAACAAAAATGTTGCGTGGGGGCTGGAGAGATGGCTCAGAGGTTAAGAGCACTGGCTGCTCTTCCAAAGGTCCTGGGTTCAATTCCCAGCAACCACAGGATGGCTCACAACCTTATATAGTGGAATCTGATTCCTCTCCTGATGTGCATGAAAACAGAGCACTCATATACACAAAATAAATAACTAAATCTTAAAAACAACAACAACAACACGTAGTCTCTGTGGCGATTTGAATGAAAATGGCTTCTATAGGCCTATACATTTGAGTGTTTGGTCTCCTGTTAATGGAACTGTTTGGGTACGATTAGGCGGTATGGCCTTGTTGGAGGAGGTGTGTCATTAGGGGTGGACGTTGGGGCTTCAAAAGCCCATGCCAGGCCTAGTCTTTTGCTTTCTATCTGCTGCCTGCAGCTCAGGATGTAAAGCTCTCAGCCACTGCTTCAGAACCACACCTGTCTGCTTACTGCCATGATGATTACGGACTCACCTTCTAAAACCGTAAGCAAGCCCCAGTTAAACGCTTTCTTTCAGAAGAGTTTGGTTATGGTGTCTCTTCACAGCAATATAACAGTCACTGAGATAAGCTCTCCACAGTGTTCCAGACTATACACGAAATACAGACAAATTCTTTGCCATAATGCTGTGTGAATGGCCTCCAGCCCAATTCCCAGTGAAAACCCTGTTCCCAAATGAGACCACGTGAGCTATCTTTTATTATTCACACTTTAAGCTTTATTTTATTTTGTGTGTATGAGTGTTGTTCCTGCATATATGCATGTGCATGGCAACATGCCTAGTGTCTGGAGAGGTGTTCAAAGCACGAGCCTGTGAGGGACAGCTCATATTCAAGCCATGTTACTTATTTTAATTTTCAATCTTGATTTTCCTAAATTTCCTAGAATGAGATCCCACTGAAGAGATTCCTGTCCTGTCGGTTTTCCTGGATGCAGAGTGCAGATTCTGCAAGAGGGCAAACCACCTTCAGAAAGTCAAAATTCAAAAGAGTGGAGCCATCAGGAGATGTGGTCGGGGGGAACGGGAGCTCTGACATTGTAGCAACAAACATTTATACAGCAGCACCTGCGTTCAAGGAGCCGTGCCAAGCAGCAGGGATACAGAGATGAATCCATCCTAGTCCCCGAGGTCTGCAAGCTTCCAGGTGAACAGTCAAAACCCAGCTGCGGCAAAGAGTTTAAACTAGGGGACAGGTCATCGCTAGGCCGGTCTCAGAATCGGGGATGCTGGTGTTTACTCGTGGCTGGGGAGCCCTGACCTTTGATTTGTTTTCCTAGTAAGAGACAATCCTCTGATCTACTGCCCACACAAGGGTAGGGTAGGACGGGCCAGGACCGCTACAGGACCACTACGACCCAGACTGCAGAGCCCGACTGTGTGAAGGCTGAAGCTTCACCGTCCAGCCTGCTAACACTGTCCATGAAGAAAACACACTTCACTGCGTGGCCTGTTCTAATCCTGGGTCCCTTCTTATTTGTTTTTAAATGAAACAAAACAGTTGGGTTTTTTTTTTTCTTTTTTGTTTGTTTGTTTTTTTTTTGAGACAGGGTCTCTCTACATAATCCTAGCAGTCCTGGAACACATGGTGTAGACCAGGTTAGCCTCGAACTCACGGAGGTCCCCATGCCTTTGCCTCCCTGGTACTGGAATTAAAGGTGTGCACTACCACGCCCAGTTGTTTTTGATTAAAACTGTATGTATTCATTTATTTAGTGTGCATAGGTGTTTTTCTTACAGGATGTCTGTGTGCGCTGTGAGTCCCATGCACTGGATGCCTGAAAAGGTTGCTCGCTCTCCTAAAACTAGGAGTTTCAGACATTTGTGAGCTGTCACGGGGGCGCTGGGAAAAGCACACCAGGCCTCTGGAGCAGCAGTAAGTACTCTTAACTGTTGAGCCGTCTCTCCAGGCTCCTTAATTTCTTTAAATTGGTGTGTGTGTGTGTGTGTGTGTGCGTGTGCGTGTGCGCACGAATGCATGCAAACACCAACACATGTGCAGATAAGTGAAGGTTCTCAGAGAGGCCAGAAGTATTGGGGCCCCTAGTGCTGGAGTGACGGTTGTGAGCTGCCTCGATATAAGTGCTGGGAAATTTAGGTCCTGTGGAAGACATACACCTACCCTCTGAACCATCTCTCCAGCCTGAAGGTTGGTTGTTATCAGAGTGTGTGCTTGATGTTACCAGAGCATTTGTGTTTGCTGAGACTCAGAGCCAAACTTTGGGCAGAGTGCAGGGAATCTTAGGAAAGAAGGGGGAGATAGAAAGACCTGGAGGGGACAGGAGCTCCACAAGGAGAGCAACAGAACCCAAAAATCTGGGCCAAGGGGTCTTTTCTGAGGCTAATACTCTAACCAAGGACTATGAACCCCCTGCACAGATGTAGCCCATGGCAGCTCAGTGTCCAAGTGGGTTCCCTAGTAAGAGGAACAGGGACTGTCTCTGACATGAACTCAGTGGCTGGTTCTTTGATCACCTCCCTCTGAAGGGGGAGCAGCCTTACCAGGCCACAGAGGAAGACAGTGCAGCCAGTCCTGATGAGACCTGCTAGACCAGGGTCAGGTAGAAGGGAAAGAGGACCTCCCCTATTACTGAGCTGGGGGAGGGGCATAGGAGAAGAAGAGGAAGAGGGGGTGGGCTTGGGAGGGGATGAGGGAGGGGGCTACAGCTGGAATACAAGGTGAATAAATTGTAATAAATTAAAAAAATAAAAATAAAATATGAAAAATAAAATAAAAATGCTAAATGTTTTGATGACAAATTTCAACAGATGCATAAAGTAAAAAAAAAAAAAAATGCCCCTCAATATCTCCTCTCACCAACCAGAAATCACAACACAAAAGTCTCTTGTGGTTACTTCTAGAAAGCTCGAAACAGATGTGAGCATCAGTATATACGAATGCAGATTCATGCAGCAAGAGACATGCAATTGGTCATAGCACATATCAGAGCTCTAGTTTCCTCTTCTTATTTAAGAGTGTACATCATAGATCGATTCCTATCAGCCTGGGTAATGACTGCAAAGATATATTCCACTATAATTTAGTTAATTACCCATTCACCATTTGGTAGCTATTTCTATTGCCTGCCATTTTTTTTTTATAATACTATGTTGCAGTGAACATAATTATACACTCCGCACTGGGCATATCTATGAGTAAATCAGATGACGGATTTCTAAAAGTAGAACTACCAGGCTTAATTTTTTTGGAGGATACAGCCAAATTGCTGTGTCCCTCCCTCCGTTTATTTGAAGCCTCTGGGATATAAACATGCAGGTTGTCTGCTATCAAGAACCACCCTGCAGGCCCCAGGCTGCAGGAAGCCCGTTTGTAACTCCTGTAGCTCCGTGAGGTCAGGAGGATGCGAATGACCAGATCCTACGCCCTGCTACCACTCAGCCTAGACCCAGGTGTCTGGCACTCTGGAATTTTCTTTTTCTGCTTCTGCCCGTGCCTCTCAGATCCATCCTCCTGAGTGTATGTGGCTGGCACACTCACCCCTAGGCTCCAGGTAGCCAAGGAATAAAAAAAAAAAATCAAGATGGCTTGGCCACGGTGGATTGTACACTGAGAAGAGGCAAAGACGAGGTATAACCTTTGGCTGGAACCTGGGTCTTCCTTCACGCCCTTATCACGATCTGATGCAAGAGTCTGAGGAATCTAAGACATCTCAATTTGAGTATTTAGTTATGTGAAATTCGGTGGATGTGAAATGGGGTGTGAAATGGTGTGTGTGTGTGTGTGTGTGTGTGTGTGTGTTCTTCTGCATTTGTTGCCTCCCCCCAAGGTAATTCACGGCTCATTGTCAATTTTAATTTTTTTGTTTGGTTTTTGAGATAGGGAGTCTCACTATGTAACCTTGATTGGCCTGGAACTTGCTATGTAGACCAGGCTGGCCTCCATCTCACAGAAATCTTCAAGTGCCTCCAGATTTAAAATACTAGCTCTTAGTTAACCTAGAACCCCTGCACAGATGTAGCCCATGGCAGTTCGGTGTCCAAGTGGCTTGCATAGTAATGGGAACAGGGACTGCCTCTGACATAATCTGATTGGCCTGCTCTTTGATCATCACCTCCCCGTGAGGGGAGAGCAGCCTTACAGGCCACAGAGGAAGACAATGCAGCCACTCCTGATGAGACCTAACAGACTAGGATCAGAAGGAAGGAGAGGAGGACCTCCCCTATCAGTAGACTTGGGGAGGGGCATGCATGAAGAAGGGGGAGGGAGGGTGGGACCATTCTCCTAAATTACACCAGCTGGCGTCTAACTGTGCCCCTGCACAAGACTTTGACCTGCCTCAGTCTACTCTCTAAACAGCAGCCACGCCTTTCCATCTTTCCACGTCAGAGTGAGAGCATGGTACTTGCCTGCTCGGAGGCCTCCAGTGGCTCAGTAGTAAGGCCAAATCCCAACAACCCCAGCTGCTTTGTACCGGCTACCTCTGCCTCCTCCTGCTCCTCCCCTCACTCCCTCTGCTCTAGTGGTTTCCGGTGGGCCTCTCATTCACTGCGCACGCTCCCGCCTCGCTGTTCTTCGGCACGGGATGGTCTGCCTGCAGGAGGGGCAGAGTTACCCATAAGGCAATGGAGTAAGCTTCCTCCCTTCCGTTGTAAGATCCCTCTCCAAGCACCTGTATCTGGTTTGCATTGGGACTTTTATAGTCTCCCCGTTAGAGAATGTCTTAAAACCAAATACTGAGTCTACTCCCGAGCAGCAGGTTTAAGCCTCTGCTCCTCCTCTGCCAAGTCTTTATCTAAAGCGGCACTGCCATCCTTTCATCTCCTCAGTTCTTCCTTTAGGTTAGCAGGTGTGGGGATTTGGTGTTGGGTATTGAACCCAGGGCCTTGGGCATGCCAAGTCATGCACTTCCGGTTTCACCTCCCTGTTCCACTCCTTTGTTTTTATCCTTAGACTCATAATTGTAAAGAGAAAGGATTCGCTGCGGTATTAATCATCTTTGTTTATTGTGTTGATTTTCTGTCTCCCTCACTAAAATGTTAGCTGCAGAGAGCGGGGCTTTGAGTGTTTCCTCCCTCTGTGTCTATCGTCAGAATTTGGAGCAATGCCAGCAAACTGGCAAGTGCTTGATGAATTTCTGTGGACTCGGCGAAGCTCCGTTTCGGATGAAATAAGAGGATTTGTGTGTGTAGAGGCCAAAAGAAGGATATTGGGGACTGTGTGAGACCGAGATGGAAGACACAGAAAGCACAGGTGACTGTGCATTCCCCGAGGGTCCTGACGTAACCTGGCAAGTCCACAGCTGGCCTTTGGCCAAGAGCACATGCTGCCCGAAACGGGCAACCAAAGCCACTAAGGGAGGCTTTAAAGCATGGCTCAGATTCCAGCAAGCAGCATAGGAAGGCAGGAGCTAGGAAGTGCAGCGTAGACCAGGACGGACTTCCAGATGCACCAAGCTGTGATCGGCTGGGCATAGGGGCTCACACCTACAATTCTGGCTACCTGGAAGGCAGGGGCAGAGAATCACTGAGCCCAGGAGTTCAGGGCCAGCATGGGCTACCTAGGAGACTCCACCTCACCCCATTCTCTCTCTCTCTCTCTCACACACACACATACACACGTCAAAACAGATAGATAGATGCTTCACTCTCCACAAGTACCACGGGCAGTGTTCAAGAGCTCTCAAAGCTCAGTGTGGTTCTAGGGACCAGGCGGCTTGGTGGTAAACAGAGGTTCAGGTATGTCCTGCCGGAAGTAGCCACGAAGGCCTGAGTCTCCTGCCAGCCGGCCCTGCCAACAAAGGCCTGCTGTTATTAGCCTACCTGGATCTTTAAGAGTGTCCCCTCTGAGGCTGGAGAAAGAAATGGCTCAGCGATTAAGAGCACTGGCTGTTCTTCCAGATGGACCTGGGTTCAATTCCAAGCACCCACATGGCAGCTCACAACTGTCTGTAACTCCAGTTCCAGGGGATCTGATGCCCTTTTCTGGCCTAGATCTCCTAGAACTCCAGAGATCTGACACCCTCACACAGACCTATATGCAGGCAGAACACCAATGTACATAAAATAAAAATAAGTTGTATGTTTTAAAAAGAATATGAGCTCTTTAAGAAAAGATAAGCCAGAACTGTAAGCAATCCTCATTATTACTCACTCCTTTGTGGTTCTCTGTCGTCTGTATGACAGGAGAAAGAGGGCAAAATCATCCCAGCAACTGGGCGCTGTTTCCCTTGACCCTAGGAAGTTCTGCTCACCTGCCCAGTGAGGAGGAGGAGGAAGAGGAAGTTCCTGTGATGTAGGTGCGGGATCCTTCCCCTTAGAGAACCGTGTGGAAGATGTGCCCCAGCCACCCCACCCCCAATGCCCTCGGGACTAAGGTCAAGAAGTGAACTTGCGCTTTTGATCCCATTTACCTCAGGGAGAAGAAACCCTGGCGAGAGCTGAGATTGAGCACCTGGCCCTCTCCAGGGACCTGTTAGAGCATGACGGCCGCGGCAGGGCAGAAGGTGCTCTACCTTAATTAGCTAATTAGCTTTTGAGTCGGAGTCCCAGCTTGGGCTCAGACTTACTAGATAGTTGAGGGTGGCCTTGAACTTCTTGCTGCTTCCAGCTCTTGAGCTGGGACTACAGGCGTGGACCACCATACCCAGCTTTATGCAGTGCTGACCGTGAAACACTGGGCTTTGCCCGTGCTAGGCAAGCACTGCACCAACTGAGCTCCGTCCCCAGGCTGAGAGAAGATAGCAGTTGGTTACCCGTATGCTAATTCCACCATTGCATGCGCGGGCAAGCCCTATCATGCCAGCCATTATTGTAGCCGGCAGTATTCACAGCCAGTATTCACCGCCGAGGACTCCCCACCCCCGGAAGCTTGCAGGACAAATGTCCCAGGACCACAAAATCTCGCCCTCACAGAGGACACTTCCTGCTCAGCACCAGCTTGATTTCTCAGTGGCTCGTGACCAAAGTGTGTGGTGTCTTCAGCCAGAGGGTCCTACCATCAAATGAGAAAAATGTATCTTGAAGCCGGCTACTTATGCTTGTAAGACTACTGAAATAGTGGTCCTCCAAAAGTTGACATTTCCATGCTGAATGAAGGGGAAGCTGAAACTTAGGTACCGCCAAGAGGAGACTGTCTCAGTGGCTGTCTTAGCCACTGTTGCATTGCTGTGAAGAGACACCGTGACCCAGGGAGCTCTTATAAAAGGAAGCATGTGCTTGGAGAGGCTGGCTTACAGTCTCAGAGGCTCAGTCCGTTACTTATCATCATGGCAGGAAGCCTAGTGGCAGCAGGCTGGCAGGTGCTGGAGCTGCGTCTGAGACCTGCATCGTGATCTGCAGGCAGAGAGACGGACAGTGAGCCTGGTTCAGGGGCTCTTGAAACCCCAAAGCCCACCCCCAGTGACACACTTCCTCCAGCAAGGCCACACCTCTGAATCCTTTGATCCTTTCAAATAGTGCCTCTCCCTGATGTTTCAGCATTCAAAGATAGGAGCCTGTGGAGGCCATTCTTATTCACAGTAACTAAACCAGACAGGACCATTCAAGGACACATTCCTGCCCTGATTCACCTTGAAAGCCTTCTATTTTGAGCTAGGACTTTAGGCAGCAAACTGAGCATGCTCAGAAAAGTACTCTTGACCTTGTCTCATCCCACACGAATACGCAGAGGCCCCCAAATAAAATCCCCCGTGCTCTGTTTCCTCTAAGAAAGTCCTGCTTTAGCAATAACTGCCTTCTGCATTATCCTTGCCGGCTGCTTTCTCCACTCTTTCGTGTCTTGACTGTGTTTATGTTGGTTGTGCCCCCACCAAGATGCGAAGGCACTGTGTTGTTGTAGACCTTTTCCTAGGAAGAGATTTCCCACCGTTCTGTCAACTTGTCAGACTGTGTTAGGAGACAGCTTGGGACCAGCACAGTGACCGGTGATGTATAAAGACAGCACCTTGATCAGGACTGATTAGCTATGCTAACTCCTTGCTCTCTATTTTCAGCTACACCTCATGTCAGGACCCAAAGATGTGGGACTTGTGTGGGTCACTTGTGTGGGGACTTGTGCATCACTGGGTCTCTATTTGTCCTTCCTCCCAACACGGCCATGCTGAATAACCCGTTCTCTGTCTGTCACTGTCATTTACCTCTATAATTGACACATTGCAGGGCAGGTGGCTGATAAATCCCAGGCTTCGACCCTAAAAACACACAGGATGGATTGTGTTCCTTGTTTGGCTGCACAGCTCTTGCCTTAGGGCTGCCAGTTGGCTCCTGGGTGAAAAATCCCTAGAGCTGGCTCTGACTTTGGCTAAGACTGACAAACACTGTGGTTTACTTTCCAGACAACTTTGCCCTGTTGGACTCCATTCAGAGTAGTCTGCATCTATGCCAGGCTGGCAGTGTAATGGAGCCTGAGGCTGTCAGCGGACACAGAGCAGGGTCCAGGGACGTCTTGGTCCACAGTGGCACTTTCTCCCCACTCTGCTTACCCAGGAGGATCTTGGTGACTGTTAGGGTGCTGAAGGGAGGGGCTGAGGACATACTCCATGGAACCACGCTTTCATAGATGTAGTCAACAAATATTCGCCAAAGCCCCTTGCACGCCTGGGCCTCTGAGACTGTTTCCTCAGATGCCGCCCGGCTGACTCTCCAGCCCTTCACGATTCCAGCCTGCCTGTTCAGATATGTGCTGGACCTCAAAACCAACTGTGGGTGCTCTGCTCTCTGCTTCTCCACTTCGTGTCCCATTGCTTAGCTCTTTAGAAAGATGGGCTTGAGGGCTTCTGTTTGTCTTTCAATCCGCTACGCATTCGATATTGACTACAGTTTAGTGTTATGTGAATATGAATTTCATTCTGTTTTCAGCATCTAAAAGCAGTAGGTAGAACACCCCCACACACACACAGAGGTTCCCAATAAATATATGTTGAAAGAATGCATATGTGAATATTAGAATTTTAAAATATATTGAACAGCAGCCCTGCCTTTAAAAGTTCTTCAAAGCTCTTTTTAATTACGTGTGTGTGTGCGTGAGCGTGCATGCGTGTGTTTGTGTGTGTGTGTGTGCACGCGCGCACGCACAAGCTCACCACAGCTCTAGTATGGAGTTCAGGGGACAGCTATTAGGTTCTTTCCTTCTACCTCCTGGGTTCCAGGTATCAAACTCAGGTCACCAGGCTTGGAGGCAAGCACCGTTACCCACTAAAGCCATCTCACCAGCCCTCAAATCCATTTTTAATTGAAAAGTAAATCCACCGAGAAGTAGAGCCTGATGCCCTCCCTTTGAAAGTGGCTGGGTTCTGTGACTTGCTTCCAGTGAACAGACTAGGAATAGTTAAAACAGGGATTTCCAGGATGATTTATGCATGATCAGTAAAGTTCTATGGTTCCTAGTTCCGAGTCAGCTCTGTCCCTCAGGTTGTATACCGAGCCAGGAAGAATCGGAGTCCTGACCGGGCAGGGGTCTGCAGAGTTCCAGGCCAGCTGGATGTGTGTTTGGGGGGAATTCCAGGGTGCACAGTGCTATATGAACCTTGGGAAGGGGGAAGGGATTTTTAGGGTGAATGAATGCATTTCATTGCTGGGTCTAAGATGCTGGCAGTGCTCTATTTACGTGTGGAGGAGACTCAGGTAGCAGGCTACTCGACCACCCTGAAAATTGCAAGATTGGGGTCGCTGCTACAAGTAGCAGGGCATGCAGGCCTGGGAGGGAGCTGTTCTTACTCCTGCCATCTCAAGTTTGAGATGTCCAGGTTTGAACATGCTCCTCCTGGCCAGTTCCATGCCAGTTCCCCTGGTGGCACGGTCCACGTGCCCCACAGAATTCTTTCCTAACATGTTCAAGGGCTTGCTTTTCATACTCAGCTCTGTAGGAAGGGAGGAAGAGAAGAAACAAGGAAGGGCTTTACAGTGCCTAAACCTGGCAGACGCACCCTTGACCAGCAAATGGTCAAGATTAAAATGACCGGCTATAATGATGATATGTACCCTTGCTACGACAGGGTGAAAAGGTATTCATTTATGATCTTCTTTTCCCTTTTGACTAAAAGAAAAGAAAAGAAAAGAGAAGATGTTGCAGTTTGGTCGTGAGGACATCAAAAGAACCCCTTGAGGGACAGTTAGAGAATACTTGGTGGGTGTTCTTCAAAACTATCCCAATCTAGACAGCAAAGCAAGCCTGAGGAACTGTCCTCAACAGAGGAAATCTGGAGGGCATGATGACTAAAGGCTGTGTGCTGTCCTAGACAGGATAAGGAAAGGGACAGCAGTGAGAAAACTGTTAAAATCTAAACTGAGCCTGGACTGCAGAGAAGAGTGATGGGCCACAGTTAGTGTCGGGTCTTTCACAAGCACATAATGGCTTCGCAGAATGTCACCATCAGGGAAACTGAGGACTCAGCTCTGCAGTCTTCCTTCTTCCTTCCCTTCCTCCTTTCTCTCTCTCTCTCTCTCTCTCTCTCTCTCTCTCTCTCTCTCTCTCTCTCTCTTTATACAGGCTGGCCTTAAAGTTGCCCTGCAGCCAAGAAGAGCCTTGAACTTCTTTTTTTTTTTAAACTAGCTACAAGAGTTTTTTTTTTTTTAATATTTATTTATTATGTATACAATGTCCTGTCTGCAAGTACACCTGTACCAGATTTCATTATAGATGGCTGTGAGCCACCATGTGGTTGCTGGGAATTGAACTCAGGACCTCTGGAAGAGCAGTCATTGCTCTTAACCGCTGAGCCATCTTTCCCGCCCCCAAGCCTTGAACTTCTAAGACTCTTCCGTTCACCTCTCACACACTGGATCGGCAGGTGTGTGCCACTCCACCAAACTTCACGCAGCACTGGGGATTCAGGCAGGCCTTCGTGAATGCTGGGCAAGCCCTCTGCCAACGGAGCTGCACCCCTGGCCCCTCTCTCTGTAACTTTCCTACAAGTAGAAAGATATTTCAAAGTAAAAGCTTCTTGAAAGACTAAAAGAGGGCCCAGAGGTTTGGCACCACAACACATGGTCCCAGCACTCGGGAAGCAGAGGCAGGTGTATCCCTGTGAGCTTGAGGCCAGCCTGGTCTACAGAGTGAGTTTCAGGACAGCCAGAGCTAAAACAGAGAAACCCTGTCTTGAAAAAACTGACTAACTAACTAAATAAGAATTTAGTAGCCACTGTGTAATGCCAATGTCGTCCACTGCTCTGCAGCTTGGTAGGTTTTCCCTTCTAGTGTATCTTGGGTGACTTTCCTCGTCTCTACGCACAATTAACGTCAGCCTTTTCGATGGCTGCTTGGTATCACACGGTGAATGTCTTATTTGTCACAACTTGTTTGGTCGTAAGAGACTGAAGGCCAGCTTGCACAAGTTTAGGCAAGAAGGGGAGCATAAAGATGAATGGCTGGGCCTGCAGGAAAACTGAGGCGGGGTAAAACTTCTTCAGGTTTTCTCTGCTCTTGGCCTGAAGACTTCTTGTCCTCCCAGCAGCTCAGCCAGCTGTGTTTGCTTTAGTTCACAGAGCAGGAATCCTGGCCTCTGAGCCTATGTTAATCTTTCTTTTCTTTTCTTTCTTTCTTTCTTTCTTTCTTTCTTTCTTTTTTTTTTTTTGTGAGACAGGATATTTCTGCATAACAGCTCCCTGGCTGTTCTGGACTTGCTCTGTAGACCATGCTGGCCTCAAATTCACAGATATCCACCTGCCTATGCCTCCTGAATGCTGGGTTTTTTTGAGACAGGGTTTCTCTGTGTAGCCTTGACTGTCCTGGACTCACTCTGCAGACCAGGCTGGTCTTGAGCTCACAGAGCTCTGCCTGCCTCTGCCTCCCTGAGTGCTGGGATTACAGGCATGTGTCACCATGCCCAGCAGCAGGCAGGCTTCTAACAAGAGCCATGTGAAAAGGGTTGGGGGCTAGAGACAAGTTTGGCTACATGGCCTCAACAAAGGATCTGTGCTCCACAGAGGGTGTTTGGGTATCGATGGAACATAACTAATTTAAACATTCCATTTTGGGGGCTACTTTTGCTTTTTACCCTTAAATAATGCTGCCTCACACAGCCACCTGTGCACCATTGTTAAAACATTAGCATTTTATAAGGCTGGAGTCCTAGAACGGAACCACTTGAGCCCACAAGAATGTACGTGATGCCAAATATCCTTTAGATGGTGGCTGCAGTTTTCACTCCTGACGGCTGTGCAAGGGGGTCACCTCTTCATTTTCTCTCCAGTGTGTTTAAAATTTCAATGACCTGCTGGGAAAAAAAGGAGGGGGGGTTGGTTAGTATTTTTAAAATGGTTCATCATGGTGATTGAGTCTATTTTTCTTACATTTCTTAGCCATTCATGTTTCTTTTTTTGTGATTTCTCTCGTTTTTAATAAGATTCTTTTTCTAGCACTCAGGGAGGCAGAGGCAGGTGGATCTCTGTGAGTTCGAGGTCTGCCTGGTCTACAAAGTGAGTTCAGGACAGCCAAGGCTACACAGAGAAAGCCTGTCCTGAAACAAACAAACAAACAAACGATTATTTTTCTGGATCTTTGACTTATGTGGATTTTTGTCCCTGCTCTTTTATATATGTTGCAAATCTTTTCTCCTAGCCAATGCTTTGGTACAAAAGTTTAAAATTTTATGTGTGTGCATGATGCCGAGTGTCAAACCTGGAGTCTCTGTGTGTGTAGGTGTGTGTACACATGTACATACCTGTTACCAGCTGGTGGTGGTGCACATCTTTAATCCCAGCACTTGGGAGGCAGAGGCAGGGGGATCAATGTGAGTTCGAGGCCAGCCTGGTTGACAGAGGGAGTTCCAGGACAGCCGAAGTTACTTGGGGAAACCCTGTCTCTAACACCACCACCACCACCACCAACAACAACAACAACAATAAAACATATGTGTTTGCCTGTGTATGTGTTTTGCTTGCATGTACTTACGTGTATCACATGCTGACCGCACTGTTTTAGGAGTGGGACCTCCAGGAGGTGCATTTTGGCTGGAGGAAGCACATCCCTGGGGAGGTAGCCTTAAGTGTTGTTCCAACTTGATCTAGTTCTAGCCTGACCCAGGAAGACACCAGGAGCCGCCACCGTGCTCCCGTCTCCACCAACTCCACTACGCCTACCCCGCTTTGTCTTCTCCACCGTGATGGACCGAGATCCCCTAAACTGTGTGCCAGAACCAATCCCACCTGTCTGGAGCTCCTCTGTACGGCATTTTGTCAGTGATGAGAAAAGAAACCAGCAGAGGCCTTATTCTAGACTCAGGAAACTGAAGGGTCCTGCTAAGCGCAGGTCGAGAGCATTGACTGGAATCCTGAGAAAGTGATGTCGGTTTCTGCAGCTGCTTTCTCTTTTTTTGTTGGTTTGGAGTTTTGAGACAGGGTTTCTCTGTGTAGCCCTGGCTGTTCTGGAACTCCCTTAGTAGACCAGGCTAGCCTCAAATTCGTAGAGATCGGCCTGCCTCTGCCTCCCAAGTGCTGGGAATCATGCGCCACCACGATCAGCTTCTGCAACTACTTTCAAATGGCTTGATAATATGTAAATATATCCACATACGTGCACATAACATACACACAACTAAGTGTGACAACCTGTTATTGACTGGTGACTCTTGATTACAAGGGTTTGAGTGTTCAGTACCCTCCTCTGTCATCTTTTATGTAATGTGAACTTTGTGGGGTTTGGGGAGACAGCTCAGTCAATAAGGTGCTTTAAATGTCCTGAGTTTGGTCCTCAGCAGCTGTGTGGGAAAGCTGGGTGCGGTGGATTGTCTTCTCAGCACTGGGGAGGTGGAGACGAGACAGGAGGATCCCTGGAGTTCATTGGACAGCCAGTGAACTCCTACTTGGTGAGTTCCAGGCCAGGCTCTGTCTCAAAACACAGGGTGGACAGGCTCCTGAGGAACAATGCCTAAGGTTGTACGCTGGAAGGCAGCCATGGTCACCATTCTAGCACCATCGAAGGTTATACTCTGGTCACACACACGCACACGCGCATGCACACACACACACACACACACACACACACACACGCACGCACGCACACACACACATGATGTAAACAACTTTTTAAGTGCGTGCTAGGCATGTACTTCACCACGGAGCTATATCAGCCACCTAAACTGTGAGTTGGAGGAAAAATAGCCCCTCACCTCTACATTTGAGTTCTAAGGTGACTAGTGTTTCTATTGACCAGACCCTTGGCCTCAACCTGAAGGGATGCCTCCTCTTTCATCCTCCTGTTACCGACAACACACAGGTTTACAAAACAGGTTGTAAAACCTAATTTTCTTTCTTTTTCTCTTTCTCTCTTTCTCTATTTCTTTCTCTCTCTTTCTTTCTTTCTTTCTCTCTCTCTTTCTTTTTTCTTTCTTCTTTCTTTCTTTCTTTCTTTCTTTCTTTCTTTCTTTCTTTCTTTCTTTCTTTCTTTCTTTTTCTTTTTTCCACAGTAGGGTTCTAGACATAGAGAACTCCTGCTGTCTACACCAAAGGGTACCATTGGCCAAACCATTTGTAAATGTATTACCATCAACCTTGCTCTTTGTGACAAGGGATGTCATCAAGTTGGTATTCAGATATTTCAAAGAGGCATCCAAAATAGGAGGCCCCCTACCATCCATATTAGAAAGGGTATGTTTGGCCATGGATCATGTATTATGTCTCAAATGACACCTGGTGGGTAGCTGGCTGCAAAAGGGTCTTTACATTTCCTTCCTCCTGGTCCAGGATTCCCTGTGTGTCCCGGTACCCTACCCCGTCACATCTACTTGCATCACCTGGCCCAAGTTGTCCTAGAGCAGAGGACGCTGCTGGGGTGCCCGTCCTTCTACAGGCAGTGAATGGCTGGAGGGCAGTGACCGCAGAGACTTCAGGGCACAGACAGGGTGTAAAGTAAGCATTGCCACGTCCGGGCTTGGCTTGAGGCCAACCCTCCTACCTTTGGCCTGTCCTCCAAGCCCCAGGATAAGGTCCTTCACTCTCAAAAAGAAAGAGGGACAATTCCAGAGAAGAATCTGTTTCAAGATTGTCTTAGGGTCCAGTTGGGGAGTCAGATCACTTTGAGTGGGTTCTCCTACATATAGAATATACACTATATATATATAGTGCATCAAGCTATCAGTATTATGAATGGCCTTCCCATGTATCCCCCAAAGACAAGTATTATGGTTTGAATGTGAAATGGTCCATACAGGGGAGAAATTTAAAACATTATTTAGTGTGTGTGTGTGTGTGTGTGTGTGTGTGTGTGTGTGTACGAGCTCATGCACATACTTGAGGTCAGAAAACAGCTTGCTTTTCTCCTTTTATCATGTGGATTCCAGGGACTGAACTCAGGTTACTATGTCTGGTGGCAAGCGAGTGCCCTTATCTGCTGAGCCAGCTCTCACTGAGCCCAAGAATGGACTTGTTTGTTTGTTTGTTTGTTTGAGCATTGCTGGAGACTGAACTCAACCAACAGACATTCTCAGTAAGCCCTCTACCACTGAGGCACGCCCTCAGCTGCTCAGGTTTCCACTCTGTAGAGAGGGCCAGCTAGTAACAGTATTAGGAGACTAAAATCAACACAGCTTTTCCTAGGATTGGTTTTATTTCTTATTTATTTAATCTTTGGTCTTTTGAGACAGGGTCTCACTATGTAGCCCAGGCAATTCATGGAGATCTGCCTGCCTCTACCTTCTGAGAGTTAGGATTAACTGTGTGCACTACCATGTCTGACTCTATTTTTTTTTTTAATTTTGAACTGGGGAGGGAGGCTAGTGGGGTGCGCATGAGTAGGGGTGCCCTCAGAGGCCAAAAGAGAGTGTTGGATCCTCCAAAGCTGGCATTATAAACCTTTGTGAGTTGCACGAAATCTGTGCTGGAACCAAAGACTGGTTCTCTACTAGAGCACTGTGTACTCTTAAACACAGAGCGTCAGGGCTGGAGAGATGGCTCAGTGGTTAAGAGCACTGGCTGCTCTTCCAGAGGACCCAGGTTCAATTCCCTGCATGGTGGAGCTGACATTTTCATACAGACATACATGCAGGCAAAGCGCCAATGCACATGAAATAAAAATAATGGGTGGTTGTGGCACATGCCTTTAATCCCAGCACTCTGGAAATAGGCAGGTTCCTATTTGTGAACACACAGTTTGAACTCACAGTTTGTGAGTTCAAGATCAGCCTGGTCTACACAATGAGTTCCAGGGCAGCCAAAGCTGTTACACAGAGAAAACCTGTCTCAAAAAAAACAAAACAAAACAAAACACCCAAAACTAATGAATTAAGAAAAACAGAAGGGAACACAGGTATCATTATATACACACAAACATGGTCATAGGGAAACAAGAAATAAAACTCATGAAGACAGACTTAGTTGCCAGTCACATGGTGATAACTGCCATTTACGACTGTCACCTGCTACCAGTTCTGTGTTCCCTTTGGCCTCAAGAGGCACCTCCTCCCCTATCCATGGACTTGGAGAGGGGCACAGGAGGAAATGAGGGAAGGAGGGAAAGATTGGGAGGGTAGGAGGGAGGGGGCTATAGCTGGGATACAAAGTGAATAAGCTATAATTAATATAAAAAATAAAAATTTAATTAAAAAAAGAAGTAGTTCAGCTGTCTCAGTTCATTACTGGTGAGGTGACTGAACCTCCTTTTCGGAAGAGACCTCCCTGTCCACGGTGTTCCAGCACTTTAATATTAGTTTGACAACACTGAGAGATGCCCGGTGGGGTTCCCAGAATGCCAGGGATCCTCTTCCTTCCTGGTGACTCTCCAAGAATACAGTTTTGTCCCAGTCTCTTTGCAAGTGACCCTGTCCAAAGCTCCTGCAACATTTAAAAATGCTTCCTCGGGTTGTACTTCCTGGCTGTGCTCAGAGTGCTCTGTCTAGTGCCCATTCTGTTCAGGCTAGTTCCTGTGCCGACTTGCGGCCTCATATGCCTGGCAGGCTCCAGATGGCCAAGTAGAGAAGTCCTTTGCCATCTTTGTGTGTGTGTGTGTGTGTGTGTGTGTGTGTGTCCCTCGTGGCAGCATCTACCCTTGATCACCTGCTTGCCAGAGGGTCAGATTCACAGACAGTTTAAGCTTAAAACAAACAGTAACAAAGCCGAACTTTGCCCATTCAATGACTTAACACGCAGGCATCCAGAAGCTTTATACTGTATTTTATCATTAGGTGGCTTTCCTGTGGCACCTGTGTGGGGATTTTCATTCCTGGGTAAAGGATCGGAAAGAAACGCATCAAGCCTGGACACGATTTTCTGGACAACTTATTATACTCTGCTGGGGAGGAAGAGGGTACTGGGGCACGTGGCTGGCCGCTGTCTGGAGGGAGTTCTGTGTGCTGGTTGTGCCGCAGGAGCATTGCTGCTGGCTAAGGTAAGACAAGGCTGATCCTGGGAGCTGTCTGCAGAGGGATGCAAATGCCCCTGAGCATCCAGGGATGTTTAGAAGAGGGGAACAGGACTGGGGAAAGAGGTCCTGGCCACTCCAAAAGAAAGACATTTGGAGCTTTGCCAGTTTGATAGATGAAAAGTCAGCTTCTAACTCTGGAACCAACAGGGAGAAATGAAAGGAATGTGCACTCATTTAGAAAAAAAAAAAATAATGGAAACAAACATATAAATCTGAATCTTGTTTTTTTTTAAACTTATTAAACTTAGATTTTTTAAAAACAGTTAAAAGTACAGAAAATTAACTCAGATTTAAGCATTGAGAATCGTGTCTCACATACTGTAAATTTAAAGTTTCTGTCGGCCGGTGTGGTGGTATACTCCTATAGTTCTCGAAATCAGAAGGCTGAAGCAGGAGAGGGGGAGGGGGCGGATTGTAAGTTCAAGGGCAGCTTGTATTACTCAGTGAGATCTTGTCTCAAAGTTAATGTGGTCACTTAGGTCAGTTACTACCAGAATGACTTCTTGTTGAGGGTATAAGAAGCTGGCTCCTATATCAGAACCACTGTAAGACACTTCCGTGTAAGCAGGCAACCACAGAGACAATGCTGAGCTTGTTACAGAAAGGAGTCTCTACTGCCAAGGCCTCATAACTTGGGATCACAGAGTTGAGGGGTCAGTAGTAGTGTGTGCTCAGCATGCTCAAGGCCCTGAGTTCAAGACCCAGCGGCCTCCTTCCTCTGGAAAACCTAAACTGGGAAAAACATTACACACGCATATAATTGGGCTACACAACAGAAAAGATCTTGGATTGCTTTCAGAATAGTGGCAAGACTGGGGGCATGATGCATAGAAGGCCCGTGGCGCCGTGGCTGGCACAGTGACAAACCAAGTGCTATTGTTTACTGAAAATGCTAAGTGGCATTGAAGGCAGGCTCTCCTCCACCGCTTTATCAAATTTCAAACACAGCGGAATTCTGAGGGCAGAAGAGCTCAGTGTCTGTCAGATGAAGGGATTTTGCAGTGTGCTGTGGTTTGGGGCGAGATGGGAGCAGATCAGAAACATGACTGTCTTTGTTATCTGCTTGTACTCGCTCCTTTTCAAAAGTTCCAATAAAAGCCTGGCAGGATGGCACACACCTGTAATCCCAGCACTCAAGAGTCTGGGGTGGGGGGGGGGAAGGAATGCTGGCTGTTTCTAGGCCAGCCGGGACTCTAGAGTGAATTAGAACTCAAGGAAAAAAAAATCCAACGACTCCAAAAGAACTTTGCTTACATTTAACGACTATCCACCGCCACTGCCCCCTCTACAGAATGCCAGTCAGGAGGCAGGAAAGGGCCTGGGGCTGTGTCTCAGTGGACCAGCACTTGCCTTATGTGCACAAAGCCTTGGGCTTAGCTCCCAGAACTGAAATTCTTTTAAAAGCCCAGATACCCAAACCTGAGGCGGAAAGAGGTGGGTGGGTCCTGGACCTGACCTCGCCTGATTCCACACCTTTTTCCCCCAGCAGCCAAACACGGTGTGCTTTCACTTGCCTGTCCAAAGCAGGGAATGAATGGGAGGCCCCCTCCGTTTCCCTTTGACCTGCTGGTTTCCGCGTGACAGTCACGGCAGGGTCAACTGTCAAGGTCTTTCCCCAACACACCACCTGCTGGGCCCCACGACTGGATTCAGAAACAGGTTTATCGGGAGTTTTCCTTCACTATCAGTTGTAGAACAAGCTCCTCGAGACTTGTAAAATTCATGAGATTAAGGGTCCGTTTTCTAGCCGGGAACAGTGGTCCACGCCTGTAATCCCAGCACTCAGGGAGGCAGAGACAGGGAGGTCTCTGTGAGTTCAAGGCCAGCCTGGTCTACAAAGTGAGTCCAGGAAGGTCAAGGCTACACAGAGAAACCCTGTCTCGAATAAAACAAACAAAAAAACACATGAATGTTTTTCTATTAAAAGTCTCTCACTGTCTCTGTCTCTGTCTCTGTCCCTCTCTCTCTCTCTCTCTCTCTCTCTCTCTCTCTCTCTCTCTCTCTGTGTGTGTGTGTGTGTGTGTGTATGCAGGCATTCACACAGCCTACTCTTGTGTGGAGATCAGAGGTCAACTTTTGGCAGTCTGTTCTCACCTTCCACCTCGAGGCAGGGTCTCTGTTCTGTTTGTTTCTGAGCAGCATATTCCAGCCCGGCTGGCCCACGAGCTTCCGGAAAATCCTCCTGCCTCTGTCCTACATCTTGATATTGAAGTGCTGGGATTACAGATGTGCAACCACATTTGACTTTGTATGTGGGATGGGGGTTTAAACTCCGTCATCAGGCTTGCATGGCTTTGGCTTTTCCCCCCTGGTGCCATCCCCCCAGCCCTCCGGTTTAAAAGAGAAACCCAACTGCATCAAAATAGAAAGTCTGTAGGATCTGGGATAGCGGATGGCACCACGATTTTCTAGCTTCTTCGGATCCCATCGGAGAGTACCACGCCCTCGGGTTGTTAGGATTTGGAGGTGGCTGAGGGCGGGGCTTGATCTGCAGCAAGGAGATGCTGCCCTCCCCGCCACTACCAGCAGGGAGCAGAGGCACACAGGGCCAGAGTCCAGAGAATGGAAGCTATTAACTCAGGGCTGGCATCAGACAAAGTGTGAGCTAGGAGGCCACGAGGATCTGATTCAGCAGGGGGACAAGGGTGTTGCAGTTTCTGCGAACCTTTCAGAAAGCTGGTTCTACTATGCTCTTACTGTCCCTCTTTCAGAAGACCCACAGCAGGACTTCTGATGAGTCACTTAGCTCGTGCACGCACCACACAGCCCCTAGCCCTAAGGATTCTTTCCCTCCCAAACCTGTGCTGGTTATTTGCAACAGCGCCCTCTGGAGGTTCAGGTGAAACGCACAGGTACTGAAGGGCTTCGGTCTGGGCTGTGAAGAACGTGCTGTAGAGGAAATCTTGGCACGTGTCTTGTGTAGAGTGACTGGCTCCCCCAGGTTTCTGCTTCATTTGTTCAGACGCACAGCCAAGCCTTTTTTTCCAGTTCCCAAATTGGCAGACAGAACTGCAGAGAGAACGGCTTGAGATGGGGCCGGGCTCGGTTGTGTCTGACTCTCACCTAGCGCAATGGCTTTCTCCCCATTTCCTGCCTGTTGGAGACGCCCTCGAGGAGAGAGCATTTGGGAGACGAAGGCATGAAATCTCAAACCCAACCAACCGGTCCTTCATTAGCAGCGTGGGGAACAGTCTGTTGAAAGAGCCTGAATGGCCTGCAATGCCTCTTTGAAGCTACGGTTGGCTTCATCTGGGTCCCCTCCCCAACCCCCCCAAAGTGGAAACAGAGGAGGACATGTACACAAAGAGCTTAATTTGGGGAGTGAATTGTGTGGTTGACGGGATGACGAAAGAACATTTCCACTATTCGCAATGCTTACTGGCATACAGAGGCGTTTGCTTTTCACAACGTTTAAAAGTGGGAGAAGAGCCAAGTGTGCTAGTAAATCTGCCTATATATATATATTATATAATATACTGCATGCATAATATATAAATATTATAAGACACATACATGTACCAACAATACATTAAATATATTAATATCAATAATAACTATTAATGTATTAATTAATACACATTAATATATAATACATTAATTATATTATATAAGTATATTTATTGATAATATATATAATGGGGAGAAAGAAAATCTCACAGGGAATACGCTCCATAGACAGCATGCATTAACCGCACCTAATTTCTGTTTAATTTAGATCCCGGTTTTGAGAGTCCAGTGGTTCCCTCGGGATGGAACAAGAGCTCAAGGCACACCTTTCTAGAAGTTCTTAGGAGCGATGGCTTGATCAAGTCCCCAGAGATTCTGAAAGGCACAGGGACAGGGACGCCCTGCTTGCTAGACAGCAGAGTCCTTATGGGTGAGGCCTCCCAGACTGGCCTTGTGCTGGTGACCCGCCCGTGGGTACAGCATCTCGAGCGTTCTCTGTAGTAGGGTAGGAATCCAGGAGCAGTCAGATAAAGCATAAAGTCTGATAATGGGTGGCAGAGCACTCTCTCTGGGAAGAGGACTGCTCTGCACGTCGCTATCACAGCAAAACAGGATACTCACCCAGTCAACCGGGGCTTCACTTCAAAGATACGTAAGGAATCTCCAGGAACAGGAGTGGCTGGCTGCAGTCAAGGGGGGGTGAGCAAGGGTGTGCTATTGAGCTGGCTGAGCTGCTCACTACCGCAGACCCCACGGGCATTGCCATTTCAGGAAGTACACAAGACTCGCTTCAGCGCTGAGGGGAATAATGAAAGAGTGAGCGAGCGGCAGGTTTGTGTCTCAAGAGGGTTAATATTGGTCACAGAGAATCCCAGGGGTGCTGGCTCTTTGACCCTTGCAGGCTCACCTGGTGTCAGATGGGTGGCCACAGGGCTGGTAGAGAGCTAGACAGGGATGGCCCGGAAGCCAGAAGGCACAGGTAGAGCAGAGGCTGGGCCTCTCAGGTTACACCAACAAAGTTGGGCTGGAGAGAAGCCAGCAGCGAGGGTTGTCTAAGGTGACTTCAAAGAGCTCAACTAATTATCGGCTTCTATTCGTCTTTACACACAGTTCTTAGTCCTAAGTTAGAATCTACATTTTTTTTCCCTAGGTGGAAAGATTAACCTTCTTCCAAGATGATGTAATCCTGAAAGTGACACATTGTACTGTAATGATTAGGGTTTTTATAATGATTATAGTTTCTTGTTTTGTTTTGTTTTTTCTTTTTTTCTCCCAAGACAGGATTTCTCTCTGTAGTCCTGGGTGTCCTGGAACGCACTCTGTAGAGCAGGCTGGCCTCGAACTCAGAGATTAGCCTGCCTTTGCCTCTTGAGTGCTGCGCCACCACTCCCGGTTTACAGCGTAGAGATTTATTATTGTGGCTTATGGCACCATCTACTGAGTGACATTCTGAGTCGCTGAAGCAAGAACTCTGGCTTCGACCTGTGAAATGGCCACAGAGAACCAAGGTGTTCTTTTTTCAGGATTCTCTCGGTTTTCAGTGTCAGAAGTGGGGGCATGAGACAGAGAGAGAGAGAGAGAGAGAGAGAGAGAGAGAGAGAGAGAGAGAGAGAGAGAGAGAGAGAGAGAATGAGAACACAGCCCCAGCCCTCAGGGACGGGCTGGCAGGTTTCTTTAAAGCCTCAGTCTCCCGTAGCCCCGGTACTTCCCTGGGCGTCCATCCATCCCGTCCCGTTCTACGGACTCCTTACGTAATTTATCTAAACATAGCTCCATCCCTAACAGATCCTGGTGTCTTTCACCAGTCTGTTTCTCATCCTGGCGCCTCGGGGTGGTGGGATTTGAGGAGAGCTCGTTTATGGCTGACTGCCTCTGCCGACCACACACTCAGATGTCCAACGGGTGAAACACTGGGACGCTGCAATACGTCAGAGTCCCTCAGGATAAAAAAAAAAAAAAAAAAAAATGCAAAGCGTCCTTTGGTTTAAACGACATTTAAAAGTCAGCCAACTAACCATTTGGCCCGGGTGAGCTTTAAAGCGCGCAAACACACAAAAGACCTGGAAGGAGGAGTCTCATCCTCCGCAGGGCCTTTTCACTTCCTGGAGCAGCACCTTCTCCCCTGGTTTCGTGGATGGGGTGGGCGCCGAAACCTTCTCGCACCTTCTGCCTTCCTCCCCGCCCTGCCCCCCCCCCCCTCCTCTTCCCCAGGGTCCAGGAAGCGAAGATCCCACGGTAGCCAGGGTCTGTACCAGGCTTGGCTCGCGATGGACGGGGGCCGGCAGGCTTCCCTCCGGGGGTGCCTGGAGACTAGGTGCACCCCTGGCTGGAGCGAGGCCAGCCCTAAGGAGGACTAAAGAGACTGCGCCTGAGCACTCCCCGCCTCCGCGCTGTCTGCCGTCGGGCCCCGCCCGGCGCAGCACTAACGCACGCACCCAAGAGTGTAAGGCACATCCGGTGTCGGAGGCTGGAGGCCTCGTTTCTTTTTTTTCTTTTTTTTCTTTTTTTAGGGGTCGGGAGAGGGTCTTGAGAAAGCGGGGCGGCGCGCCAACTCCAAGCCAGACGCTTGCACCTGCACAGCCTCGAGTTGGGACGAGCGCCCCGGGCCAGCCGCGGAGCACCCTGCCGGGTCGCTTTAGGGTAAGAGGGAGGGTCTTCCTCGCAGCCCGGACGCTCTCTGCTCGGTTTGAGGTTCGTCCGGCGCGGCTACCGAGCCTGGTCCTTGGAAATCCGTGTGGGGAAGGGGCGTCGTGTCCTCTAGACAGCCCAGGGGCCAAAGATGGACCGATGGATGGCCCCTGCCTGGGCCCCAGGTGGTCTGCACCCGCCACCCTCTGCTGGCCTCCCGCTTCCCCCGTGCGCGCCTCCAGGAACAAGGTCCTTTATTATCGCAACGGGGAGCCCCGGGGTGGATCTCGCGGCCGCGTGGCCCCCGGGTGAAACCTTCGGCACGCACCCTCCACTGCCGGCACAGTTTCCCAGAAGGGTACTGAGGCCCCAGGAGTGGAGGAAACCGGCCCAAGGTCACTTCGTAGTCCAAGGCCGAACCTGGGTCGTAGCTACTCTCCCAGCCTCCCAGCTTCGGAAGGCTCGGCGCGATCCCGACCCATCTCCGGACCTTGCTCTCCGTCCGTCCCCCTCCTCCCGTGGCCTCCGCTAGGCTCTGTTCTGGGGGTTTGGGCCGCGCCTTCTTCGTGCCTGCTGCGCTCGGAAAGGATGCTGGACAGCGGTGAGACCGCGGGTCCAGTCGCTTGAGCGCGAGCGGAGCTGGGGTTGGGAGAGGCTGGCTGGGCCTCGGTGCTGGGGGAGGAGGAGGAGGAGGAGGAGGAGAAGGTCCGGGCAAGGTGGCGGCGCCGTGGTGGTCAGCTGGGGGTGCCCGAGTGGCGAGGGCCCTGGCAGGGCCAGGCCCGCAGCCACCCCAGAGCCGCGGCTGGAGGACAGTGGGGCTTTGTCTAGGTGGTGCCGCCTCAGCCAATGGGAGCGCGGCTTTGGCCGAGCCCCCTTGGTCCCCGCCCTCTCGCCGGCTGGAAGGGACCGCGGCTCTGGGATTGGCTGCGCGGTCCATAGCGACGTCGGGCGCGGCGTGGAGGAGGAGGCGCCTGCGCGACTTCATCATACCCCCTGCAATGCTGGGAGGGCGCCGGGATTGCGTGGGTTCACGCATCTGGGTGGGGCCCGGACGTCGTTTCCCTCACCACTGTGTCTGCCCCTTCTGCCCCATCGCGTGTTTTTCCAGCCAGTGAGCCAAAGTCGGCCCATAGTCAGCAGGTGCGGAGTCACTGTCTAGCCCCAAGGTTCCCATTTGGAAGAGTGGCAGAGGCTTCCTCCTGCCAGGATCCTTAGTGACGCAGCAGATGCCTCTTTCGACATCAGATCCGCCCTCAAGCACCGGGCATGTGTACCCTAGCAGGCCAGGAATCCGAACGGAGACATTTATGTATCGTTCATGATTTCTAAACAATACATATAGAGGGAACCTAGAAGCCAGCGTGAGTCCTGTCCGTGGGGTGCTCACAGTGCAGGTGGGACGGATGGTTAGATAGGGCTTATGAGCAGCTGTGACTAGAGATAGCGCCAAGTATACCCCTACTGGGTGACTGCAGTTACAGAGGTCCTGAGGGAGACTGGACAACGAGGGAGAGGTTGGGTTTTTTTTTTTTTGTTTTGTTGTTGTTTGTTTTTCCCTGTGAGAAGGGTTGAAACTAAGGCTTCCTGTAGGGTAGGTAAATGCTTACCACTGCGTTAATCCTCAACCTGATATTGAGTTGACCTCCCACTAAGTTATCTAGGCAGACCTTGGAGTTTACTTATAGTCCTGGAAGGCTTTGACCCCCTGCCTCCACTCCCCGAGTAGCTGGCATTACAGTCCCCGTTGAGAGACTTTTGGTGGAGGCAATTAGAAAGAGCAGTTTGGAGGAGCTGTTGTTTGTACCGGTTAGGTGTGAAATAAATCAGATTTGGTTTAGGATAAGGGAGGCACAGAAATGAAGAGTGATGGTATAGCAAATGGTTTCGTAGGAGTTGGGAAGAGCACAGACACTATGGATGCCACAGTGGGTGGTCTAGAATCAGTTCCTCAAAAGTCAGGCATGGATGGAGGGGGGGGCCTCAGGAAGCCCCACCCAGATCAGAGTGATGTACAGAAGGTCACAGAGGGGTCAGTACCCGAGATCCGCAGAAAAATGGAAGCAAGGAAGGGTACAGAGAAATTGCCAGGCTGAGGCAGGGTGTAGGCATGAATGTGGCTATCTTAGGAAGAGTTTCCAGGCAAAGGAACAAGAAAGGCAGGGACCCTGAAGCCGCAGCTTGCCAGGAAATGTTCCGGTGATGGATGAGAGTGCAGCAGAGGATCCTAGCTGGCTCATGAAGCTGGGGTCAGATTTGCCAACAGCTGGGCTGTGGGATATGCAGGAAGTCAGAACACAAGCACACTTTAGACAGGTTAAACTTGACATACCCAACAAAGCCTTCCAAAGGACAGTTGCATACCAAAGGCTGGAGTTTGGGGCAGAGGTTGAGCCGGAAATAAACCTTAGTGAGTTGATGTAATAAGTAATACATGTTGATGACAATTTACTAATATTACAATAACAATAATAACATGGAAATTAATGACAGTGATAGCGTGTAAATAATACAGCTATGAAAATTCACCACATGGTAAGAACAGACCAGGGATGGAGCCCTGGCAAAGCATCAGTGGTTGGCCTTGCCCTTGGCAGGGATGCCATATTCTCCTAGGCCTGGAATGTTCTCTTAGTCTGGCAATTGCAATTACAGTGATTTTGACAAATCTGGTAACATTTCTCTTGGGGAAGCACAGATGAGCGATGGAGTGAGGGAGGCCTATGTCCTCCTGTCATTATAAGCTCAACAGCGAGGCATTCTCTGAATGAAAGGCAGATGAATTGATGGGGGCGTTCAGCGGAATCTGCCTTCGGCTATCTCCCCTCAGCAGCTCTTAGGTCGTCCAGCTTGCAGAGGCTGATCTTCATTCTCTCCTAGGGGTCATCTTGGATCATCTAATTAATCGAGGGCCAAGGGACAGGCCATCTCCCTGTGCAGCTACGACTCTGGAGACTGTGGGCTGGAGGAGAACAGTGTCTGCCATACAGTAATTCACCTGTGACCAGAGCCTCCTGGGCATGTCAAAGTGACACATTAGGGACGTGTTGGCAGAAGTGGGCTGTACAGATAAACCCTTGGCGTTATTGGCCCCACTGAGATTAGTTGCGACTCATGTCTGCATTTGTGATCAGAATATGGTGAGGATGTATGTGTGCCCTCTGATGTTCCTCTGTAATCCTTTTAGGCTTCCTGTCCAGATGACTTACTCTCAGAAGGCTGGTAGGCATCTCTCTGAGCAAGGTTTTTAAACCATGTTGCCTGTCCCTTCGGTATGACTTCTGGGAAACCCTCGTTGTCTGTAGCTGGACCAAACAAAACTACTAAATGATTAGAAGGAAAACATCCAGAGCATAATTTATGTCTTTTCGCTTCAGAATCTTACACCTTAGACTCCTGTAGTGTCCAGGCAAATTCAAAAGGTGACATGGGTGGTTCTAAGATAGAAGTTGTGACACGTTTTTACCGAGTTCAAGCATAGCTCACCTACCTCGTTGTGTTAGGAATCCGGCTCAGTGATAGAGCACACGCAATAGCATGTGCAGGGCGCTGGCTTCCATCTCTGATACCCCAAACAAAGTGAAACAAAACAGCAAACCACTGGACTGAAGCAAATAAGAAAAAGCAAGTGTAAAGAAAGTGAAAGCTCTGCATGGCCCCATGTAGCAGTGGGCTGCCAGTTATGGACGTTAGATGTTCGAGGTCTTGGGTACCTGCAGAGGACACTCCTTGCCCTCCTTAGTGGGACAGGGCTCTCTTCTCCTATATTGCAGTGCCGAAGGCCCATGTCCTACCCGGAACAATGAGTCTTTCTTGCCAAATGCCTGCCTCTTGTCCCTGCAGATGCCCTTCCTCTTCTCAGAATGGCTTGCCCTGATCGGGTTAGGAGAGCCCTGGCTGCTGACACACTGACGGCAAGCTGCCATGGCCTCCTACTCACTTTACAGTGCAGCGTGACTAGCCCACCCCCCATAGCCCGACAGGGATACGTGCATCTGTTTTAGAGCCAGTTCTTGCTTAGCTGCCCTCTCCCGGTGGCTTGGCTCAAGTCACCACCCCTTGAGGCTGATTTGCACTCCTTTGAAATGGGAGGAGAAATGGGGCTCTTGTTGGGTTTCCCTGGATTAGGCCCAGACTTTGCATTGATCTCAGAGGAGGCGGAGGCGCTCTCTAGAGGAGGCCCAGGTTTTCCTAGCATCTTTATTGTGTGACAACATTCCTACGGATTTGGGCCTTCCAAAGCCAGACCCTTGTGCCGTTTTACTTCAGGGCTTGGGTTTCAAGGCTAAAGGAAACCCCAGCCCTAAGGAGCTCTTCCTTTTCTCTGGCACCCACCTACTTCCTGTAACCCTTGCTGTTACCAAACCTGAAGGCAAGTCCAAGAACTTCCTGTTCTTTTACCGAGAGTAAAATCCAGCCCGAGGCGTTGAGATAGCAGCAGCAGGTGGGGAAAGGCCTTGCTTAGGTGTGCCATTGTAGAAGTGTGTTCTAGGCTGTGGGTATAGCTCAGGATGCAGCCCTGCCTTCCGCTGTGAATGAGAGACCATACCGTAGGGAGGAGCAATTCAAAAGCCTGCTGTCTTTATGCGCTTTAAGCTATTTAAACTGTAGCACTTTGCATTTCGCTGACGCCAAGGAAAAGTAAGTTGAAAGCAACCCTCTATTTGGAGATTAGATTGAGGCATTTTCTTCCACAGGCCCTGAGCCAAGGAATGGGAAAGGTCTTTAATTACAGGGTGCATTTAAAATCACCCAGCAGCAGTGACCGAGCTTCAGTTGTGGCGGGAGGAGGTGGAGATGTGTGTGTTCAGCCAGCAGTTCAGCACAAGGCACCCGGTAGAGGCCGGCTCCGGCCTGGGTTTTCCACAGGGCGCCAAGTCAGCTCTGTTCTGCTGCCGCCTGCAGGGACCTGCCACGGGAACTTCAGGATGGGTTCCATGGTACCTTCCTACCTTCAAGGCGCTCCTTGGTTCATCTCCATTCATTCAACAGAGGCTTGCTTGTGCTGTCTCTGGTTGTTCCGGACATTGATGGCTACTGAAAGTGTCCAACCAGATGGGCAAGGCCTCTGGTCTCACAAGGTTTTGTCTCATAGGAAGATTAAGTAAATTAAGGGAAGAGTGGGCATTAAAGGAAATGGGCCTACATTTCACAACAATCATGCTGTGTTGCTTGGGAGCTCCTTAAAAAGGGAGAGTGATTCGGCATGGTTCTGTGGCTGTAACAGAATACGTGACACTGATAACTTTTAAAGAAAAAGAGGTTTAGCTTGACTCATGGTTCTGGAGCCCTGGATGTCCAAAGCACAGTTTCTGGTGAGGACCCCACGCTGTTCATAGCACAAGTGGGCGCTGATTTGAACGTGGCAGAATGCAGCAGATGGGTTGCTTCATAGTGGCCCGTTCTTACAGTAACTCCTCCAGCCCCAGGAGAGCGGCATCTCCCTGGGGACAGGCACTCGTTCCTCCTAATTACTAAATAATTTTTTGTTGTTGTTGCTTAAAGACAGGGAGAGCTTCATATACAGTCCAGACTGGTTGGTCTCAAGTGTGTGTTCCTCCTGCCTCAGCCTCCCAAGTGTTGTGGTGAGAGGACGTGGCTCCTGACCACCTGTTGGTTTGTTTCAGTTTTGTCTCGTCTTATATAATCTCATGATGCCCAGGCTGGCCTTTTTTTTTTTTTTTTTTTGTCTGTAGCTGAAGGTAATTTTGAATGCCTGATCCTCCTGCCTCTGTGCCCAGTTCCTAATTATCCCATGTCTCAATACTGCCACAATGATTGTCATCTCATTGACTTGGGGGATGGATAGCTCAGTAGAAGAACATTTGTTTCAATGTGTGGAGCCCTAGATTCCAAGGTTTTTAAACCATGTTGCCTGTCCCTTCGGTATGACTTCTGGGAAACTCTCGTTATCTGTAGCTGGACCAAACAAAACTACTAAATGATTAGAAGGAAAACATCCAGAGCATAATTTATGTCTTTTCGCTTCAGAATCTTACACCTTAGACTCCTGTAGTGTCCAGGCAAATTCAAAAGGTGACATGGTGGTTCTAAGATAGAAGTTGTGACATGTTTTTACTGAGTTCAAGCATAGCTCACCTACCTCGTTGTGTTAGGAATCCGGCTCAGTGATAGAGCACATGCAATAGCATGTGCAGGGCGCTGGCTTCCATCTCTGATACCCCAAACAAAGTGAAACAAAACAGCAAACCACTGGACTGAAGCAAATAAGAAAAAGCAAGTGTAAAGAAAGTGAAAGCTCTGCATGGCCCCATGTAGCAGTGGGCTGCCAGTTATGGACGTTAGATGTTCGAGGTCTTGGGTACCTGCAGAGGACAATGTTGCCTGTCACACGTGGATGGCTGCTCGTTTATGGTTGCCCTGTGAGCTGCTGCTATGCCTTGGCTCCCGGCTTTCCGTCACATGAGGCTGTAGCTTGAGCAGGGCCTGGTCAGCTAACTTCAGCAGCTTGACCACACTCACAAGTGCAAGACGCTGAGCATGCACTTTGTATTTCAGAGCCACCAGGAGGAAGCGGATTGTCCTACAACTCGCTGCCACGATGCTGGCTGCCCGTCTCTCCAGACCGCTGGCACGGCTCCCAGGAAAAACCCTAAGTGTCTGTGACAGAGAAAATGGGTCAAGGTAAGCAACCTAAGGAAGAGTTGGTTGGCCTTGAAGACCACACTTTTCGAAGGTGGGTCCTGAATGTCCTCAGTGCCCGACAGACACCAGCGAAGGCAGCCTCTCATGCTCAGAAGTCAGGCGCTTCCAGGGCTCACAGGGGAAAGAGGAATAGCTTCCTAACTGTCTTCTAAACCCCTTTGCACGTGCTGGGACTGTAGGTCAGGGACAGAGCACTTACCTAGTGTACACATGGTTCCTGATGACTGCAAAAATGAGCAACGATTTTTATCTGATTTTTTTTGGGGGGGGGCACAGGGTTTTTCTCTGTGGAGCCCTGGCTGTCTTGGAACTCACTCTGTAGACCAGGCTGGCCTCGAACTCAGAGCTCTGCCTGCCTCTGCCTCCTGAGTGTTGGGATTAAAGGTGTGTACTATCACTGCCTCGCTCTGGAATGCTTTTATAATTATATAAAAGTTGCAAACGCAAAGGACACCTAGATCCTCCTCAGTCAACTTTCTTAGCCAGTCACAGCATATAAAATCTTGCAGTGATGAACACCAGGAAATTGCCATGGAGATGACAAGCTACAGACCCTATCCAGCCTCCACTAAATGGCCCGTGATGGATCTTTTATACAGCGCACAGTTTCGCCCCTGCCACTGCCATTGCATTTAGTGTGTCTCCTTAGCCTTTTCCCATCAGCAGCAATTCTTCGTCGCCTTCGGTCAGTCCTGACACTGGAAGACTGCTCGCCAGCTATTCTGAAGCCTATCTCTGCTGGTGTAGAGTGTGTGTGCATCTGTGTGTCGGTGTGTGTGTCTCTGTGGTCAAATACAGATTAGCACATTGGCGAAGGGCTTGTAGAAGTGAGGTGCGCCCTCCTTAGCTTATCACCAATGTCCACATGACTCATTTCTTTGGTCTTTTCACATTTACACTTTTAAGTAAGTGCCCCAGACATCCCTGAACTGCTTGTGTGCTTTTAGGAGAATTATTAAATCAGTACAGACTACACAAGCAGATCTTCAGTATTTCGGAGACACCGTCTTACCATGTTGCCCGGGCTGGTTTCCAACTCCCTGGTTAAAGAGGCCCCCACTTGAGCCTGTGAGTGCTGGGGCTAGGTGTATGTAGCCACACTTAGTAGGTCTGTTCCAGGGGGGATTCCAAGGGCAGGTAAGATAGATACACTTCTCCTGGTTATATTTGAGGGACGTGAAACAGAATGTCAACAGCCAGACAATTGCTGTTTCCTATGCTAGTGCGTTAGAACATACACTGTGAATTTCCTCAGCATTTGCTAAAACCCATTTGTATGGGACCCAGAGCAAGAGGCTTAGCTGGAAATAGGACCTCAGGTCTCCACTGTTACTACAGTGAGGGATTTAAAATGCGCCTCCAGGCAGAGCTGTGTCTGCAGGAAGGAGATGTGGATCCTGGCTATTGAAGACTTTTGGAAAGGAGTGACTTTCTGCCTCTTTCTTTCTTTCTTTCTTTCTTTCTTTCTTTCTTTCTTTCCTTTTCTTTTCTTTTTTGGTTTTTGGAGGCTTTGTTTGTTTTGTTCCTAAATTTTATTTGTGGATTAGTACAAAACATTCCAGACCAACCTATGCTAATCACTGTCCTCCTCCTCCTCCTCCTCATCCTGGTTAGTCTGGAAGTAACGCAACTCATAACTCTGCTGTTGGGGACAGCAGGCAACCAGTCTCTGAGCTTGTTCTTCAAATATATATATTTTTTCTGTGAGATATTTCAAATATCTTTTGGAGAAAGACACTTCAGAAGTGACAGTGTTCGCTCTGCCAAGATTCCCAGCTTTCCCATTCACCCTGATTCTCTCCTGGAGGAGCTGCTCAAAATTGGCAGCATCCATGATCCCATCTTCTGCGGTCAAGTGCGAACTTCAGAACCTTATCTATCTATCTATCTATCTATCTATCTATCTATCTATCTATTTACTATTTACTTATTTAGGCCACAAGCGTTTTCATAGGTGGCACGATGGCAGACGAGGCAAAAAGTGCCTTTTTCTTTTTAGTCCATCGTTATTTGTACAAATCCTTGAATGTTACAACATCAGGAATTCTGTGTCCAATGGCTTAAGCAGGAAGGTGGCCTGGAAATCTGGCAGGAACCACTGTTTGCATGGGCACAAATTACGCGTCTTCGAGGACTGCTTTTGTCCAGTTTGCTGTCAGGATTCTGCATGGTTTCTGCTTTGTTGCACATAAATGCCACCCTTGCCCAGGGAGAATTCACCTTCATCTTTGGTGTGAGCACTGTGAATTTAGGAAGAGCTGTGCTCATCTGCAGACCATGCCTACGGCCAGGGGAAGTGGCTTGTGCCATAGGCTTCTAGACCTTCTTAGCTTTAGATGTCCTATTCCCAGTGGGCCAGGACACCCCATTCTTCAGGCTTTAGGGATCTGGCACCTTCAGTCCTGTGGCTCCTCCCTCCTGCCCACTTTCCCTCTGGAATCTATAGAAATCACTGGCCAGCAGTGTCCATGCTGTACTGGTGCCTTGCTGAAGGATATAGTGAAACTGCCCAGTCATTTGTCCACCTCTGTTTTTTTTTTTTTTTAAGCAAGTGATTCGTAAAAATAGAAAATCCTGGAGAGATAGCTCAGTGATTAAGAGGACTGGCTGCTCTTCTGGAAGATTCGCATGCTCCCAGAGGAACATCCTTGTGAGCAGCGCATAAAGGTCTGACTCCAGTTGGAGGGGATCTGATGCCCTCCTCTGGCCCCTGCAGGCACTGCACCAAAGATTTGTCCTTAAAGGGAAGTGGGTCATTAGTTGCGCTTCTGACTCATTTGAGGGAGAGAAACTCGTTCATTACAAGGACATTCTTGCCTGTGTGGCTAAGTGAAGAGTTACCTGGTTATTTCAAGGAGCATGAGGGGCGGGGGCAGAGCTGAGTCAGAATGACTTACATGACCCCCAGGATAAGATATCAGTAGAGGCCCAGAGGGACAGCAACTGCCAAAGGAGGCTGGCCCCAGGGATGACTTTTGCTAAGAACCAGACACAGGGTCTGCAGGGAAGTCTTTGGCTTGATCGGTTTGCCAAGGGCTTCATGCTCCAGTCCTCCCGGAGGGTGTTTCCTGCTGATCTCCAAGCATCCTTGACAGTAGTAACCTTCCGGCCTTGATGCATTTTGAATGTGTCCATTGATGGGACACACAGACAGCCGTGTGGCTTTGGACAGCTCTATATGTAGTCCTTCTTTGTAGTGAGTGGCAACGCTTTGTCCTGTAGAGGCCACCCTCTGTTCCCGGGTCCACCTCTGCGTGCGCAGTCACATCTCCCTCTGGACACCACCCCTTGGATGGACACCCATCCCCTTGCCACCCTTTATTCCATCTGTGTGGTGGCCCCCTGATCGGTAATCCTCAGCCTGTGTTCCTCCTCAGGCAGCACAGCCACCACGGGCCACAGGCCTCAGCAGGGGTCTCACAGGACACATTCAGGTGAAAACTTCCTGAGGAGTGGCTGGCTATGCCACAGACACACACACACACACTCCTTCCCCCATGGCACCTGGAGATCTGCTCCACTTAAGGACTTAATGGCCCCAGTGTCCCTTGGGTTGAGGAGTATCTGGGTGCACCAGAAGATAGGGGTGCCTCTGGCAGATGGCTTACTGACATGTTCCCATCAGGACACTACCACTCATACCCTGCAGTAGTGACGGGCCTAGGGAGGTAGGAAACCTAACAGCCCATGTCTTGGTTTCAGCTGTGTAGACATGGGTGCCGGTGTTTTCACCTGCCCATCCTGGGTTAGAATACCTGCTTTTGGTAGCTATGTAACACTGGAGATTACTGACTGTCCCCCACCCCAGAGGCCATTGTAGGACTGTACTTCTCCCAAGCTGCACTTGGTTCATGCTCTGCAATCTTCTAACCCAGTCTTAACTAGATACAGCCCACTACACCGACCTGTGGAAGTCTCCCCTTGGCGGAAAGTTGAGTTACCGTGCTGGTTCACGATGGGAGCAATAACACAGGTTAAAAACTCTGAGCGGTAAGAAAGGGCAAAAGCCAGAACAGATGCCTGGGTCATCCTGGAAGGCCTCTTCTATATGGCCTGGGGTTTCTGGATGCAAGTGTTCAGATGAGTGGCGGTGTCTGTCACAGGCCCTTGGCATGGAGCTGCTGTCTGCCTCACCGTGCGGATTCTGCTTTAATTGGTCATGAGCAAGGGTCCTGCCACAGATCTCACACAGGTGTGGGAAGCCTAGAAAATTGAAATCAGAGCAGATGAAGCACGGCTGTCAGGGATGACCAGAGGTGGCAGAGAGCCAGGAAGAGCCCAGCAGGACACTCATGCCAGCTGGAGCTGTCCCGTGCTGGACAGAGGCTGAATCACCATCTGTTGGGCTCTGCCTTTCAGGGTTGGGTGCAGAGGGTTTGGGGCCTTGAGTTCTCTGGCTATGTAAAAATGTGCCACTGACTGTGTGTGGTAGAGCCCAATGTCACATACTCACTCATGCTCCATGACGACATAGACACCACAAATTGGACTTGTTTTATTGTTTTTGTGTGTTTTTTTCTTTTGTGGTGGAGGACATGGGACATGAGTGTGATTGGGTGCCTGATGTGGAATTCCCAAAGATTATGTTGAAAAATTATTTTGGAAACACATACATACACACACAAACACACACACACACACAGGAGGATTTTACAGACTAGCAGGAAAGATTTTTATGCTCTGTGGTCACAAAAGCTTCTAGAGCATCTGAAGGATGTTCGAAGTTCAGCAGTGAAAGAAGGAAATGTCCACAGAGCATGGACCAACACAGACAGGATGTGTGTGTGCTGTGCTACGGTCTGAATGCCTTGTAGCCCCCGGGTGCACACGCTGACATCCTGCTCCCATAGAGCTGCTGTATCGTGGTTCTCTAGAGGAACAGAGAAGGAGGGCTTGTGAAAGGCTGTGTTAGATTGGCCAGTCTCAACAATGCCCGTGAACACACCAGAGAGCCAGGGACCCCAGTAGCTGCTCAGACCATAAAGTGGCAGTCTCAAACCAGTGCCGGAGGCCTGGAAGACCCCTTGATCGTCACCAGTTTTTTGTCTGCCTTGGAAGGGAGAGGAAGCTGGGGTTGGATAAAAGCGGTAATGTGCACAGCTCGGGATAAGAGAGAGCAGGCGGGCAGCACTGCTTTCTCCTCAGACAACTTTGCATAGGAGCTCTTTGAGCCGGCTTTGAGGGTAGCTCCTCCTCCGTGGGCGAATCCTTTCTGGAAGCACCCTCACAGACAGAGCTTGTGACTCCTGGCTCGCTTCCAAATCCTGTCAAGTTGACAGGTCAAAGCCACCATGCCAGCTGGTGTGAGGTCTGGCCTTGCGGGGTGTTGGGTCGTGGAGGCCGCTTGTCAGTGGGCTGATGCCTTAGAGATAGAGGTCTAAGACACACACGCCATCCTGTTCTGCCAACTAGAGTCACAGTAGAAACTGTCAGCCTAGGAAGTGGGCTGTCACATCTGGAGCTGCCCAGATTTCAAAACGGTTAAGTTTTCACCCTTTATAAAACCCCTGTGTTAGCCGGGTGGTGGTGACGCACGCCTTTAGTCCCAGTACTTGGGAGGCAGAGGAAGGCAGATCTCTGTGAGTTTGAGGCCAGCCTTAATACAGAGTGATTCTAGGACAGCCAGGGCTACACATAGAGAAACTCTGTCTTGAAAAACTAAACAAACAAACAACAACAACAACAAAAAACCAAAACTAATAATAATAATCCATTGTATTGTTTGTAAGTCACCCTTATTATGGTATTTTATTAGCCGTCTGGCTGACACAGGTGGTAGATAATAAAAGAGATGTTCAGCATCCTTGGTTATTAGAGAATTAACAATTAAAACCACAGTAAGATAATCATAGGTGGTTTTCAACATGCCTAAAATAAAAAAGCAGTGGCCAGGCATGAAATGATATGACTGTAATCGCAGTACTTGGGGGTTGCTGAGACAGGAGGATGTTGGCCGGGTTGAGCCAGTCTGGTCTATGTAAGAAGTTCCATGCTAGCCTGGCCTGCATGAAGGCCTGTCACAGAAGACAACAGTAACAAATAAATACACCTTTAAAAATAGTGAGGATACCAAGTTGTGGGGACTATGTGGGGAAAGTGGGTCCTCATACATCTCTGCTGGGAATGCAGTGTGCCTCCACAGCTCTAGAACTGTAAACAGTTCCCCGGTTTCTATAATAATGAAGCGTGCACCTACCATATGACCCACTGATTGTATTCCTGGGATTTTAGCCAAGAGAAATATGTTTATACAAAATCTTGCCCAGGAATCTTCATAGCAGCTTTATTCATAATAAATCCAAACTGGAAACAACCCAGATGACCTCCAGAAAGTAAACAGTTACACAGTCGCCCGAGTTAGAGAGCATGACTTAGACACAAGAAGCTTATATCCAACAATCTGGATGAGTTTCCAGAGATCAACATTGAGTGTACAAAGCCTGGCCCAGAAGGCTCTGCGCTCTATGATCCATTTTATAACGTTCTCTTTGTTGTTACTGTTTTGTGGTTTTGAGACAGGATTTTACTCTGTGGCTCAGGCTGGGCCAGGAACTCCCAGCAGGTCCTTCCTGCACCAGCCCCCTGAGTGTTGGGATTATAGATTGAGCCACCATGCCTGGCTTTAATGGTAGTTGTAGTGATAAGGGTAAAGAGAAGGATGCACAAAGTGATGGAAATACTATGCATTGTTGCTGTATCATTGCCAGCGTCCTGGCTATGGTAAGTGGTACCGAACGTCTCTCTACTTGCTTTTCTTTCCTTGTCTCTCCTCCCTATCCCTCCTCTCCCACCTCTTCTTTTCCTTTCCTCTCCTCCCTCTCCCCAGATCCCTCTTTCCCTAGAACTGGGGATTGAATCCAGGGTTTTGCCTAGGATGGGATGGGATAGGAAAGGACCATATCACTCAACTGTGTCCACAGCCCTATTTTTACTTTTCATGATAGGACAGGGTCTAACCAAATTGCCCAGGATGGCCTTGAACTTGTGATCCTCCTGATTCGTCTTCCCAAGTAGCTGTGATTACAAGCCTGCCCCACCAAGCCCAGCTCTACTCATCCTTTCTTAACAGTGTGTATGTCTGTAATTATTTCCAAATAAAAAAGTTTAAAAACAATTATCGGAAAGCATCATTGAGCTTACAGAATTAAAACACTGAAATTACAGAAGGCTTTAACTTTTATTTAGAGTGTGTGTGTGTGTGTGGGTGTGCGCACACTTGTGTGTTCATGGGAAGGTCAGAGGACAACTTCTTGCAGGAATCAGTTATCTCCTAGCATCCCGTGGGCTCCAGTGATGAATCTCAGGCTGGCAGGCCTGGCAGCAATAACCTTTACCCACTAAGCCATCTCATCAGCCCGCAGAAGGCTCTTTTCTGAAAGCATATGCACACTCTAATTATCCCAGAGCACTGACCATCTGCATACCCCAGAAAGTGGGAAGTGAACATTACTGTAGCAGGCCACGCGCCGGTCAAGTTTTCCTGTGGCCTTCTAAGAAAAGAAGCCTTTGGGTTGGCTTTCTTCTCGGGAGGGCATCTCCTGTATGGTGGCTGGGGAGGTGGCTGCTGCACTGCCCTCCTGCCTGGCTCCTGGTGGAAAGGGGCTCCCTAGCAGCAGTCTCCAGAGGCTGGAATGGGGAGAAAGTCAGCCTAGGTGGTGATTGAAGGTGTTCTGGGGTGTTTCTGCGCGGGAGTGGGGTCTGAAGAGAGACTAGGACCTTGCATTCATGGCTTGCTGTTTTCTTGCAGACACATGCTGTTGTTTTACCCGGCCTCCTTCACCCCTGTCACCCGCCGGACTTATGCCAGTCAGGCAGATGCGGTGAGTGGCCGCCAGCTCCCTGGGAGCCATCGGGTTGGGGAGGGCGCTTTTGGGACCTTAGGCCTTGAGCTGCGCTCTGAACGGGCCTGAACGGTGTTCAGGACATTCCGAACCACGTTCTCACTTAACCCTTCTTTGAGGCCCTCCCATCAGTAGGGAGACGCTCCAGGGAGTTTGTGGGAGGCCTGCTGGGAAGCAGAGAGCTTAGGGGTTCAGAGTGAGGCTCTGGGCTCTCTGCTCCAGGCCTCTTATTAATTGCATTGGACTTTTTGAAAGCATCTGTTTCCTCACTGACACGTGCAGTAATCACGGTCACGCAATTGCAATGGTTCTCAACCTGTGGGTCTCGACCCCCTGTGGCCACCCAACCCTGGTTGGGTAAGATCATCAGAAAACACAGATATTTACCTTATCGTTTATAACAGTAGCAACATTACAGTTATGAAGTAGCAACAAGAGTAACTTATGGTTGGGGAACATGAGGAACTGGAGTAAAGGGTGTTGAATCACGGGTCTCTGGGGTTTTGCTTGGGGATGGGGAGTCATGGGGACAGAGTACCCTGCAGTGTCCTGGATAAGCCTGGCTTGGATGAAGGTGACAAGGACAGTGAGCATCGTGGAGACTGTAGATGAAGACACTGAGATCCGAAAGCAGGAGTCCGTTCCCCAGGCAGTGTTGGTGGTGGCGGACTCTCGGTTAGAGCTTGGTCTCCTGATGCTGAGTCTCCGTAGACCTTGGTGCTTGTCGTTATCGAGACAGTGAGAACCAAATGGAAGGATGGGGCCTGGTCAGCCAGCGTGTGATAGAGTCACTGCCCGGAGGGCTGGGGAGGGTTGGGAAGGGCTGGGGAGGGTTGGGAAGGGCTGGGGAGGGTTGGGAAGGGCTTGCTCGGTAGGGCTTGGTTCTCTACTGCAGGATCCTGGGTTCCTAAATCGGTTTAACCCTCTAAAACAGGCTAGCGGCAAAGCTGTCCTGGTTACAGGCTGTGACTCCGGATTTGGGTTCTCTTTGGCCAAACATCTGCACTCAAAAGGTTTCCTTGTATTTGCTGGCTGCTTGCTGAAGGTAAGACTGGGTCATTTTCTTCACCGTTGTCCAAGCAGTTACAGTGTGTGCACGTGTGTGCGTGTGCATTTGTGCGTGCGCTTTTCTAACACCTGTTGCTAAAATAGCCTACACCTTTTCCACTTCCGTTTCATTTGTTCTACATAGCGTTTTGCATGTATGCATGCATGCATCCACCCACCAATCCTTATGTCCATCATCTGTTGCTCTGCCATTTGTTCATTTATCAAATGATAATGATGGGCTTGACAGTTTGCTAGATGCTGTGGAATAAGACTGGTCCAAGATCCAGTATCTTGGTTAGGGTTAACATTGTTGCGATGAACGCCAAAAGCAAGCTGGGGAGTAAGATTTTTATTTTGCCTACATTTCCGTATCACAGTTCTTCATAGAAGGAAGTGAGGGCAGGAACTCAAACAGAGCAGGAACCTGGAGGCAGAAGCCGATGGGGAAGCCATGGGGGGATGCTGCTTACTGGCTTGCTCCTCATGGCTTGCTCAGCCTGCTTTCTGATAGAGCCCAGGACCACCAGCTCCAGAGGTGGTATCACCACCATGGGCTAGGCCTTCCCACATCAGTCACTAATTAAGAAATTGCCCTGTAGACTTGCCTACAGCTTCGTTTCTGAGAGGAGTTAGTTTCCTCCTCTCAGATGACTCCAGTTGGGTCGAGCTGACATAAAACTAGCGAGCACAGCTCAGGAGCTCTCTGTCCAGTGTGCACAGCTGCAGCTGAAGAACTAGAAAGCGTTCTCAGCATATCCAAGGATGGTCAGGGGGAGCGCATCAAAGGAAGGATTGTCTTTGACTTGACGAAGGAGGTGATATTTGTTCAGGGCTGTGGGGACTAAGTCATGCTGTCATGGATGGAGACTGGGAGGGGTGACCTTACAGACGGAAGGGATGGCCCAAGCACAGCCTTGGAAGTATAGAGCCAGCTGCTTCGAGACATCAGGTGGCATTTAGGCTACATGAAGGGAAGTACTGGGACATGAGACTGCAAATGTCACTAGGGCACCGTCCCCCAGCTTAGAGAGTTAGGCAGCCTCCACAGGTCACTTTTAGGACATTTCCTTGTCTTAATATTTTTCCTTTTAGTTCTTTTCAGTTATCACACACACACACACACACACACACCCCTCAAACCCTGGGCAGCCACTGTTTTCCATTTCCCTAGACTTCCCTTCTCTGGGCGTTCCTCATGTTAGACTCAAGCATGCTGGGAATTTTTTTTCCTGTGTCTTTCACATAGCACACTGTTTTGTTTGTTTTTAGACAGAATCTCACTGTGTGGCTCTAGCTGGCCTGGAACTCACAGAGATCCATTCTCTGCCTTTCAAGTGCTGGGATTAAGGCATGCCCCAGCACGCCTGGCCTTAGCATGTTTTTGAGAGCCATCTACATTGTAGTATGTGTCATAGATCATTTCTTTGTCTGCAGAATATTACTTGGTAATGACAGTACTTTTTTTGCTCATTTACACTCCAGATAAATTAGGTACAATTTTTAGAATATTTTTATATGCGTGGATGTTTTTCCTGCATACATGTATAACACATGTGTGCCTGGTGCCCTCAGAGGCCAGAAGAGGGTGTTGGATCTCCTGAACTGGGGTTATAACTGGTTGTGATTCACTATGTAGGTGCCGGGAACTGAACTCAAGTCCTCTGCAAGAGCAGCAAGAGCTCTTAGTTGCTGAGCTGTCTTTCTAGCCCCAAACTGCATTTTCAACACGTCCATAAAAATAAAAATAAACTTTCATCCAGGATATTTATTTAAAAAAATGGTTGGGTTCTGGTTAATTTTTGTTACTGGGAGCATTCACGTGCACGTTAGTGTAAGCCTCAGGCTTTGCAAGGAATTTGAATCAGTCCCTACCTGGGCCGGGTCCTAAGTTCAGAGCCTGCCCCAGGGTGGGACAGACAGACAGACTGCAGCCCTGTCTCCCCCCCAGGACAAAGGGGATGCTGGGGTCAAGGAGCTGGACAGCTTGAAGAGTGACCGACTGAGAACCATCCAGCTCAATGTCTGCAACAGCGAAGAGATAGAGAAAGCCGTGGAGACCGTCCGCTCCGGCCTGAAGGACCCTGAGAAGGGTAAGGGCCCCGTGAGACTGTGGGCTTGGTATGTGGCGCTATTCTAGGGCTCCTACCCAACACTACCCTCTATTTGCTGGCACCCTGGCAAAAGGCTGTATTGTTTAAACTCTTCTTCCTGCTCCGTAAAAGGAAGCGGATTAAATGAAACATGCCTGTGCAATAGGGCAGTAAAATATGGCCAGAGGCCAGTTTGAAATCTGGAGAGCACAGACGGACGTACTGGTTCAGGCCAGTTCATCCAATGCTCTTTGAATGGCCCCCTCTGGTGGAGACACAAAGATAGCTAAAGCAGCCTCCGTCCCTGAGGACCTAACAGTGTAATGAGTGGATGGATTTCACCACCAGGGTGCAGGGCACAGGCCGGAGCAGAGCAGCAGGGAAGGGGGCTGAGTGCGGTGCCAGGGGTATGGCAGGGATGGGTAGTGTGGTAAAGAGCTAGGAGATCATGTTGGAAGGAGAGCAGAGCGTGTGCCATGATGGTGTCCTGGGGTGTGGCAAATGGTCCAATGGTGAGGTTGAGATTGGTGGTGGCAGCAAGGTGAGGTAGGGGACTGTCTTCTCTGCGGAAGGTGCTGGAGAGTCCAGGGGCTGAGGTAATGGCCTGGCCTGGCTTGTGAAGCTCTCTCTGAAGCCTGCATTGGAGCGGGGGAAAGATGGGTTAAAGGAGAATATGGGTGGGCGCAGTCCTGAGCATGGCGGTAGGTGGGGCTCCCTAGCGGTACTGAGAGGACAAAAACTGGCGGGCTTGATTTGGATGTGGGGATGAAGAGGCAAGAGGCATCTGTCCTACGTGTCTGGTGTCCTCAACTCCGAGAGCAAGATGAGGACTGAGCAGACATGAAGGTGGCCGTGGGACAGTAGGGGAGTGTCCAGAGGTGATACAAGGAGTTAGGACCCAGGGAGGAAGGGAGGTTGGACACGCTGCCTCAAGGCTAAAGGCATAGAAAGTTTGGAGAGCCAGTGGTCAAAGGTCAGACACTACAGAGACTTCCCGAGGCCTGAACACCTGGCATCTTCCTAGTTCAGCCTGTGTGGAGGACCTTGGTTTGAGGGATTCTGTTCTCCAGTTCTGGGGGTACTATCCAAGTGGAACCCCAGAAGCACAGAGCTGGGCCCTGTGGAAGAGCTGGTCTGTGTTGTTGATCTTAGAGCCCGTTGGCAGGCCAGGACAAAAAGGGTTTGCCTCAGTTAGCTCCCTGCTGCGCAGGTGCTGGGTGGGGTCCAGTGAAGGTGGCCTACACCTGTGCTGTGTGACTGACCAAATTTGCCAGCCTGAAAAAAATGTTGCCATCTCTGAGAAGGGCCTGTGCCACGTGGCTAGCTGTGGAGAGGCTGTTCGTTAGGGAGCCTGTCACTGGTGTCCCCTCAGCAGCTCAGCGCTGCCACCCTACTCTCCTAGAGGCCATTGGGGGGAGGGCGGATGGCGCTGTGTTTTCCAGGAGCAGCCTAGCGGGTTGGATCCCAGTGGGATGATTACAGCCGCATCGCCTGTCACCCCTTCTCCCAGCAGCCTCCCAGGGCGGCTACCTTCACACACTAGGAGGTGGGAAAGCAGCAGCACCCAAAAGCCCAGAATCATGGCTGTGGGGCTTGTGATTGACAGGAAGGAGCCCAGCTGGGATCCATGGCCACGGCTCTGCCACTCACCGAAACCCGCTTCAACCGTACTGCATTCTGGGGGGAAAGATTTGGAATTTTCAGGTTCAAAACCAGAAAACTGAACAGTCAAACAGCATTCGCGTACCCCACCCCCATCTTCTTTTCCCATCTTCCCTGCCAGGTATCCCTCCGCTTCCGGATGGGTCTCCCCTCTGGCCCTAGTTGTCCTTCCGGCAAATCCTCCAGCCGAGCAGTGCTGGCTTTGACCTCCAGGTGGCGCTCCCCCTCCCATAGATTCCCAGCAGCTCTGGAATATCTTGGACACTCACCATCTTGGACCCTATTGGGCGCATTTTGGTGCTGATTTTCACTCTGGTTCCATGGATCAGTCACTGGCAAAGCCTGGGAGGCCAGCCTCGGGCCCTGAGGTAGAAGGGACTCTCTGTTTATAGTGCGCAGCCATCTTGCATTAGACCACCTACTCTACTTAGTAGGACTCCAAGGGACCTGTGACCAGCCCTCCCCACTCCAGGAAAACCTGTGGGTGCAGCCTGACCCTGGAATCACTATTTACCGATCAGTAAGCATTTATTGAGTCCCTGCTGTATGCCTAGGACTATGCTTGGTGCCTGGAGGGTTCTGACCCTGCAGGAGGAGCTTGGAACTGGGTACCAACCTAGTGGCAACTCAACAACCCAGGGGCATCATGCTGTGGGCAGGGAATACCTTACACGGAGCATGCCCCTTGGTCTGGGCGGGGCAGACTGGATTTACCCAGGTCTTCGCCTCCACATAGAAGTGTGACTTGGGCGTGAACCAGGTCCTGTGGGGGCCATAGCTTGCCCATCTGTGAAGTGGTAAAGTGCGTCTAGCCATCCGTTGCCTAGGTTAGACCTCACCACTGTTGGAGGCAAGGGGCCACAGGAATGAGAGGTACTGGAAGGAGACAGATTAGCCTGGCTATAGGTCCAGGGTAGAGATAAAGGATGGAGATTGAAGCAAGGAGTCCTGTGCTGGGGGATGGGGATCTTCTCTGACAGCGCAATGGAGAGGTAAACCAGGACCCAAGTTACTTCGGGAGGAAACAGAATGGATTCCTTGCCACAGCAAAGGAAACCAACAACTCTGTGTGGCTAAGCATGAGGGCTTGTCCTCAGACCTGGGTCCAAATCGCACCTCCCTCTCCTGGTCCCTGGTGACATAGAGCACAGGCCCAGCCACTGGGAGCTTCTGCTGCCTCATTCAGCTGTGGGCTGGATTGGCATCTACTGTGTGAGTTAGTTACGAGGTCGGGTGACACCAGCAGGTGGCGCTCCAGGACCTAGTAGCCGTCGTTCTGATCATCCGTCCTCTTCCCAGCCCTGGGTTTCACAGTGGACCATTGGCTGGTGTGTCCCACTAACAGACAACAGAGCAGACGTGGGGACTCAGTGTGTTTGGTGAGGTAGGGATGAGTTAGGACCATGGAGCTCAGATGGAAGGGACTGGAGGAGGAGGGGGAGGAGGAGGATTTGTGGATCCATGCCTCCCGAGGGCACATGGGAGTTGTCTGGACATGGCCATTCTGGGAAAGCAGCTGCCTTCCTGGCTGGTAGGAGTGCTGTTGGAGTTTGCTTAGAACACAGACTGCCTGAGGAGTCTAGAGAGCGACTTGGTCAACTCCTGCTCCTTGTCAAATCAGCAGGCCCGTCACACAGTGTGCTTTCACAGGTTACGTTTAATCCTTATTGGAAAGTGGTGCTGGATACAATTGTTTTACTTTTTAGGTAGAGTGTGCAGCACAGGCCTTTCAGGTCATGTATGTGATGCTGTCTCGCCAGAATCAAACACAGTGTCACTGGAAAATTTCACACACACAAAAAACAAAAACCAAACCAAACAACAACAATAACAACAAAAACAAGGTAGAAGAGGAGACTGTGGTGACATTCAGGAGAGTCAGGCTGGGGATAGGATGGTGGGTGTGCCGGCTAGGGGTGGAGGTGGGTAAAAGGTGTTAGGATGGGGCTGGGCATGCTGGGTGCCACTGACACCAGGGGGGAAGCTGGTGTCCAGGGACTTTATTAGTAGATGGTGTGTCAGAAGAGAATGCAAGTAGGGGCAGAGCTTGGTTGGGGCCTCTTGGAGGCCGTAGGAGAACATGGTGAGCAGTGGATAGAGGCTGGGGTCCAGGGTGGTGTGACCGGATAGAGAGGGTAGGATGGTCACGGAAGTAGGACCTCAAGTGGCAAGGTTCTCTCTCTCCCTTTCTTGAGACAGGGTTTCTCTGTGAAGCCTTGGCTATCCTGGAACTCACTCTGTAGACCAGGCTGGCCTCAAGCTCAAAGATCTGCCTGCCCCTGCCTCCAGAATTCTGGAATTAAAGGCGTGCTCCACCACCACCCTGCTCAAAGAAGGCTCTTTAGAACACAGATGTAGCATCTGTAGACATTCACCACCCAACACACGTGTATTGAGTTCCTGATACAGAGTTGAAGGGAGGTTCCCAGGGCGAGGGAGAAGTTGAGGCTGACAGCTGTTGGACAGTGGCATGGACGTGGGCCTAAGGATTAGCCATAGCTGCCAGAGAGGCTCTGGGCTCCCAGGAGGAAAGACTCAGGGAAGTCTGAAGACAGACCTGGGAGCTGTGGGGTTTCTCAGATGCCTCCGGTTCTGTGGGTTGTGTCTCAGGGTCACAAGTAATGCCTGAGCTGTGGGCAGGAAGCCCCAGCAGGCAGCAGGCAGGAGGAGGCCTCTCTTTTGGACACTTAAGTTAACCAGCAATTTCCTGTCCTTAATAAATGCCCTTAATTCCCCATAATTGAAGGAGAAGGCATCAGAGGTCAGCTGACCAAGCTTTAATTTAGGCAAGACGGAAGGGAGGCAACTGGAGACCAATTATTCTGTCATTTGCACAGACTCATTCCAAGGATGCACTGGGAGAGTGAGGCTGGGGCCTCCTCCTCACGGGTGTTGAGCAGTCATCTGTCTGCTGAAGGCCCTGCAAGGAGCACGGGGTTTTCAGGGCAGATCAAAGTCTGATGATCTCTTCGACAAAAAAGCAGGACCCACTCTGCCCTGGGCCTCTGGCCTATCCACCACTATTTCTTCTCTCTCCTCCTCTTTCCTCCTCCTCCTCCTTCCTCTTCCCTCTTTCTCTGTCCTCTACTTCTCCTTCTTCCTCTTCTTCTTTCTCCTCCTCCTCTTTATTCTTCACAGGGTTTCTCTGTATAGCCTTGGCTGTCCTGGTCTCGCTTTGTAGACCAGGCTGGCCTTGAAATCACACAGATCTACCTGCCTCTGAGTGCTGGGATTACATGCCCACTCCCATCCACTTCTTATACCCAGAAAACTGAACTCAAAGCAAGCCCTAAAAAAAAAAAAAAAAGACCGCGTTCCCTTGGCTCAGGTTCAACTCTGCCTCAGACTTAATGATGAGACTTAAAAATCTGTCTTTTTCCTTGACAGCTTTGGTTTCCCTTGCTGCAAAAATAGTTTACATACAAAATAAACTCCAAGAACTTTCCAGAACCAACATTGTCTGGGTCTACAAAAGCCAGCTGTCCCTTAGCTGCTCGAGTATGTAACAGTCAAGTGGAGCATGCTGGGAGAATAGGTGTCCCCTCAGAGCCTGTATCATCACTGAGTCTCTTAAGGGGGAAAGAAGAGAGACCCTGGCAAATGGGCTACAGAGTCAGGGGACCTTAAATGTGTGACCACCAGTAAACAGCAGCACACTCAGAGGAGAACCGTGAGAGAACAGAGAACTGTTAAGAGCTCTGAGGTGGAGTTGGGTGGGGCCTGGTCATGAGCAAGGATTGGCGGCAGTGCCCGTAACTTAATGAGTGACCTTGACCATTTGTGCCCCTCTGTGAACTTGGCTTGGAAAATTCCTGAGGTTTCCCTGGCCGCTGGTGAGAGGGGTGACAGAAGCAATAGCCGAGTTGAATGCTCAGGTGCAGGGTGCAGCTTGAGGACATATAGAGGAGAGGGAAATGCCCGTGTTTATGACTTTCCTGTAGCTGTGATGAACACCATGACCAAAAACCACACTGGGAGGAAAGGGTTTATTTAGCATAGAAACTTCCACGGCACAGTTTGTCACTCAAGGAAGTCGGAGCAGGAACTCAAAACAGGAGCCTGGAGGCAAGAGCAGAGGCAAAAGCTGCTTACTGGCTTGCTCTATGTGGCTTGTTCAACATAGCCTTCTCATACACCCCAGAACCACCTGGCAAGTCACAACAGCACCCACAGTGGTGTGGGCCCTTCCAAACCGATCTTAGTCATGAGGGGCTGAGAATCGCTTCAGCCAGCAGTGACGTGAAGCCCGGATATGCTTCCAAAGGGACATTCTATTCTGCCAGGATGTCAGGTGTCCCTCCCCCTTCATTCTTGGGTAACTCTAGAAATGTTTCCTGAAAGCCTTGGGCAAGAGGCTAGGTAGTCATGGAAGAAAGAGATCAGGGTAGAGGGCAGGGGGCAAGCTAGTGGGAGGCCTCTGAGCCCGTGGGGTGACTGGCTATGTCCTCTCTTGGCCAGGCATGTGGGGCCTGGTGAACAACGCAGGCATCTCAACCTTCGGGGAAGTGGAGTTCACCAGCATGGAGACGTATAAGGAGGTGGCCGAGGTGAATCTCTGGGGAACGGTACGCACAACAAAGTCCTTCCTCCCGCTTCTCCGAAGAGCCAAAGGTGAGTTCTCCCCGCCCCCTCCCCGTACCTGCCAACATCCACAATAGCAAGTCTCGGAGCCACGGCGGCCTTGGCAGTGGTGGTAGGCAGACTTGCATGGCCAGGTAGGTCTGCGGCTTTCAGAAGTGGAGCGGATGAGCTAGGCGTGGTGAACATCTGTAAGCCCGTTTGGCACACTGAGGCAGGAAGATCTTGAGGTTCAGGTCGGTGTGGGCTACATCGTGAGACCCTGTCTTCAAAAACACACGAAGAAGGTAGAGCAGTGGTCTGCGCGCTCAGGGATCACAGAGGCTTGCCCTCCAAGAACTGATTCTGGAGAAGCAATGACCACATGCTGTTAGATCACAAATGTTGGCAAGAGAGATTGAGGGGGGGGGGAGGTTGTGTTGTTCAGTTCAAACTGGAGACTAGAAGTATTGACCAAATCATATAAAATAGCCAAATGTGAGCAAAACCACCTCTAAAGTCATACAGTTTGATTTTTAACAGCAAGCTGTTTGTGACAAGAGGGACCAGATGCCCCAGACCTGTCCCAAGGTCTTGGCAACACAGGAATGAACAGGATGCAGCCTGTAGTCTTTAAAAGGAAGTTCATCCTTTCGTTGACTTTATCCTTAACAGTGTCTGTTCCTTCCTGGGACACGCCTTAGGCAGGGTGGTCTCAGCCTAGGCTGAACCCCAGCTATCCCCAGGAGAGGAGAAGTTGTGATGGACCCCCTACCTTCCTAGGCCGGGCCTGTGGCAGAACCCTTTTGAAGTCTCTGTTCCCTCTATGCCTGAGTCAGGCGAGCAGTTGTCCGCCATCTTCTTCCGCAGGCCGAGTCGTTAACATCAGCAGCATGCTAGGCCGCATGGCCAACCCCGCCCGCTCACCGTACTGCATCACCAAGTTTGGGGTGGAGGCTTTCTCCGACTGCCTCCGCTATGAGATGCACCCTCTGGGGGTCAAGGTCAGCGTGGTGGAGCCCGGCAACTTCATCGCTGCCACCAGTCTCTACAGCCCCGAGCGTATCCAGGCCATTGCCAAGAAGATGTGGGACGAGCTGCCGGAGATCGTTCGCAAAGACTACGGCAAGAAGTACTTCGATGAGAAGATCGCCAAGATGGAGACCTACTGCAACAGCGGATCCACAGATACGTCCTCCGTCATCGACGCCGTCACGCACGCCCTGACTGCCGCCACGCCGTACACCCGCTATCACCCCATGGACTACTACTGGTGGCTGCGGATGCAGATCATGACCCACTTTCCAGGCGCCATCTCTGACAAGATCTATATCCACTGAAGAGCCGAAGAGAGGTCCCTGTGGCCTCTGCCAGGGAACCTGGTGGGAGGGAAAAGGATGGGGGTGGGGGGGTTTCACACAGTTACGTTTTGATTAACCCTTGTGGATTAACCACTGTCTTAGGAAGACCTATTGTAGTATTAACCTGACTTGTTCAACTTGGTGAATGGTTTGGGCCTTCACAAATGTGGGGGCACAGGTGGGTGGCCCTAAACCCCAGGGCCAACATGGTGCTCCTATCTTATCTCGAATTGATTTTATACAGAGATATGTGGGAAATGTCTTTATATTGAAACACAGGTTATTAGAATAGAAATCCAAAATTATTTTTAAGCCAAAACATCCAAAGTATTCATCCCATTTGATCCTTAAGCAAGTCTCAACGAGCAAAAAAAGAACAGATTTGTGCGTGAAAGAGTTTGCAGATAACGGAGGACGCACAGAATACCTCTCTCTCATTGCGTCCATGGGGTCCCATCCGTGTGCTGGCTTTGCTGTGAAAGCTGGTCGCATTTGGGACCCAAGGGTCCAGGAACCCTCTGATCAAGTCTGTGTCTTCTCTTGAGCCACTCACACCAGGCGCCATTGGGTTTCTCTGTCTGTGGCTCTGTGTGACCGGTGGCCGCCATCCAGTGACTCTCAGCCGGCTGGGGGCGGGGAATCTGGAGATTTCCAGCTGAGGCTTCAACACCCTCTCTGAAGACTCAGGTTAGATCTGGGTGGGGACGCTGTCTGGCTAAGAGGGCATTTGATTTCGCCTAGGACAGGCTTGGGGCTACAGGCAGACCAGTGGTGCCAAGGCTGGGCCTGAGACACTTCCCCAGCAATGGGTCTAGGTGCCTGCTTGTCTTGAGTGCTCACTCGGTGCTCCCAAAACACACACCCACTCCATGGGACTTCAGGGTGGTCCTTTCTACTGTGAACTTCTTTTTCATAAAGCAGAGACGCTGCTAGACAGCCTGTACTGCCAATCAAGGCACCTTTGAATTTAAAGGCTGCTTGTCTCTGAAGTTGCCCAGGGCCTGGGTGTTTGGCTCCAAACCAACGTGTTCCAGGTGGTGGCAAGCCCTTGGGCAGGGTGTTAAGTGCCAGCTTTACGCATCTTTAACAATCATTTGTGCCTCTTGTTGCAAAGTCTAGACCTGCCACTAGAGGGAGCCCTGCCTCCTCGAGTGTTTGACCACATACTGGGCCGCTGCCTGGGAACAAAGAGAATCAAAGCCCCCTTGGAAACCGATCCTACAGCTGTCTAGCCTGAATCTGGAGCCCAAAGCCAGGAAAAAGCAAAGGAACCTGGGCAGCTACCAAAGGGTGCAGGCAGTGCTGAGGCAAAGAGAGTGCCACAGGGAGCAATTTCCCCCTGCCTTTTGGGAATTTGACCCCTGTTGATTCAAACCGGGATGCCCTGTTCCAGCCCCTGTCTTCAGAGCAAGGCGGATAGGGCCTGGGAGGGAAGGAAAGAGGGAGGCAGGGCCCCAGGGCCCACAGAGGGACTCCTGATGACTTGTGTTACCTAACAGCCGGGTGCTTTTGCACTGCAGAGCCTGCCTCCAGCTGGAGCCTTTCTGTGGCATTTTTACGTCTTGGGAGAATTTGTTTTCATGCTTAATAAAGAGATTGGTTGTAACACTTGCAGAGTGCCTGGGAAGTTACACCCATCCATCACTGACAACTGGAAGAGAACCGGAGGCGACACATACTTGAGTAGCAATGAACTGAATGCCAGAGAATCTGCATTGGGGTCCTAAGCTGCAAAAGACGACCGCCTGCTCAGGCTGTTCCAGTTTATTTTATTTATGGTTATGCTGGCCCTGATCTTTACACTCTTTAATCCGGCAGCCCAAGGTTGCCAGGCATGGTGGCACATTCATTTCGTCCCAGCAATTTGGAGGCAGAGGGAGGCAGATCTCTGTGAGTTCAAGGTCAGCCTGGTGTACAGAGTTAGTTCCAAGCCAGGCTGGGCTACACAGTAAGACCCTGTCTCAGAAAGGAAAAGCCCAGGGTAAGCTCTCTCTAGATAATCTCAATGGTAATTCAAACCTGTGTCAAGCCTGCTTGGACACAGGAACTACCTTTGATCTTTACGAAACAGCCGAGGTGGGCAGATCATGGGTGGCTCCCATTTTATAGGTCATGTAACTGAGGCCCCAAAGAGGAAACTGACTCACCCGGCATCAATGGGTGGGGCAGAGTTAGGTGAACATGTATTTTGTGTCTTGTTGTTTAATCCCCCACCAGCGGCATGCTCTTATAACTGCCGGGCTGACCACAATGGCCAGGAGCCTAGCATTTTTTTCCCCTACTCCTTCCCTGTGCCCCCTTGAGGCAGGGAGAGGCTGTGGCAGCATAGACTGGCTGCCACCTGCCCAGACCTCAGTTGATACCACAGGCAAGATGAAGGAAAGTACTGAGGACAAACCTTTGAGTGGGGGTAGGGAGTGGGGAATGGGGGGCGGGGCGACTCAGGTTGGGTTTAGCTGGGACCCCTGGCCTGCTGCAGCCACCAGGAACCCATCTTTTGATGGCCGGACATGGACCTTTTCAAGACTCTTCTGCTTGCTAAGTCAACATGCCCTAAGCCTGACATTACACCCCAAGGCCTTGAAGTTGTGTGAGCAGCAGACGGGACAGCCTGGCCCTGCCTGTCACAAGCCGCTAGGGCTGTGTATTGTGAGGTCTTCTGGCTTCCCGCCTTTCAACCCTGCTCTCCAAATCTGTGAGCACCCTCCTAGGACAGGTGAGCAGGCAGACTCTCCCAGCCTCGGGAGCCAGGTAACAGCCAGACTCCTGTGTCCCGGTGCCAAATATACCTACCAGCCAGTTGCACCTTCTCTCACCCAGTCCTCTCAGCCGCCCGGGGAAGGTAGGCAGGCAGGGTGGGGTCAAGATCTATTTTATGGATAAGGAAACAGGCTTTTCAAACCAAGTCTGTTATCACATGAGGGACGGGGCCGACGGGCCAAGCCTGAGCTCACCTCCAGCCCAGAGCCGGTGATGCATAAAAAGCAGGGCAGATGGTAGCAGGATCTAAAATAAGGAGGGGAAAAAAATACCTCGATTATGTAACAGTGAGAGGAATCTTTAAGCTCATGCACAGTAACCACCACAGAGCACGGCCACACAAACCAGCTCTCCCCTCCCACCCCCTGTGGCGTTCTCATCATGGCTCCCTGGGAGACTATGTTGTGGGGGGATCCACCAGCGACCTTTCGGCAGGCAGCCTGCTTTTTCAGGGGCTACACTGTGCCTAGTGGGCATTTCAGAGGCCCCTGGAGCCCACGCCTCTAGGGGCTTGGGACAGTTAGTCTCAGTATTAGTCAAAGAGCTCGAACAAAGAGAGACGGGAGGCATCGGAGCCCTGGTGGCAATTACCTACCCAACCCCAGGGCCTAGAAAGCCTTCCTGGTATGCTCAGGCACGAAAGGGTGGTGATTCGTGAGTACCAGCTTCAGAGGCATAGTGCAAGCATCCGAGGATGGGGACCATAGTTTGGACAAGCTCTTGAACCCTGCTATCGATGGGGTCCATTACCCGGGAAAATCGTTGGTTCAGAAAGATTTGTCCAAAGACTGAGCTAAACTTGCCTCCTCCACCTCACCTCCTTCCTTTGGCACCTGGCTCTGACCCAGACCTCCACAGAGCAACTGAAATATTCCCCATACTCTCAATATTCAGAAGTGGCTAAGTCAGCTTCAAGAGGCCAGGTGCCTCTTTTGGCAAGATTTTCATCCACCTCACTGTGTGAATAGGAGATTTCAGCCATGATTATCCCGTTCCTTGTGTACCCGGATGACACATTCTGGGCTGGGTGGCCGTCCGAGTTCCCTTCAGGCAGCCAAGAACTTTTCACCTCTGGCGAGGTGCCGACAGCTGCTCACTTGCCTGAGCCCTCGCCACGGGGCTGTCTCCCATTCATCTTCCGTGGCGAGCAGGTTATGAATGGTGGGGGAGTATTCTGCCCATTTTGCAGATAAAGGAACCAGGGCCTCCTCGGGGAGGTGGCATGATTTATGGGAGATCACAGCCAGAAAGAGAGAGTGCCAAGACAAACCCAGCATTCTAGTTTCTGTCTCTAGGACTCCTTCCTAGTCCCTTGGTCTCCCCAACAGGACCCTAGATCTGGGACAGACTTAACTCAGTGATGGAGCGGTGGTCAAAGGTGATAGCATTAAGGCCAACTTCTTCCCAGCCCACAGTTTGCAGAAGGCAGAGTGGAAGGGAGGCTGAGCCTTCCCTCTCTCATGGCACATTCATCACCACATTCAAGGTATTGTCTAGTGGCCCTGCCCTGATGTGAGGGTTGTGAGAGCAGAGGCAGGAAAGATTGCAAAATGGGGCCCAGGGCCATTTTGCCTCCACAGTATTGGATATGTATCAGAAGGGAGGGGAGGAGGAGGGAGGAAAAGAGAGAATGAATGAGAATTCCAGAGATGCTGGGGCACAGAAATTCTTGGACTGTTCGCAGTGAGATTTAATTAGTCTCACATGTCAGGCTAGTCTCGCTTATCAAATTAGAGGTGAACTTAATTACATCCCCTGGAGTAACCACACTGAGCCGCTCAGAAGGAGGGCAGCCCGGCTGCCTTTCTCAACTTCCAGCTGTAGCCATCACTTAAGGGGTGGTTTGCTCTGCAGAGGCCTCTTTCCTCCTTTTGTTGTGCTCTGCAGAAAAATCTTGGTTCAGAATGTCTGGCCAAAGTTGTGCCAAAGGGATGCAGGACCACCATGAGAAACAAAGATGTGCCTGATCTCGGAAGCTAAGTAGAGTGGCACCTTGTTAGTACTTGGGAGGAAAAACAACAACAACAACAACAAAAACAAAGATGGAAGCCAGGCTCTGCACTGCAGAAAGGTGTCAAGAGTTCAAGGCCAGCCTGGCCTACAAAGCAAGACGCTGCCCTCCACCCCAAGGGAAGAAAAGACAAACAAAGAGCAGGCATGATGGAGAAAACACGAAAGTTGTAGAGATGCAAGGGCATTGTCCCGGGAAAAGGGTAAAGAGCAAGTCCCGCCCCGTCTCTTCTTCAGCACTCGGGCAGACGGGGATAGAATTAAGAGCTGTCGTCAGACTGCAGGAGCTCCTGGGTGAGATTTTACTACGGAGTTCCTAGTCATGTGGGCTGTGGTAGGCATAGGGTGGAGAGACTGAACCACTTTAGGAGCTATTTGATGCTCCGCAGAGCCTGGTTGCTACAATGCCACCAAGAGTGTGGAAGTACCTAGGGAGGTTGAGCTGACCGCAGGTGCGCCCTCTGAGAGGCTGGGTTTCCAGAGGGCCCAGCCTGAACTTGGGGACATAGCATCTTTAAAAGTACAGTAATTTGGGGAGTCTTGAAGAATTGCAACACCAGGAATAATTGGAAGTAGTGAGATATCCAGGGGCTGTTTGGCTTAAGTAGGATCTCAAAAGCCATCCAGCCCCTGAGTCCAAGGCTAGCTGCATATGAGTCTCCCGGGAAACTGGCTCAAACAACCAAGAAACAAAACCGAGTCATGTCTGGGGATGTGGCTCGGTGGTTAAGTACTTGCCTAGCATGTACAAAACCCTGGCTCCCACACTGGCACCACAAAACACAAAGAAATAAGCAAACACCTACAGCCAGTAGACGGAGTGGGCCCAGGACCTTAATTCTTCAAGGTAACTCCAAAGCACGGCTAGGAAGCAGACGGTTGGAGTTGAAGGGGTGCTGGGCTATGTCACTGCAGTAAAGATCCAAGCAGTGCGTTTGGGAGGGACAGAGGTGACATTCAAAAACCAACCCTCGCTCCATCCTTTGTGCCTTGGAGACCTCTCAGCTCTGGGCAGCCCAAAAGCCATAAAACTCCATATTCTGGAACATTCTAAGATTCCCTCAGAGTCCCTGGGGTTTGGCGGAGCAGGGAGAGAGAGTGTGGGCTCTGTCTTAGTTATTCTTCTACTTCTGCGAAGACACACCATAACCAAGGCCACACTTAGGAAAGAAAGCATTTAACTGACAGCTTTCTTGATGTTTTAGAGGGTTCCTTCGTGGGAAGGAAGGAAGGAAGGAAGGAAGGAAGGAAGGAAGGAAGGAAGGAAGGAAGGAACATTATCTTATCATTATCTTGGGAAGCAGACAGCCACAGCACCGGAACAGTAGCTGATAGCTTTACATCCTGATCTGCAGGCAGCAGGCAGAGAGGGAGACACAAGGTCTGGTATGAACTTTTGAAGTGTCAGAGCTCCCACACAAACACCTATAATACCCCTCCTCCAACAAGGCCACGCCTCCTAATCCTTCCCAGACAGTTCCACTAACTAGGGACCAAGCGTTCAAATATATGAGCCCACGGAAGCCATGCTCATTCAAACATCCACATCTCTGAACAGAAGGAATATACCTTGTCGTCCGCCACCTGGGTTTGAAATTAAGGAAGAACTTAAGTTCTATGAGAACCTGTCTGCAAGCTTCTAAGAGCCACAACCGACTGTTCAAAAAAACCTTGCATGTTTTCTAATCGAACGAACTTCCCAGGTGAACAACAATGAAACGAGCAAGGAGATCGGGGGCATAGAGTATTTTGCTCCCTAGGGCCAGGTGGTACAGCCTCCAGAACTGAAGCTCATCCACCAGCAACTCCACAACCTTGAGCCTCCCTATCAGCCCTTGATTTTCAGTCTTACACATTGCAGGGAGCCAGTCAAATCGGCAGCAAACTTGTCTTCCCAGCCCGGCCCTTGCTGAGGTGATATAAGTCCTTCGGAGGGTTTCTATTTCTGTGGCTAAATACCATGACCAAAAAGCAAGCTGGAGGGGAAAGGGTTTATTTGGCTTACACTTTCACATCGTAGTCCATTACTGAAGAAAGTCAGGACAGGAACTCGGACGGGGCAGGTACTGGAGGCAGGAGCTGATGCTTGCTGGCTTGCTTACCAAGGCTTGCTCAGCCTGCTTTCTTACAGAACTCAGGACCAGCCCAGAGTGACACCACCCACAGTGGGCTGGGCCCTTCCACATCCATCGCTGGTTAAGACAATGCTCTACAGGCTTGCCTACAGCTGATGCTATGGAAGCGTTTTCTTAAGTGAGGTTCCTTCCTTTCAGATGACTATAGCTTGTGTCAGGTTGACATAAAACTAGCCAGCACAGGGACTGAGGAAAAGATAAAGACTTGGGTGCCTCCTGGCTCTTCCTCCCCCCCTTCTTTACTGTAATAACATTCAGATACCTGGCAGCCAGCTCACTCAGAACCCCAAAAGTCTGTTTCTGGCTTGGGGCTCATGCAAGTATCTGTGCTCATGGGTAGGAGCCACCTGGAGCTCTCTGTGAGGATGAGCAGTCTCTGATTTGACTGCTACCACCATCTGGCTGCCAGAGCTCTGAGGAGCCAAGGAGGAAGGCTGGGGCCTAGACCGTGAGGAGGAGCTTCCAGGAGTTCTATTTCACCGCATGTCCACTTTGTTTTTCAGCTAGCATTTCCATGCCTAGAAAACACCCTGTCATTTCCTCATGACACCAAGGAAGCCTCCAGTGGATTCAACAGTGCCGTAAACTGTCCCCATTTCCTACCCTACATCCCACGGGGAGCCTGTCCTTGGGGTGTGTAAATGAGCCCTAAATGAAGCAACCACTCCCTCGCCTCTGATGGGGTGTTCTGTGCCCCCATGCTGAGCCCCCCCCAACCTGGCTCTGAAGTGCGCTTTCTCATTTGTCTTAACCACTGATTTATTGTGTGACTTTGGTCACATTCCATCTGTGTCCCCTCTCTGACCTTTGTTTGCCTGTGCACACAATAAATAAGTGGCTCTTCTGTGATTGCTCAGGCGTGCCTGATAAAGACGTTCACTTGTGTTGAAGAAAGGGCCCTACTTTAAAAAGAAGGAGGAGAGGAGGAGGAGGGGCCTAGATAATTCACAACTGGGTCAGAATTCGGATGAGTCTCCTAACTAACAAGCCAATCTCATTGAAGCAGATTTTCAATTGAGGTTCCCTCTTTTTTTGGGTAATTCTATTTTGTGTCACATTAACACGAAACAAACAAACAAAGCCAAAAATATAATATCAACCAGCACAGGTATAAAGAGTCACACTGTGGTTTGGGAAAGAAATACTTAGTCCCTGTGACCTATGGGTACCCCAGACATTCATGAGAAGCAGGAGTCCAAGAAACCTGAGTTAGTGTTAGCCAGGTAACTGTCCCTCTGCTGAGGCTGAATAAGGGCAGGGCAGACCTTGGTCAGGAGACTATTTCCTGTGAAGTCTCAGTTTCCTCTCCAGTGAGATCTGGCATGGGATGAAAAGCCATTACTTTTGAACAACACATGTTACGATCACCAGGGAATACACACAAACTCCCGATCCTGGGGCTTCACCCCAGGCCCAGGGATCAGCTCTGGGGGTTGAGAAGCCATGGGAACCATGCTGTGAAGTTTGTCCCTGTGGCCCGTTGACGTCTGAGACCACAAGACAAGAGGCAAGGTGGCCCGTGTGTCTTTCCTGCTCTGTCATCCTCTCGGAGGCACCAGGAAGCATGGTGGACGCACTCTGACTCCTGTGATTTCCTCTGGTGCTTCAAGCCTTCGTGTACACTCACGGAGGTGGGTGAGCGCTCAAACAGATCCCCGGTGTGCAAATTCTTCAGGAAAAGAACAACAAGTTCCACACCAGGAGGCACAAGGCCAGGAACCAACCGTGGTTGTCAGGCTTCCACGTCATAGCTACTTCCTAGGCCCTCGGTCGGAATGAATCAGTGACCTATGACTCTACGACACATCCCAATGAAAGGGTGGTTTATCCATTTGCAAACTTCAAATCCCAAACACACCTCCCCCTTCTCATTTTGACGGAGACCTTAAACTCCGGGATTCCAGCATGGTCTTGTCCACTCTTGGGTATCTGCGTGCTTGGCACCCCTGTGCCTAGTACCCGCATGCTTGGTCACGCGGAGTCTGCTGACTCCCAAATTAAGCAGAAACCAATTCTGGCTGACTTAAGCAGAGAAGGAAGTCATTTATTAGAGAAAATTGGGTGGCGTCAGGACTGATGATTGGAGAACCTGGTTTGGAAAAACAAGTAAGAGTCAGTTCTGGATGCCTCTGTGCCGTAGGGATTCCCCAAAGCTAAAACGGCGGGTCTCGAAAAAGGGTAAGTGTTTACTCATCCAGATGAAGTAACCCGAGAGGATCCGAATACCAGGGAAATGTTAGCGAATTTTGGTGTGGCGGACGCTAACAACTGCATTTTCCCATTCTTCTTTTATCGTTCCAAACGTGTGTGTCCCCCATCTGAGACCCTCTCTTTTTTCCACTCACTTATTCATCATAAGGCTGTCACCCGGTATTCTGCAGACAGACAATGGATCTGTGAGCATGTGCCACTGATTCCCGACTCCCCCCTTTCTCTCTGCACCCTCCCTCTACTCACACACTGACACGCTATCCTGTACTTCCCCCAGTGCTTTCTCCTTTCCCAGAAAGGGGGCACTTGGCATTCAAACCACCCACCGGGAATGCATTTTATTTTCCGATCACTTTTTTCCCTCATTGAACTGAAGGACAAATTGTTTACCAGGTACTGGTGAGTATGCCAAGTGCCAAGGGATAGGAAAATGCCTTCCTGGAGCTTAGAATGTGGTTCAGGGCACAGCCTCAGGCAAGGAATTAGACACCTGTCTCATTGCTCACTGTGATCGATGCTATGGAGGAAAATGTAAAAAGAATTCTTGAGCAATTTAGATAAGGTAACATTATGGGGTCTCAAAGGATACCTTGGAAAGTTGATGTTTAGGTTAAAACACGAAATAAGAGCAAGAGTAAGAGGGAGGAAGGGGGAAGGGAAGAAGGAAGAGAGGAAGGGAAGGTGGGTTCTGGGGAGATGCGACAGTATATGATTGGATTCTGAGGGAGAGTGAAACTATTTCCTCCAAGAAATCAAGGAAAGCAGAATGTGTAGCGTTTCTGACATGAGTGTCAAGGGAATCTGGCCTTGTGTTCAAGGCTAGAGAGGCAGGCAAGGGCTAGGTGTCCGGAGTGCTGGCCCCACACACAGCTTTCTTTTAACTGTTGACAATACTGTGAGGAAGAGTTGGAGCCTGCAGGAAGATGAAGGCTAATGAGGAGTCCACATGAGAGATGATAACTTCCTCGGACTAACAACAAGCAGTCAATAATGAACCCAAGAAAGCAGATTCAAAACATATTTAGGAAATTAAATTGGCAGAATTTGAGAATAAAGGGGGAAAAAAGCATCTCAGATGACTGAGGTTTGTCCCTTGGGCAACCATGTGGATGGAATTAGAGGAACTCTCAATGCCTGCTCCTCACGTTTCCCCATGGAGGGACTCTTATTAAGTAACACCCCTGTCCTCCGTCCCCCGGCTTTTTGTACTGTTTGTATGCTAGGAATGAGGGACTGGGCTGGTGTGACTCAGAGCCTTCTGGGTCCTCTAGTCACCCCTGACTGCTTGCTGAAGGCAGCTGTGATAAATTTGCTCTATAGGCAAAGAGCTTATTGGGGCCTGGTTTACCAGTAAGTAGAGGCTTTCAATATGGCATCATAGCCTGTCTGGCCAACCAGCCTCAAACTATGGTTTGGCTGGAAATGAAAAGGAGGTGTCATCTTCCTGATCACCCTCAAATCTAGAGGGGACATTTGGCAAAGGTGATTTTTGAGGAAGAAACCGTGAATTTTCACTTTGGATCCCTTCTTCTAGACAGTTCAGTTTTTTTTTTTTTTCCTTAACTTTGTCTTGAATGTCCCATTAAATTAGTAATTCACATGTTTAAGGCTGAAGATCAATGGAGGATGATTTCCTAAGTCACACTTGTGTCTCCACACACAGAAGCATCCTCAGAATCTGACACACACACACACAGGAAAGAGGAAAAAGAAAAGGAATAGCTTAAGCCAGCAAAGGTGCTTCAGAGGGTAAAGAAGCTTGCCTCACCAAAGGTCCCTCAGATTTGGAGCGAACTAAGTGACAAGTTATTATCTTGGGGCCTGAAAGGTTTACAGTTCAGAGCTTGGTGGGGGTGGGGTGGGGAATACTGAAGAGGACTGCCCTTTGAAATAGGAGCTTTATTGAGGGCGATATTAATGTCAAGAGAAGAGCGATGCCGGAGATAGCAAGGTGGGGATGCTGAGGAGAGCTCAGGCACAAATGGAAGCGTGGTGGTGTCTTCTCATGGGTTTTAGAGAAAGGGGAAACTTCCGTACCACACAGCTGGTGAGTAGTTCACAGCATTGCCTACAGCCTGTCCCTGAGTTCCGGGTGGTGGCAAAGGGGAAGGGAATCTTTCATTGCCAGGTTGAGAGGAAGGTATGTTAGCGTGTGACTGAGAGGGTGTCGGGGAGTCGGGAGGAAGGACACAGTTAGTCAAGGTGTGTCCAATGTACAGGTGGAGGCTGTGACAACTACTGGTGGCCTTCCGAGGACTTAGAACAGTGGTTCTCAACCTGTGGGCTGCAACCCCTTTGAGAGTTGAACAGCCCTTTCCACAGGGGCCAAGACCATCAGGAAACACAGATATTCACATTACAGTTCATAACGGCAGCAAAATTATAGTTACAAAGTAGCAAAGAAAATGGTTTTATGGCTGGTGGTCACCACACCATGAGGGACTGTATTAAGAGGGATTAGGAAGTTTGAGAATTGCTGTCTTAAAAGTCTGCTAGAGTGAGAGTGTAAACCTCCCTGAGGAAATGAGAATCAGGGGTCCAGCGATTGTCCTGGAGTCTAGGCACTAGGTGAGATCTGTCAGAAGGTTCCAGATTCACATAGGCTCTTGTGGGGAGTGGGGGAGGTATTTCCTGTCACTTCCTTCCCGGCAGTTGTAGAAAAGGGGCCGTGGCAACCTAATGAGCTCCTAGCCCCAAACCAACAGGGACATTAACTATGTCAAAGCAAAATTCTCTAAAATTTTACTGTACTTTGGTAGGTCAGCCTGGGCTTACAAAGCTGAGCATCTAGAGCCTCCTCAGGGAAGCAGTGAGCCTGTACCCATGTTTGGGTAATACCAGCAGTAGTGGCCATGACTGTGTGGGTAACATGTCCTTTGCTGTACTGAAACATCTACTGTTCATGGTACCTTATTGGGAAAAGCATTGTAGTGGTTTGAGTAAAATGGCTCCCATAGGCCCATAGAGAGTGGCACTATCAGGAGGTGTGGCCTTATTGGAGGAAGTGTGTCACTTTGGGGGAGGGCTTTGAGGTCTTATAGGATCAAGCTATGTCCAGTGTGCCACACAGTCTCTTTCTGCTGCCTGCATATCAAGAGGTAGAACTCTCGTCTCCTCTTGTACCATGTCTGCTCGTATGTTGCATGATTTCTGCCATGATGATAATGGACTAAATCTCTGAAACTGTAATTAAATATTTTCCTTTATAAGCATTGCTGTGGTCATGATGTCTCCTCACAGCAATAAAAACCCTAAGACAGACAAGCACTTTTTGTTAAAGTAACCTTTATTTGCCTGGTTGTAAATGTCATCAAAAGCTTACTGCCTGTCTGTTAACCCTAGGCCTAGTCCTGGAAGCTTCAAGCCTCTATACAATCTAATCTAGGCCTCGAATGCTTTCAGCCTCTGAGACTTACTGCTGAATAAAGCTCACCCTTTCTAGCTCTTTCTGAACTCTGGATGGTTGATTCAACGCAGCTGTTCTGACTCAAACTCCTCTCCAAGCTAACTGATTCCATGTGGCTTCCCTCAGTTTCTCACCAAATTGTTCTGCTTGGCCACAAACTAACTCTAGCAATCTGTTTAAACCTTCTGGCTCCTTCTTATTCTCTTGCTCATTGTGTCTTCACCTGTGTCTAGCTTGTTCTCTCTTCAACCTGTCTCTGAAAAACTCTCCCAATAAAAGCTGCCTCTGGATTCCATGAACTGAACTGCCATAAACTCAATTTAACTGCACTGCCTCTCAATTCAGTGACTCCACCAAATTTTCTGTGAAGAACTGACTAGAATTCAGAGATCTGCTTACCTCTGTCTGCCGAGTGCTGGGATTAAAGGTGTGTACCACTGTGCCTGAACCTAAGTTTTTCTTTACCTGATACTTGCTCAATACCAGGCTGGTCTTGAACTCAGAGGTCTGCATGCCTCTGTCTCCTGGGATTAAAGTTCCAGCAGGATCAAGCAGACCTAGAAGGTCTTTGGATGTGATCTGAGCCCCTCCCAGAGCAGCCATGTTCTGAGTTAAAATTCCTCTACAGCTTTTCTTATGCCCACTTTACAGATTGGGAAATCAGCTCTGTTACTGGGGCAAGGCCACCTGTTAGGGAGAGGTGAGCCTGGGAACCCAACACTCTAGAGCTACACCATACGGGAGGAAGTTACCCAGAGGTTTTCACCACATTTGAAAAGTAAGCAGCACAATTATTTTTATGTCAGCCCCCTCTCCGCATCCTCTTCTATCATGCTGGCCCTTCGAACCTTCCCAGCAACCCCCCTCGACTTCCCACTTCTCTTCAAGCATTTTCCAGACATCCCCTTCCTGTCCTCTAAAGCAGAGACAACCTGCCGGGGTAAAGCCCCTGAAATCCAGCCTACAATCACCTAGGAAAGTTTAGCCGGCAGGCCAGCCTGAAATTGAGTTAGGCAAGAGTCTTGTGGAGGCCCTCCCATGAAAGGCTCAGGGAGATCAGGGAGATGCAGAGCCCAGGCTGCTCCTGAGGCTGCAGACCTGCTCCGCTGCCCTTATGAGAAGCACATCGCCGTGCAGTGTGGGGTTTCCCAGCTTTTCTGCAGGGGAAGAAGAAAGGGACCAAAGCCCCTCCCTCCCCCAGCAGGGTGGTCTCACCCCCTGCACTCCCGTTCTGGAGGCTCTTTGTTACTCACTAGCCCTCGTTAGACATAGAGAAGCAGAGAGGGACGGGGGTCGGGCAATCACTGGCGACTGCACGATTCCCTCTATTTTTAAAGAAGGAAAGGAAAATGCTTATAAAGCAAACCCAGAACGTCCCCTGAGGAGCAGACAGAGGAGTGGCTTCTACTGTAGCAACTGACTTCAGTCTGCACATATCCACACCCCACAGAGAGCAGAATGTTCACAATGTTTTTTTTGTATATATGTATGTATTATATGCTTACGTGCGGAGGCCAGAGGAGGGCTTCAGGGGTCCTGCTGGATGGCTCTCTGTCTTTTTTTGACTCTCTGTCTTATTTCTGTGAGACAGGGTCTTTCACTGAATCTTGTATTCACCATCCATCCATCTATCTATCTATGGGCTAGACTGGCTGTCTCTGCCCTCCACAGCTTTAGAGCTAAGGTTGTGCTCCAGTCACACCCAGCTTTTTATGTGGGTTCTGGGGATCTGAACACAGATCTTCATGCTTACACAGCGGACACTCTTATTCACTAAGCCATTCCCAGTTTGGGACAATTTGACTTGGATTCTTCAGTCAGCCAGAGCGTTGAAGGTCAAAGGTTGTGATCACCTCTTCTACCTCCCTGGAGGAATCTGTGAACCCTCCTCAGCTTTGATCACGTGAGTCAGGGCCTGGGGTTCCCTTTGATTTGACCCTCTCTTCCTCCTCACACAGGCCCAGTTCTGGCTCCTCAGCCGTTCTCAAAACACTGCTCCCATTCCTAGGTTGTGCTCAAGTTCTTGGCCTCCAAGATAGGTCAGGCATTTGGCTGCCTCATATTCTGCTTTAAACAGGCTACAGGCTGCTTGGGGGTGGGTAGGCATAAGCTGCTATAAGGCAGGCTTAATCTGCCAGCCTCTGTGAGGCCCTTTTTCATCGACACACTTACAGAATGCTCTTTCCTCCCCTGTTGAATTGGCCTAGCTTCGATTTGTTAGAAAAAGGCACAAGGATGAAGTAAAAATTGCGGGGGTTTAGTGTTTTGAATGAGAATGACCCGCTTAAGCTCATGATAGGCTCATTTAAATGCTTGTCTCCAGTTAGTAGGACTGTTTGGGAAGGATTAGGAGGTGTGGCCTTATTGGAGGAGGTGTATCACTGGAGGTGGGCTTTGAGGTTTCAAAACATGCACACCATCTCTGCCTCCTGCTTGTGGATCAGCTGTTCCTGCCGACAGGCCTCCGTTCTGCCGGAGCAGATTCTAATTCTCTAGAGCCATGAACCCAGTTAAACATTTTCAATAGCTTCGGTTATGATGCTTTATCACAGCAAAAGAAAAGTAACAAATACACAGGGCTATACCCCACTCTACCCTATATATATATTTAATGGATTAGATTCCTTCTTTTTTTTTAAGTACGTATTCCATTGTATTAGCAAGCATCACCTCTTACTCAAGATGTTCCTGAGTCGCTATTCCAGCTTATAGAATACCAAGGAAGAAAGGTTCCAGAACAGTGACCTGGTACACAGTTGAGGGTGTCTGAGAGCATTAAGCCTCATTATGACAGTCTCACACCATGAAGGGGTGATACAGGCATCTCCACAGCAGGGATCAGAATGGCAACAGAACAGCAGTTATTACAGTCAGACTTCTGTCTGCCTGCCAGGCCCCACGTTAGACAGTATAGATTTAGAATCAAAAGACAGGGAGGATCCTGGGCTGAGACACTTTGTACCAAAAGGATGAATTGAAATCACTGTGTGCGCGCATGCGTGTGCATGTATGTGTATCTGTGTAAGAGAGTGTGCCAGAGATCAACCTCAGGTCATTCCTCAGGAGCCCCCCACATTGCTTTTGAGACAAGGCCTGTCACCTGGACCTGGAGTACATTGGTTAGGCTGCTGGCTAGGAAGTCCCAGGACAATTTTTCTGCCTCCACTGAGCCGGGACTTAGAGTGTGTGCCACCACGCTTTGCTTCCTATGTGGTTGCTGAACTCAGGTCCTCGTGATTAGCCAGCAGTCACTCCCTGACCAAGCCACTTCTCTCTGGCCCCTAAAATCACTCTTCCCATCAGACTGGCCCCAGGCAATGGGCGTCAGTGCGGTAAGGGCGTCAGTGCGGTAAATGCGTCCAGGAGTGGGTCCAGACCAGGTCCCTTCCCCTTTCATTCCTTCCTGATGCTGCGTGCCCAGCTTCAAAGGCGTGATATGTATCTGCACAGACTTCCCTGTTTCACCCACAAGAGTTCTGGATTTTGCTACTCAGCTGATTCCCCAAAGATAAAGAGGAAATGTGTTTATGCGTTTAAATTGCTTCATGTGAGGATCCTCTCCTCGGAACACCTGGATTGTATTTTGATAATGATGATGTTGATGCTGAGAAAGCTTGATAATTCAATAACGATGTAATGCATCCTATTTTTAAAAGGAAACTTGGCTGGCTCTCAGCTAAGTAAACAGAGGAGGTTTCTTTTAAGAAAATGGTAAAAAGGACGAACTTGCAAACCCACCAGATGAGAGAACAGCACTCCTCCTGGCAGATTTGTCTGCATTTGGCACTTCCCAGGTCACCTCCAGAATGACATAATGTCTCTGTGGGCCTCATCCCATCTGCTGTCTGTGATGGCCTGGGGGCTCATTACTCCTTACCCTTCCCTCCTGCCTCCCAGGTTGGCCCAGGCTTTCAGTGTGAGCAGGAGCAGCCATGTTCCATGCACTGTTCTTGTGTCTCAGACCCTGAGCTTCAGGCTCCAACCAGCAGCCACAGGAGGAAACTGCCGGATGTAGTTCTGGGCTTAGTCCAAAGCTGTCCTGCCAAACAGCAGTGGTGGCTGAGGACGAGAGCTCATTCTGAAGCTGAAAGCAACCAGACACACAGCCTGAAATCTGTTGTCCACACAGGCATCGGCCTAACGGAGATAACCCTGTAGCCTTTTGTAGCCCCGAGCAGAAGATATTTAAGCAGTTGGCAGGGTGAGGGCAATTCCATCCTGCCTTTTTCCATGGGCCATCCCCTCCCTGGAAGCTCCCTGGAGGAGGCCTGTAGTGTGTGGGAAGTGTCTCCAGATCTGGTTTTCAGTGACTGGACTCCAGTGGCTTCCCTGGGGTTCGATGGTTATGGTCCCGCCTCTCTGGCTTTCAATGCTCCAGCTGAACGATTCCGTGAGTACTCTGGCAGCCTCTGCACCTGGAAAATGCCCTGCTTGGCCTGGGAACTAGAAATTCTGGAGCTCATGGGACCCTGGACTGGCCAAGACCATATGAAGATTTTACACATGTAAGGCAAGGATCTTGAAGGCCAGATTTTGAGAGAAAGCAAAACAGCAGTAGTAGAGAAAAGAGCTAAACACTGAAAAAAAAAATTTTTTTTTAAAGCAGAGAGAAAAAAAATTGACCAAGACAGATGCATTTCAATGGAGTGGAAAGAACTGCAGTGGTTCTAAGAGGGCACTGAAAACTGCTGGTTCTTGCTCAGGCCAAAACCCTTTACTGTGTTATGAATCTTGGATACGCCCAACAGAGTAGGGTATCTTCTTTGTTCCTCAACTGATAGACAGAGCAGAATGACTGGAGTGGTAGCTGTGTGAGAAGGGGGGGAAATGTCACTCTGAAAGCAAAGTCTAAGGTCTGCGAGTAATTCTTATTTAAAAACAAGATGGGGTGTAGATCAGTGGTGGGTCTAACACGCTGAGAGTTCTGTATTCCATCCCCTGCAACAAGAGAGGGAGGGAGAGAGGCAGAAAGCAGGGGCAGGGGTGTGGGGGTAGGCTAAGGTCTGAGATTTGTCCCCAGCCAGTTGTGATGGTCAAACTACCTAGCGCCTCCTAAGGCAAGATCCCTAGAAGTCCACAGAACAGACTTAGCCTGGCAGCTGTCCTCACACAGTCAGTTGGTCCGTAGTCCTAATGTCCAGTGAAGGAAGACGCTAGCTGGTCCTGCGGGCTGCCTGGATCAACAGATGGAGGAGCTCAAGTTTCACACCAGCCCAGTGCAAGTGGAAGAGAACATAATCTGTCTTTCATCCGACGCTCTTGGACTCCTCGGACGTGCTGGAAAGAAACTGACGAGTTTAGGCCGGTTGGCTGGCCGAGGCAGCTGAAGGAACGGAAATGTGGAACAGGCGAACCAAAGCCACAGCGGCCGCGGTGCAGACTGCCCTCAGTGCCATTTGTCACCGGCTCTTCCCAGCAGGTCACCTGCTGACTGCGGCCTCTCACAAAGCCAAACCCATTGGGACAGATGGCCTGAGATGCTGAGACGATCCCAGAGCAGCATTTGAACTGAGGCAGCCGCAGTATCAGGGCTAGAATGCCCTGTTTTGCAGATAAGGAAGCTGAAGCCAGGCAGGAAAATAACACAGCCAATGGCTCACCCTCCACTTCCCCATTAGACTGCAAGGGGGAAGGGACTGGCCTTTCCCCCCTCTTTCCTTTTCATATGTGTACACACGTGTGTACACACGTTCACACGTATGTAGGCATAAGTGTGCATGTGATGTGGAGGGCCACGGCTGGTGTCGGAAATCATCTTTGATTGTTCTTCCATCTTTTTTCGTTAAAGCAGGGTCTCTCCATGAAACCAGAGCTGGCCCATACAGCTTGCCCTGTTGATTGCCGCCTCCACCTTTTGGGATTGCAGGTGGGCCGCTGTGGTTACATGGCATCCTGAGATCCAAACTCAGCGTCTTATAGTTTCAGGGCAAGTGTTTTCATCACTAAACCATCTCTCATCCCGATGATTATTTTTGAACTCCAAGGCTTTAGCAGAGAACGTGGCCCAAGGAAGAAGCTCAATAGACATTTGAGAAAGGAGACAGGATGGCCACGGAGGGAGCAGGGATTTCCCAGGTCACTTCTGTGGCTGTGCAGACCTCATCGGTGGCCCATCCCCCAAATGTGCTGGCCACTGCCCCTCTCAGTGTTGCTGTCTCTAGCCAGCGCTCTCAGGGGGTCAGGCTTGTGTTCTCTATTGTCCAGAGGGCATTCCTGACACCATCAGATCCTAAAGCATCCTCGGTTCTGGGAGAGCACCCGGGTGGTGCTCCCTGGTCCATATGAACAGCATCAGAGGAGCCAAAAGAGTATTTGGTTTACATCCTTGCTAAGGAGATAAAGCAGACACTCACTCAGGCTAGGGTTTATGACTAAACAGGACTCGGAAACAAGACATTCCCCCTGCCCCCGGAGAGTAGAACCAAGGGGAGTGAAGTGCACAGTCCCATAGGACCCCAGCAGGATGAAACTTAACAGACCATCCAGCAAGGTATCAGCCATGCAAAACGGTAGGTTTCTTGAAAAGTCAACAAGGCAGGACCTGAGAAACAGGCTGAGGGGGTAGGTGTGGGTCTGCTCAAACGCAGACACTGTCAGAGGCAGAGAAAGACTGGATGCAGGATCTGCACTGTCCATGAGAGACAGCAGTGGTGAACCTAGCAAGTCTCTAAGGCAGCAGTTGACCTATAGATTCTATAGGGTGACAAGAGCCTCACCTAAAACCTATGGGGATAGGAGAGGGACATGCGAGCTATTAAGGGAACTGAGCCCATGGAAGATTTTCAATAGATGTCTGTGAAAGGAGGAAAGGGAGAGATGGAGAGAGAGAGAGAGAGAGAGAGAGAGAGAGAGAGAGAGAGAGAATAGAGAACACTCTCTAAGGTCAAAACTATGGCTGCACAGAGTCAGACCTCACTCCACAGCCTCCACACACATGCTCACATATCTTCATGCACACAACTAGCTGGCCTCTTAGAGGAGAGGAAGTTGGACCCGAGCATTCCATATTGGGATGAGGGCCTGAAACAACATCGCTATGACAAGGTCGCAAAGGGCTTCATGCCAAGGCAGGTGGGAAGAAAATTGTTGGGGTGGTCTCAGAGCCACAGGTTAAAGTCAGTGATGATCAAGGTTTGCTTTGTAACCAGAAAAAGACCATGTCAGAACATATCAACCTGCCAAAAGCAGGGCCACTGTATCCTCTCAGCTGCCTCACCCCAGTGTGCTTTGCTTTTTATTGCTGTGGTAAATGCCATGACCAAAAGCAAGTTCGTGAGAAAAGGGAAAGGCTTGCATTTCTGTGTGACAGTCCATCGTTGGGTGGAGTCAGAAGAGGAACTCAAACAGAAACCTCTAGGCAGGAACTGAAGCAGAGATCATAGAGGGATGCTGTTTACCGCCTCCTAGCTCCCCTATGGCTTGTCCTTATAGCCCAGGACCTCCTACCCAGGGATGGCATTCTCCACAGTGGGCTGGGCTCTGCTGCATCGATGCTTAATCAAGGAAATAGCCTCCAGAGACATGCCCAGGCCAATATGATGGAGGCAGTGCCTCAGCTCAGGTTCCCTCTTCCTAGGTGGTTTCAGTTTGTGTCAAGCTGATAAAAACTAGCTAGCACATCCCTCTTACCCACATACTATCCCTACTCTAACCTCTAAGGTGACTGGAGCAGTAGAACAACATTAATTCCTTTAATGGAATGGCAGGGAAACTGAGGTACAGAACTCAAAAGATTATCTCAAACTTATTTGCTACTGGGAGCAGAGGTATAAGAATTAAAAGGTGCTTCCTCTCCTAAGCTAATGGTTTTTCTACTCATTCTTAGAGAACAGAGCCAGTTTGGAGATTCCCGAGAGCCCTGGCTGTGTCTGGGCAAAGGTATAGTCCCTGGTATTCCGTTCTGACAGTCCAGCCAGAGCTACCGCCTCTCGGTGTTATAATCCCTTCAGTGAGAAGACCAGAATGTCTGAATCACTGAGTTGTTATCTCTAGCAAGGTAGGACCTTGTCTAAGGAGGTAAAGATTTGGTAACCACATCAACTGTCGCTGAAGGCATTCTGTGCTTGCTGAGTTCTGGTCATTCATTCATTGACCTAATAGTGTGACTTTGGAAACTTGAAGAAAACTTAAAAAAGCCCCATTCTTTGCTCACAGATAATTTAGGGAACTGACTGACGCTGGAAGCTAGACATGGCTTTCTGCCTGTCTTCTCTGGGCGTGTCTTGGTTAGGGCTCTTTCTACTAGGCCTTTGCTGCTTCTCATGACAAACTTTACTTTCAATGACTCTGTGGCTGAGATGACTAGCTCAGACTTGGGATGACATGGAACATCTAAAATCGACATCATATACGGTTGTTTGTTTATTATCTATCTGTCTTGTCTGTCACTTTCCACCCCTCCATACAACCAAGGTAAGAAATGCCTTTAAGAGAAAAGCCATCCCTGATTTCAGAGTCAAATCACCTTCATTGTAGCTTCATTGTTTCCTTCAAGGTTAAAACCTTCCATCTTGGAGAAAAGTTTCTTGAGACACAGGATGTAAAGGAAAAGTTAAAAAAAAAAAAATAAAAAACCAGGATATTTTAGGACAGAGTGTTACAAAGAGGTAAAACAACAGATTGTCTAGAGGGAGATTAGACAATCCGTTCTTCAGGGAAGCTCTACTAAGACAGGAATTGAACAACTCAAAATAGCTTAAGGAAGTTCCTGAAACTGAGCAGATTCACTAAGAAACACTCCCCCCCAAGATTAGCCAATGAAGACTGCTGAGAATCACTCTCAGACAAGCTAAGTGGGAAGAAGAAGCCAGGACCAGCCAAACTGCCCAGAAGAAACTCAGACCAGCAGAGGTGCCTGGAAGAGTGCCTGAAACTTGGACACCTAAAAAGGACACTCCCCAACATGTTCAGCTGCCTACAGGCTGTCCAGTGTGCTCCAGATTCCCCATTTTTGAGAGCTGTCACCCACGCTCGGGTGGGCTCTGGTGGTGCAGCTGTCTGTGAGTGATTTCTGCTTCCTGTAAGTAACCCCAGTAAAACTCACTGGTTCACTGATGACTTCGATGGTGTTTGTACTTTGCTCTGTTGTCAGTTCTCTGTCTGGCGTGAGTGGATATGTGTGTTACATCTTTCCAGGAAAAACATGTCCTGAGTGTCCATGATCACCTGGCACAGCTGCCCTCTTACAGTCTGCTCCTCCAGCTCAACTTACCCACCTAACTTGTACTGTATTTTACAGTTTGTAAAAGACTTTTGAGTATATGTTCTCCCTTGATCCTCACAAAAATGCCATGGAGCAGGCAGGCATGGCCGGAGCGACAGGAGTCATGTCCCATGATGCCACTAGTTAGCATTTTATCGAGCAAAAATTTATTCACACGTATTTATGGATGTTATCTGCTGCTCCAGTGCAAAGCCGGATCTGCTGATTTGGTTCTCAGGAGTCTTTCAGACTACAGCAGACACTCTCTCCTAAAGATAGAGATAAAAATGACTTCCATTCCACACATGTCAAAAGACTTAATACAGCACAGACAGTTCACAACAACCTGGTATATTCTAAATGAGTCCTGCTTCACCTGAATAACAAATGTTTTAAAACCATTCTCAAGATTGGCTCCAGCTCAGGCCGCAGCTCAATGATAGAGGACCTGCTGGGCACATGCTAGGCCCTGGGTTCAATCTCCAGCCCTGAGCAAACCAGAAAAGAGAAAGTCTTACCAATCATTTGGTACAGAGACCCTGAGGCTTTGCCTACCTTTCGTAGATAATTTATAAAAATTATTGCACAATTTATAGATTGGTTTCCAACGGTCTTGGAGGCTGGGAAGCCCAAGTCATAAGGCCACCTCTGCTGACAGCCTTCTTGTTATGGGGTTGCTATGGAGTCCCAAGATGGTACTGAAAGGGTTAGACTAACTTTGTAACCTATATGTCTTCTAAAGCCTATAGTTTTGAGTTTTAGGTCCAGGTTAAGCTAAAGCCTCTTAGTACCTTTCCAGAGAATGGAGGAATGTGACCCTATCTGTGAGGACAGATATAAAAAAAGGCAAGCAAGCAATGACCTTCACTCAGCAAAAGAAGGACCAGACTCTTGTCCTTGAGATAGCGTTTCTTAGCAACGAACCTAGACTTCTTCTGATTAGCTTTTGACCTCCAGCCAAAAGTCCGCAGCCCCTAATCTTCAAGGATGAGTTAACCACCCCCACCTTCAATTGCAGCTGCATCCACACTTGGCAGGACTGGCCAAGCTTGAGCACCTAAGACTAACCAATTATCTTACTTTATAACTTCCTCATCCAATCCTAAATTGCCAAAACTGCAACTTCAAATTTCCCACAATTTTTCTTTTAAAAACCTAAAGGCCTTTGTCTCCCGGTGCCACTCTTGCTGACCGGCAGGGGTGACCCCATTGCTCAATGGTTAATAAACCTCTTGCTTTTGCAACAAGTCTTGGTCTGGGGGAGTTTCTGGGAAGGGCGCGATCTTGAACTCCTGAGCTGTGAGACCCCAGGTCTTACAGTACAGGGATTATATGGTAAATGTAACTTCCTGGCTAAGGCCTCCTCTTATCAACATGATTTGGGGAGATGACAATCATGGAAGCATCTTCAGATATTCCCTTTATTTCCTTAAGAGGAAATGGGCCCAGAGGCCACGGAGACTGATGCCTGAGCAGAGCGAGGATCAAGGTATCACCACAGGAGTTCCCTTACCAAGAACGTGTTGGTCTTCCCAGGTCACCTTCTGAGCATACATCAAACGCTTCCTTTCTCTGTATTTCTAAACCTACCCAGTCATTTCTCTGACCTTTCTCAAGCTGGTCCCTCTTTTTTTTTTTTTTTTTTTTCCTTTTGTTTTGTTTTTTGAGACAGGGTTTCTCTGTGTGTAACCTTGGCAGTTCTGGACTCGCTCTGTAGACCAGGCTGGCCTCAACACTCACAGAGGTACTCCTGTCTCTGCCTTCCGAGTGCTGGGATTAAAGGCCTGTGCCACCAAGCCTTGGCTGGTCCTTTCTTTCAGCAAGCATTTCCACCTGTGAAATTTGTGATGGAGGTCAAAGGTGTCTCCCTTGCCTCCTGAGGAAGCTCTCTGGACCGCAGACAGAGAAGGCTCACTTCTGGGTCCCCCCAGAACAGCTGGTGACTTTCAGAATGCCCTCCTTTATTTTTAGAGTCGTTTGTTGTCCAGTTCCATCCCTAAAGTCCGGTCCTCATTAAGGAAGGGGCCACAGAACTGAAATCGGTGCCTTTCATCTTTGCTCTGAAAGAAGAGTTTCAAAAGGCATCAGTCAAAACTGTTGTCTCGTGTGGCATGCGCACATGTACACATGAATGTATTTGAGGCAAATCTTGCTATGTAGCCCAGGCTGGCTTTGAACCTTTAGTCTCCAGCCCAGGCCTCCTGTAAGACCCGGGGTCTCACAGCTCAGGAGTTCAATCGCGCCCTTCCCAGAAACTCCCCCAGACCAAGACTCGTTGCAAAAGCAAGAGGTTTATTAACCATTGTACAACGGGGTCACCCCTGCCGGTCAGCAAAGAGTGGCACCGGGAGACAAAGGCCTTTAGGTTTTTAAAAGAAAAATTGTGGGAAATTTGAAGTTGCAGTTTTGGCAATTTAGGATTGGATGAGGAAGCTATAAAGTAAGATAATTGGTTAGTCTTAGGTGCTCAAGCTTGGCCAGTCCTGCCAAGTGTGGATGCAGCTGCACTTTAAGGTGGGGGTGGTTAGCTCATCCTTGAAGATTAGGGCTGCGGACTTTTGGCTGGAGGTCAAAAGCTACTCAGAAGAAGTCTAGGTTCGTTGCTAAGAAACGCTATCTCAAGGACAAGGGTCTGGTCCTCCTTTTGCTAAGTGAAGGTCATTGCTTGCTTGCCTTTTTTTATATCTGTCCTCACAGATAGGGGCACATTCCTTCACTCTCTGGAAAGGTACTAAGAGGCTTTAGCTTAACCTGGACCTAAAACTCAAAACTATAGGCTTTAGAAGACATATAGGTTACAAAGTTAGTCTGACCCTTTCACTCCTGAGTGTTAAGATTATGGATGGGACCACCACACTTGCCTCAACCTTGCCCTATGGACTCAGTGTCATTGCTATAGTTCTTAAGCCCTGGCCTTCCGTAACGTGAGTATTGTAAAGCTGTCTAATGAACACTACAGGAAGCTGTTGCTGCGGACTGTCCCCCTGCACAGTGGAAGCCTTTTATCTGACCAGAGAAATTGAGATTGGACATAGCCAGTTCAAGTTTCCTCCACATGCAAAGCACTGTGAAATTAAGCTTCTCCAGCCTTAATCCTTCCACAGGTCCCTAAAGAGCCACTTGGGCAATCAATTGTTTTTCTGTTTCTTATATCTGTCCCCACCATATAAAAAAAGCAACTTGGAAATGACCTATACTTTTTGGGTCGTTTTTGTTTTTGTTTTTCAGCCATTTTGTGATTATAAAACCAACTCCCTCAGCCCTGTGTATTGGAATATTTATTATTTCATGCAATTAAAAAAACATTGCCAGATTCTAAAATGGTAAATAAAGCCAATTAAGATCATTATATTGTGGTTTTGTTCCTTGACAAAGCAAAACAAAATTTCCCCCATCTTGTCCTCATCTTTATAGTTTCTGTTTTGGTTTGGTGGGTTTTTGTTTTTGTTTCTGTTTTTTGTTTGTTTGTTTTTGGCAGGGTTTTACTGCAAAGCTCTGGCTGGACTCAGCTCTCAGCAATCCTGCCTTGGCCTCTTGAATTCTGGGATTACAAACATGAATCCCACACTTGGCATTTTAGTTCCCCTCTTAATTGAGTGTTCGCCATACAGCTCACACGGGCACCGTGTATGAGCAGGTGCTGGGCACTGGCCAGCCGGGGAGTCACTGGCTCTATGCCCCTGGAGGTAATGAGCTCCAGCTTGTATATGTGGTGGCGACTTGCAAGCCACAAGGAGAGGCTTTGGCACACTTCATCCTGCCTGGTGGTCCTGCTTGCCGGGTCCATTGGGAAGACATTTCTAAGATTTTAAACAAATCCACAGCATCAAGAGTTTATCTGATGTTCTCTTTCCAGAGTGAGTTGCTCTGGCATTGGAGGTGTCCTTCCGCTGTAAGTTCGACCCTGGTATCCTAGACTTACTGCCCTGGAACCAGCTCACTGTATTCTGTTTGTTCCTGTCGAAAATGACCATTCATTCCCAGCGCGTTGCTTAAGAATTTTTCTAGTTTGAACCTGATACTCAGGCACATGCTTTGAAAGCTTCATCTTTAGCTGGTCGGGTTATTTTGAAAGCTGTGACACCCTTAGGAAGGACTTCACTGGAAGAAAAAGGCCAGTAAGGGTTGGGCCTTTTGGAGTTACATCTGCTCCTGCTCCTGGCCTGTGCTCTCCACCATGATGAGAACAGCATCTTGGTGAGCTGGTGCCCACAGCCGATGCTGACATCACACCTTCCCAGCACGGTGCTCTCTGAGCTGTGAGCCACAGCAAACCTCTCTTCCCGTAGATCACTTCACCAGTGGAATAATGATGACTATGAACTTCTAGTCTGTTAGGCCATTGTGACCTTACCCTTTAGGCGAATGTGGCCGTGTTTAGAATGTTAACCAAGACTAAAATCACCCTGGTTAGGAACAAAGGCAATCACACTTTATCTACATTTGTGCAATTAGGATTGCAGTCTGGGAGGGAAAAAAAATCAAGAAAACGGCAGTTGTATTTAAAAGCTAAAACCTCAGGTCGTGAGCACATAGTCCAAGCTGCAGGGCTCACGGGTGCGTCAGTGATGTCTGGAAGATAACACTGCTGAGCAGTTTCTCTCGTCCTCTGGCTCCTCTTCCGCTCTTCCCAGGCTTCTCCAGTGTCCCCCGAGGTTTGGAAGGTGTGATACAGATGTCCTGTTCGGAGCTGAGCGCTCAACAGTCACTAATTCTCAGCACTTTGACTGTCTAACGCGTCTCTAACTATCACCCCCAGCAGATAGTAGAAGCTTCTGACTGAGGATGAGAGCCGTACTAATCTATAGACATAAACATAAACATTCAGGAGGCAGTTCCACAGGACACCAGTCTAGCAAAACAATAGGACATGCCTCCCTGTCCCCAGGGCCTACGGAATTCCCCAGCCATTGACTCTGGGCCAGATTTGTTACATTAGACGTGACGGGTCACCTGCAGAGAGTGCCTCAAACCAAAACTAGGCTCGCCAGCATTCCATCCTGAGTGGAGGTAAGAGCTCATTTGGTCCCATCTCTGCCTGAAGAACTACCGGTAAACAAGGGTTGGCAGGGAGAGAGGGAGTCACGTTCCTCAGTGGTGCAGACACGGGTAAGTTACCCAGGCTCCAGTGAGTAACGCCCCACCCACCCACACAGGCTCAGGGTAGCAACCCTAATTAAGTGCTAGGTGTACAGAAAGAGACCATGAAACCTGGGCAGAAGGAGGCGCTTGGAAGGAGGGGGACAAGAGGGGATTAATGAGGGGGTGAAGTTATAAGGGGAATATGCACTAAAGTGCATATGTATGTGTGAAATTGGAGAAGAATAAATCAATTTTAAAATCCCTAAAAACTGCAACAGTAATTTTTAAACCTCCCACTAAAACTGCACAAGGGTTGGTAGTTATATCATGTTATTTGGGAATTATGATTGACAGTGGCTAAATTTGAGCTATCTTTTTAAGAAAGGGATTGAATATATTCTGGTCTCTGGGTAGTGGAGAAGGGTTTCCTGATGCAGATGGTTAGAAAACAGTCTTTAAGGAAATAGAAATTAAGAGTTCAGAGGTCATCTCTCAGGGTTATAACCTAAACCTGAGCCAACAATGGCCTCCCGTCTCCATTTTAGATGCCCTGAACCAGTACTACTCCATTTAGATTTTGCTCCGTGGTAGCATGTAGGGTCTTGGCAAATGAAATCAAGTTAAGATGCAGTCACACTGGAATAGGGTGTACTTTATGATTGAATGATGGCTTTTCCTTATAAGAAAGAGATGGGGATTTAGCTCAGTAGTAAAGCATTTGTCTAGGGTGCTTTATTCGGTATTTGTCTAGTATGCCTTGTCTAGTTCAATCCCCAGGACCCTATACAAAAAGAAAAGAAATCTAACTCAATAGACAAGCACTTGCCTAGCATGCATGGAGCCCTGGCCTTAGGGAGACAGAAGAACAGAGGGAGAAGGGAGAGAAAAAAGGAGAGAGGATGGATGGATGGATGGATGGATGAATGGATGGATGGAGGCATGCCAATCAACACGAATGAAAAGAAGAAAGCAGCAGGTTTGGGTTAAGAATACTGAAGGAATGACATGTGGTTAGCTTCCGTTTTTGCTAAGAGAACGGCTCACAGTGGCAGGAGGGGAAGGCCTCTCAGATTGTGAAGAGGACAATAGGGAGAGAATCACAGTCAGGATAGTTGCAGACAGAGCTACCTGGCTTGTTCAAGTAGATGCTGGTGGCTTGAAGAAGAGAAATGAGACTTGGATATTGTGTGATGGTATGATCCCGCTGGCAGGCTGCCTGTACAGAGGAAGAGAGTAGATGACTTAAGCCAAAACTACTTATTTCAGAGTAGGCAGTAAAGACAATGGGAATCAGGAGGGCTGGGGGAGGCATGTGTTAAGGGGACTGATAGTTCTGTTAGGTCTGAAACATCTTTATGAAAAGGCCAGAGAAACATACGTGATTGGAATGACCACATGGCCCTCAGGGTCAGCATCCTTCACACTGTCAGTGGAATGGATCTTCCAAATAATGAAAGCCCGCAGCGAGTTTCTTTCTTCCCATTAGAAGCCTCCTCTGTCTCGAGGGTCATGCTGGGCTTGTGTGCTGGTCACTTGAATAACCGCTAACGCTGGTACTTTCAAATGTGCAACCAAGAGCACGGAGCTTCAAAAGCTCCTGCAGCACCCTCCGAGCATATCCAGCTGCATCAGCAAGGCAGGGTCTCTTGGGGCTTCCAGGGTAAGCTGGGAGGAAGGCCGTGAGTGACCTTGGACAATATCCCCAGAGCTCCAGGCTCCCAGCTGCTTGGCCAATTAAAGGAGAAAGCTTTTGTTTTGCACAGTCTCACGTCCCTGTACAAAGATCTTGGGGGTGGGGGTGGGGAAACCTGCACTGTGGCAGGCTAGCCTCGCTCTTCACTGCTGACTCAGAAAGAGCAGCTGCGTGCCCCGGGAGCTGGCAGTTGGCACAATCAAAGATCAATTAAAACCTGCCATTCTGGTTTACTCTTCCTCCACTAGCTGCTCTGGGAAACCTCCTCTCGGTTTTCAGTGCCCCCATCCCCCCCCAAAAAAAAAGTTTTTGCTGCCTAATTAACTTGAAGCCCAGTGACCTGAGAGGGAAGCAAGTCATTGATAGGAAGGAGCACTGTACAGGGAGCCTAAGACCCAGGGCTTGCTCAGGCTCTACCGGAACTATTTCCCAGGCTGGAAGCAAGTCACTGCCTCACTGGGCCTCAGGTCACCCAACAAACCAGGTAGTGATTGTCTCCTTCTCTCTCCAGCGGCCTGGGTGAGTCACGTTAGAACAGACAGGATGCGTGTGACCCTGGCTTCTCATACAGCACATACAATGCGAATATGCATGTGTGTATATGCATATATGTATTTTTTTCTAGACAGTGTTTCAATATGTAGCTGGAACTCTATGTGTAGACCAAGCTGTCCTTGAACTTGCATTGACCTTATATCCTCTTCCTTCCTACGAGCTGGGATTACATGCATGTGCCATAACAAATGGCACCATATACACATACATATACATGGATGTATATTTACATATACACATATATACACATTTATGTGTATACATATATGTATTTATACATACATACACACACACACACACACACACACACACACACACACACACATATATATATATATATATATATTATCCCACCTCAAAAGCAATCTTAAAAAAAATGTGGGTGAGCCAGGCAGCATAGGTCTAGCACTCAGGAGGCTGAGGCAGGAGGATCACAAGTTCACGCTCAGCTGCGATTATACGCTAAGACTGTCACTAATTTTTAAAACACAAACAAATCTTTTTCTAGTTTCAAAGGCATTTAGGGGAAGAAATGAACAATTCTTAAATCCCCGGAGCTCTCAAAGCTCCAACAACTTGTCTTGGGCCTCAGTGGTCCCTGACAGGAGCTGTAATTGGATTCCCTAAAATAACTGCCACGGGGGCTTCTGGGAGAATTGTCAGATTTAACGAATACAAATATAGGGCATTCCGTTAAATCTGAATTTTAGATAAACAGTGAGTATTTTTAGTGAGTGTCTTCCAAATACAGCCTGGGATATAACCACACCGGTTCCATTGTTTATCTGAATTTAAATGTAAGCGGAGACACCTTCTGTTTTATCCAGCTCTGCAGGATGTGTGGAGGTTCAGCAGGCTACGCCTCACCTATGTCTGCAGGAGGGGGATCTGGTTCAGAGTAGGTCCTCCTAGTAGTTGATCTCTGCGTGTGCACAGTTCCGGGGGCACATGTATGCCTTTGTCTACAGCAATAGGGCCAGGTGGTGTGGACTCCAGTCTCAGACAGGCTTGAGAATGAAGGGTTTGGCCCTTTAGCTAAAGGAAGGGAGACCATAGTCACAGGGGACAATAAAGAAAGGTCAGGAGTTTAATAGGAGGTGGAGGACCAGAAAGAGAACATGGTTTGGACTCCTCCCAACACAGACTCTCTCCTGCCCCTGACTGGGGAACCAATCGCATTTGCATGAGTATGACCTCTTCACTGCAATCAAACCCTGGAGCCAGTGATGAGCTTGGACTGAGGCGAAGGGAAGGACCAGAGAGAACACTCTAGCAATGCCTCGCTGGCAGCAGACTGCTCAAGACTCTCCTCTTTGCAGCCTTGGAGGTGTCCGCAAAGGAGAACGCAGGATTGGCTGCCGATCCCGCCATAGCCCAGGCTCAGTAGACATTGGCAGCGGGTCATCCCCACTCTTCTCTTCTGCCTTAGTCCGCTTTGTGCTGCTGTAATTGAATAGCTCCAGCCGGGCAGTGGATAAACAATAGAGGTTTATCTGGCTGGTGGTTCTGCGGATTGGAGGTCAAAGACCAAGAGGCCACATCTGGCAAGGACCTTCATGGCACCTTATCCCACAGGGGCTTGGGGGTTGGGAGGCTACATTCATCTTTTCCTCAGGAGGCCACCCCCTTCTACAGCGGCAGTAATGCACATCTCCGTGACCTCTCCACCTCTCAGTGGGGATTAAGTTTTAGCCACAGGAACCTTGGGGGACCCCTTCAGTCCATCGCACTTTCCTTCTTGCCTTTCCTCATTACTTCCTGACCAGTGACAGTGAGGGAACTGGCCCTTTCAGCAGGGTCCACTGGTAAGATGCTTTCACCCTGAGCTAAGAAGGGAGAACTGTTTGAGAGCTAGTGTCAAGTGGGAAAGGGAGATGGGGAGAGGAAAGACTGAGAAACTGCCTTGAGTTCCGAGAGCAGAAGAAGGCCTAGTCTTTGGACTGTGGAAACAGAGAAGGAGGGCATAGCTGACAAGAGGAAGAGGTGGGGAGGACAGGGTGGAGTCAAACACACTTTCAGACCATCTTGAGTTAGGCTTGGGGGTTCAGGCTGGTGCCCAAAGGAAAGCAAAGTTTGCAATATTCTAGGATGCTCAGGGCAACAGACTGGCCCCTTGTTTACCTGTTTCTCTCTTTTCTGTTCTAGTGCACATGTCTTTATCTGCTGGGGGCCCATTTATAATTCAGGCAACCTCCTTCGGAGGAAGCAGGTGTTCCCTGGGATGAGACACCTTGGGAAGCAGAATGTACAAGTGGAAAAAAAAAAAAAAGGCATGTCACAGCACAGCCAGGCAGAGGCTTGTGTGGAGGCAAGGGCAGAAGGAAGAGGAGGGCGATAAGGGAGACAGGATGAGGAAGAAGAGGAGGGTCTGAGAAAGAAGGATCGCTTATGCACTTCTTTACCCTCCTTCCCCCTCACTGTTTATGGTCCATCCTTGGAATGTTTTTGAGTCTTAACAATGGCTCCTCCTTCTCTTCTCCTCCTTCTCTTCCTCTTCCTCCTCTTCTTCCTTCTTAGTGCTTTTAACAAGGACTGGCTCTGTAGCTCAGGCTTACCTTGAAACCCTTGGTCATCTTCCGCTCTTAAGCTGGCTGTTCAAGCTGGGGAAATCTTAGCTCCCCTTAGTGCTGGGACTGCGGACCTTTTGCCATCATGGTAGGCAACAGCCTCCCCTTCAAGACCGCCCTTGCAAATGCCTAAGCTTCTCATGATGGACTGTCTGCCCTGGGATCTCCGGAGAGCAAAGCTCAAGCGTTAAGATAAAGGCTCAAACCTCCTAGGGGGGAGAGAGACAGTCAATAGAAGGGCATACCGTCACACGGTCACACGTCACAACTTTGCTTGGCCCACCACATCATCTTCAGGTGACAAACAATAGGAGCCCATTAGGGGAGTCACAGGGAACCCAAAGGCTGGGTCTGCAGGAGCAGGAGAGCGTTTCGGCTCTCATCTTTTAGTGGAGACACTGATCTATACTCTTCCAGACTACATAGGAGTGAGCGCTGGCCAGGCTTCAGGGGCATCGGGGTCATCAGAGAAGCCAGTGAGTGACTGGAGTGCACGGAGTCAGGCACTGTCACGTCATACCAGGGGCTAGTGTGTTGGCACCCATGCAGCGGGCCTCACCGCAGTGAAGTCTCAGCTGGAACAGAGGCCAAAGAATACCTGGAACAAAGAATGCGCGGACAACCCAGCGTCTCCTTAGCAGCCCTCCTCTTTGTCACCACTTAGCTCTTTGGCAGGTGACTGCAGCTCCTGGTGAACGGAGGGAGGGCGGGAGCTGGGCGCAGATCAGACCGGCTGTGGGTGGAGGTGGTGAGAGCAAACAGCGGTAGGAACAGGCTGGTTTCCAGCAAGCTCATTTGCCCACACTGACCCAGACTGGGGTGCGGCCGCGATCCCAATCTCCCTGGGAACCAGTTTGGCCTTTGAGGAAGACAGGCTCCCCCAGAGGAGCCCGGGGAGCAAGTCCAACCCAAACAAAGCGGAGGTATTAAAGGGACTCCGGAGCATTATTAATGGGCTGTTCAAGCTGGGGAAATCAATAGCTGTTTGGAAAGGGCTTTGCGGAAGAAACCAGTTCAGATTAAGAAGAGGGAAAAACAAATACTTGGCTCTCTCAGGGGCTGAGAGGGTGGGGCAGGGTTTCCCCTCTCTTCACGGTTGCTCTAGCCTCTTGATTGGCAGATGCCACGAAAAGGCTGTGTTAAGTAGAAATTAACGCCTAGATTGGTTTTATTTTCATAGGATCCTCCTCACCAAGCTGGAAAGCCCACATTCCGAAAGGGGAGAATCCATTATTTTCTAAAATAACTTTCTTTCCCAGAGCAGCGGGGAAATACAAGAAGGTGTGTGAAGGGACGAAACTGAAATGTTGGTGCTTTCCGATTTGGCGGGGACGTCAAAATGGCTTTGATCCGGTTTGAACCATCTGGTGTTCAGGGAACCTTTTTACCCTGGGCCCAGAGCTCATTTCTGGCCCACCCCAGCCTCCCCTCTCAGTAGGGATCATCACTGTTGGTGCTTGTGAGGCAAAGCCCGTGATGGGGTCATTCATGATCTGTCCACAAGGACACGGTGACAGTGTGAGGCAAAACCAACCGTCTCTCTCTCTCTGTCTCCTTCCTCTTGATTAAGTGGCCATTTCAGAACAGAAACTGTTATGAAGAGCGGGGATTAAGGAGGGGAACAGAAGGGCTACAGAAGGAGGGTCACCAGTGGCTACTCCTTGAGGATCTAGAAATCTGTTGGCACTCTTTATCCCCTCTCCCTACAGGACTGTAACTGGGCCCATGTGGCAGCCACCCATCCGCCGGTTCCGAGAGGGCTCCCCAAGGGCCCTCCAGTATCTTTTTCCAGAACAAGAGTGAGGGCATTCATCCGTGTGACCTGGTACCACTTGTGTCGTGACCTAATGGTACTTGAGTTCCATTTTCCTTTGTTAAGAGCTTCTGTGGGCTAAGTCCCGATCAGGACACCGAGGGGTCACGTGAGGCTGCGGTTGGCAGAAGCTTAAGAGAAGGCAAGTGCCTGCAGCCTTCCGTGCCTGAGGAGGGCCTTTGAGGAACCGCCCAGGGCCTGTGCCACTCTGTTGCCTATGGTTCGGGCACAGAGGAAAGCATTACCATACTGGGGAGGGAGGGCCTGGTTTTATTTTCGTATAAACTCCAGCTCTGTCTTGATAGCTGTTGATCTTGGAGGAAGGAAGCAAGTAGGTTTAACCTTGCTGACCTTGGCCTTCTCATCAGTAAGGTAATGATCCATGTCTGGGGCAAGGGGCATCGTACCACAGTATGTCTAAAGGCCCGGCATGTATTAGGCACTCAAAACTTCTGGGTCTTGTCACGATGGGTGCCTCTGGGCGAGTGGGCAGCCCTGATTCATCAGACTAGAGGCTGTGCTGACACCCCTTGTTTCTCAGGGTCACTCTGTTTAGGCCTGTAGCTGTCTCTGGAGCTCCATGGTGGAAAGCTACGGACATTCCCAGGCATGCACATCCACCTTCCTGCAGGGAGATCAGGAATTTCCGGGGCTACAGGGCCCAGATCAGCGTGTGCAGAACAGGGTAGGCGGGTTTAGGAAAATCTGCTTTTGTTTGTGGATTCCTTTGGACATCTGGAAGGGGTGAGCCTATACATCACTAAGGAGGCATTGTTTTCCAGTGTGGTCATCTCAGCACATCTGTCTGTTGGGCCTGGGGCAGGGGAAAGGGATGGGTATCCAAAGGTTCCAGATCTGCTCTCTCCTTTCCTAGCCAGTCAGGAAGAATTTCTTTAGGGGAGAAAAACCATTTAGGGGAAGATAATCAACACATGTCCTAAGGAAGCTACGTGCCTGTTTCCAAAGGACCAACACTCCTCACCTCTCCCCACCCTTTCTACTGCTCCCCCCCCATCTCTCCCCCACCCCTCTCCACTGCTCCACCTCTCCCCACTGCTCTAGCAGCTGCTGTTCAGAAGCCAGGACAGATGACCTTGACTTTGACCTGAAAACCACTCTCCCACCCCCTGCAGCCCATTTCCTCAGGGCTGCCTGGGTTGAAAGAAAGGTACAGATTTATGCCAACTTATGCTTATTTGTTTTGGGCAAAACACAAATCATGGGTGTGTGTGGTTTGTGCAGGAGAGCGTCCTCCTGTCTTGGCTGGAGCCCGTAGGTCATGCCTGTGGGCATTTTGCTTTGTCAAGGTACAAGCTCTGGATGTCCCCCTGTCTCAGAAAGTCACCATCTGTAGACAGGGTTCTTGAAATGACTCAACGAAAATGGATGAAGTCAGGATGGAGCCTAATCCAATTCTACTGGTGTCTTTAGGAGAACAGGGAAGGGGCACACGAGAAGGCTTCAGGGGTGCATGTGAGGACGTAGCAAGGAGATGGCTTGTTTGCAGGCCAAGGAGAAGAAGCCAACCCTGCTGACAGCTGGACTTCAGACTTCCAGCCTCGTGGGAAAACTCATTCTGCTATTTAAGCTATTTGGGTCTGCAACAATTTGTTATGACAGCCCTAAAAAAATGAGCACATTTTCAGTCTTTGCATTGCGAAGGTTTGGCTTGTTTTTTTTTTAATTTTTTATTGATTGTCTCTCTTTTCTCAGGTTTAAGAAATATCTTCAAAAAGAGCTTGTTTTATTGATGAGCTTGGCTTGTTAGAAACCACCTCAGGAAGCTCTTGGCAAACTCAGAAGGGGATGAGCGAAAGCCCGTGCCCACCCGCACTACAGAGAGCGACTGTGGAGATAATTGGAGAAGATGGATCTATCTGCAAAGACACAAAAGGTCGGGAGTTTATGTGAGTCATCCTCCCAGGCAGCGCCAGGGAAAATGAGCCATTGTGGTAGCAGCTATTCATCTTGAGACTGATTTATAAGCATCATTGGAGGACTTGATATTTGTCTCTACTGGAAATATATATATTTTTTATTATTTAATAAGAATCATGTTTCTGCCTATTGTAATTCTAGGCTTCAAATTTTTTCCTTTACTTCCTGATAAGCCCATGAACCTTTGTTGGATCTGTAGTTCTTTCTGGGACTAGAAGATTTTAGAATTTTTGATGCTAACTTTTTTTTTCCCTCCTCTGAGAAAGGGTTTCACTATGTAACCCTGGCTGGCCTGGAACTCTATGTGTAGCCCAGGGTAGCCTCAAATAACAGATCAGGCTGCCCCTGCTTTTTGGGTGCAGGGACTAAAGGCACGGCCACCATGCCTGGCTTTACCACATAATTTTTATTGCAGAGCTGTACTAGAACGGAAGCCAGAGCTTCCCCATGACACCCTAGGAAAACTAACTGAGGTGAAGTGGCAAAGTGGCACCCACCTTTAAGCCCAACACATGGGCACCAGAGGCAGGTGGAACTCTGTGAGGTTGAAGCTAGCCTGGTCTCCATAGAGAGATCCTGTCTCAGAGCAGCAATGACAGACAGACAGAAGGGAGACAGGGATGTAAATGTGGTCTGTATGAACTTTGCTGAGGCTTGTTCTTTTAAAAGATTCTTGCTCCTTTTAAAGCCTCTGCTGCTTGCAGCCAGGATGCTTTCCTGTGTTTGCAAGTGTTGCTGTTTAACGTTTAAAGATTGATTTATTTTATGGGTATGAGTGTTTTGGCTACATGCTTGTGTGTGTATCGTGTGAGTGCCTGATGACCATAGAGGTCAGAAGGGGACACTGGGTCTGGAGTTTTGAGTTATTGGGAGCTGCCATGTCAGTGCTGGGAATCAAACAGAGGTCCATGCAAGAACAAGTACCCTTAACCACTGAGCCATCTCTCCAGTGGGTGTGGGCATGCATTTGTGTGTGTGTGTGTGTGTGTGTGTGTGTGTGTGTGTGTGTGTGCGCGCGCGTGTGTTCCAGAGGTCAGGATCAGGTGTCTCCCTCAGTTGCTCTCCAATTTATTTTTGAAGTAAGGGCTCTCATTGAACCTGGAACCAGCTGTTTGGGCTAAGCTGTGGCCAGTCAGCCCTAGGGATCCTCCTGACTCTATCCACTTGTCTAGCCCTAGAGCTACATGTGGCCTTGCCATTCTGGGCTCTTTTATGTGTCTGTTGAGGATCCCAAAGAAGGCTCTTGTGCTTGCGTGTAGCAAGCTCTTGTGTATGAATCTCCAAATTTTACCTTCTATATGTTGGAGGAACATTCATCTCTGTGCTACTGTTTCTTCATGTGTTTTATTTTGAAGGCAAATTTCTTGAGTGGACAAGGAAGTCCTCTTTAATCAAAACTATGTTATGAGCTTTGCACTTGGCTAAGAGCCTGAGCCAGTGCTAGAGAACGGCTGTGAAGGCCCCGGGGGAGTAAGCTGTGGTTACATCTCCTGGGTATGCAGAAGCATCTGGATCCTGACTCGACCTCTCTTCTCTTCTCAAAGGTGCTGACTGGTGATCATGCTTGCACTGGGGCCTTTGCACAGCCTAGATGGCTATCAGGGAGTCAGTAGGATTATTGCCAGCAGCAGTCCAGCTGCGCCCTTACGGAAGACAGCCTAGAACCCAAGTGCTTCCCACGGCATTCCTATGCACGTCACTGAGAAAACTCAAATCCATACAAAGTGAATAAATTGTAAATGACAATAATAATAGTAATAATAAACCCTGCTCTCTATAAAAAAAGAGAGAGAGAGAGAAAATCCAAACCTCATCATTTCGTAAATATCAGCTATACAGATGCGTCTCTCAAACTTATCTTTCTAGATCATCTGCTGGAAAAGATAACTGGATACCAGAACTGCCAGAAACCTAGTTTTCCCCTCTCCTCACAAGGGGAGCCCTGCCAAAGCCCAGGTAGGTATCAACCATGGCTGCTGCCGTGGGCCAATCAGATTCAGTCTTAATTCGCACCCAGGACTTGCTCTTTAAAGGCATGCTGGCTCTGCCCCCACCTTCATCCAGAGCAAACGTGGCTTTCCATGCCTGTCCTGTTATCTTCATGCCATACTGTCCCCTCAGCACACTTCGAGATAAGGGAGCCAGCTGACAAAGAAAGGTCAGGGTCAAGCTGGCTTTGCATAGAGGCCAGCAAGGTCTGGATTCCAAAGGTCTTGTTTGTATGTTGACGACTGGACGATCTGTAAGTCCTGGGTTTGTTTTGTACCATCTGAGCTGATTTGAAAATGGCCCCGGTAGGCTCACTGGGAGTGGCACTGTTACGAGGTGTGGCCTTGTTGGAGAAGGTGTGTCACTGGGGGCAGGCTTTGAGGTTTCAGAAGCTCAAGCCAGGCCGAGGATCACTCTCTATTCCTGTTGGCTATGGATCCAGAGGCAGAACCCTCAGCTACTCTCCAGCACCCTGTCTGCCTGCACGCCACCATGCTTCCTACCTTGATCATAGTGGACTAAACTGTCAATTAAAGAACTGGTCCTTTAATTGGACTAAACCCCAGTGAAGTGTTTTCCTTTATAAGAGTTGCCCATGATGTCTCTTCACAGTATCCTCTGAACTCTCACTAGCGTCTTTGGAGACGTCTTTTCCTAGACCCGCAGGTTTAGTTGTTGGCTCCTGGCATCTAGGCAGATAGCAGGCTGGGTGCTCTCCTCCTCTGACATCCCACTGAGAGCAAGGAGTGATGTTTTCCGAGGCTTGACAGTATCAATAAGCACTGTTTCACAAAAGCAACGTTTCCCCGTCTCTCGTCTCTCACAGTCAGGGCGATGCGCTTGCCTGGAGCTAGCCTAGAGTTCCTTGTTAACAGCTAATCTGGGTGCCGTTAGGATATGGCTCTGTTGCAGATCTGACATTAACAGCAGCGGCTTGGCGAGTTACAAAGGGAGGCAAAGTCTTCTACCCCAACTGCAGCAGCGCGGGCCCATATGGTGTCATTTTTCAAGGAACAGATTTTCGTCTCTCATGCCATTTCAGAGCTGTTTCCCTCTGAAAGAAATTACCAGCTCTAATTTAATGCAGAACATGCCTGGATGTCACTGCAGAAATCTAGTTAAACTGAGCGCTGGTGCGTCTCACGAGCCTAGCAGGAACCGTGCTCATTTGCACTCATTATGTCTCCCAAGCCTGTGTTGTTGAGCTGAGAATCAGCCCCCACCCCAGGGGAGAGGGGGGCTGCCATCCCCTGAGGATCCCAGGGCTCCTCCTCTAATTCCATGGGATCTAGAATTCCAGCCTGGGGTGGAGAAGGAGGAAGGTGTAGGGTCTTTCTGCTCCCTTCCCCTCCCCCACACTTTGCCCTTACAACCCAGTCAGTGAAATGATCCTGTCTCTGCATAGAGACTTGACTTCCATGAAACCCCTTGGGCAGTTCTGTCACCCCGCTGGCTGTCCATGCTTGGGGACAGACAGTTTCAACTGAGTCGTGTGATTCCAACTCTCACTGTGCAGGAAGGGCCGGGAGACTAATCAGAGCTCTGTCTGTGGCTGGCTATGCACTGAGCGGGCCTCCCTTGCAATAGAGGGAACTTGGGATGTCTCTCCTCTCCCACATCAGTGGTCCTGATGACTTACATATTTCAGAGAACGTCTGCTTGTCCCATGAGCATCACAGCACGAAGCAGGCATTCCTAGCTGATGGTGGGAAGTCATGACGTGGAGGGGCCAGTGAGGAAACTTGCCTAGGGTCAGGCGGCTGGTCGGAGAGAAGGGGTAGGGAGAGTCCAGCTGGTCTCACTCCCCCTGCAAGGCTCTCAGAAGCCTGGAGAATGGGTCTGAGGCTAGGCTTTGACTGCCACACCTCGCCATAGGATGCCATCTTGGAGAGCAATAGGCCTACACTGCTGGACCTCTCCAAAGTGTAGAGGATTGCTGGAGAAGCTCTGTGTCCCTCTGAGGCACAAGATCTCATGAAGGAACATTCCAGAACAAGCTGAGATACAACAGAAAAGGCTTGTTTAGCTCTTAGCTCAGATTCAAGTCACAACCTGAGTCTGAGCAAGTGGCTCGGCCTCTTTCTCTTAGCCTTGGTTCCTGAAACAGCAGATAGATCCACCGCCTTCAGTAACTGTGGCTCTGTGGTTCAATGCCAGAGCCACGCAACACAGTCGCCTGGATAAGATGTCCGCCGGCGGAACAACTTCCGACTCTAAGGCATTCAAACGCCGACAACGCAAAATGCTCCAGGAAGTGAAAAGTTAAGCCAGGCGTGAACAGCAACCCAGTAGGTTTAGGTTACGCCTGAGAAATGACTAGGCAAATGCGGAAATGGGTCACAAACCGGAAGCCTAGCTAGCCTGTTTAACAGTGGACAGATGAGGACAGTACAGGGCAACAGAGACTGCTGTGGAGCAGTAAGCACGGCAGGCGTAAAAGGGACTGTCAGCGCTCAGCCTCAGGAAAGTGGTGTCAGACAGGCCCGTCAATGCAGGCCGGGTGAAATTCCAGCTTTCTGAGACACTTGGAAATCTGCTTATTTACATGCAAATATTCCAGTTTTTGAGAATTAAGAACAATTCCAAGGGCTTCAAACCCCTTTCATGCCAAGCAAAATGTGTGTGCTGGCCATATGGTACCCAGGAGCCCCAGCTCACAATTCCGTGCTAACAGGCTCTGGCTTGGTTCATGTCTGTTCTGTGCCGTAAACAATTCCACAGGGCTCATTTCATGGCCTTCCCTCAGGGTGTCCCGCAGAGGTGACTCGTCTGTATCATGTCAAGTCAATAGAATATTGCACTGCACAAATCTCATTTTCCTGTTCATGGCCTCTGAGGCTGGACCCCTGACAGGGGACAGCACGGGCACCCCATTCCCCTCTTCCTGCCTGAAAATAAGCATCTCAGAGAGACAAACAACAGCATGACAGGAAAAGAGTGATTTGGCCTGGCTAGCAGGGTGGAACAGAAATGGTTCTTTTTTTTTTTTTTTTTTTCTCCTCTTGAAGTCATTTCTATTCTACTTTATTAGATCACATAACCATTTTTACTGTTAACTTAGGTACAAATTAATTGCTGTGCAAATGAACAGGAGCGCAGATGAATGCCCTCGCCATTACTCGACTCTTAAATGGCAATTACTCGGTTTTGTAATCCAATAGAGCCAGTAGCAGCGCAGCTGCGGTGCCTGCTCTGGCCGGGGTTGCTGCTAATGGGAAGAGTGGGTGTCCCTGGAGACCCGGTAAGCCTGGGGAAGCTCCCTCGGCCTCCTGCCTGCCCCATTCTAAGTGCGATGGGGTGAAGGGTGAAGGTTTGAGAGATCATTTATCTCTCAGGAGGATTTTTTTTTTAAATTGCACATTCTTGTGTTTCTGTCTTTTTTTCTTTTTTTTTTCCCCTCAAATCTCCAGAACCACACATAAACATTAGCCTTCAAAGGCACTGCCCAGAGACTCCTATCTGTGTCCGGGCAGCAACCAGCCCCCACCCACGACCCCCTGGGCAGGGTGTGGGCAACCTCCGTGTGCTCTCAGAGACAGACCGATCCACTGGGGCCCGGACCACGCCGGCTAGACCTGGCTAGATCGTCGGCTGACTCCCGCCAGAGGAAACATAATTAACTCAAAAGCAGGGACAGCGTATTTGGCATCTTGGTGCCCTTGCTGAGGGCGTGGCACCTGGCAGTCAGCTGCAGCTGGTGGGGACGTCACTTCCTGCCGTGGAGATTCTGTTCTCCTCACTGAACCTTCCACGTCAAGCACGCCATCGCCTCCTTCGTGCCACCGACTTTTGGAATTTCTTTCAGAATGTTGTCCTCTTCCATCTAGCAGGAACAGGATTTCCACCTAGAAATCCTTCCTCAGTTTCCACTTGCCAGATCAATATCGCCTCTCCCTCGCAAACGATATGGCGTTGCTTTTTGATCGAATGTACTCTCAGATAGAGATCACACTATTCAGATACAGTGTGAATTTTGGAATTGTACCACGTACAACTTTATTTAAAAAATGTTTTGTTTTTTTTTAATTTTCTGTGTATGAGTGCTCTGTCTTCGTGTACACCTGCACACCAGAAGAGGGCACCAGATCTCATTGTAGGTGGTTGCGAGCCACCATGTGGTTGTTGGGAATTGAACTCAAGACTTTTGGAAGGACAGACAGTGCTCTTACCCACTGAGCCACCTCTCCAGCTCCACAACTTTATATTTTAAAGGAAGAAAGAACACTCCTTAGTAGATAGTAGCTAAAGGGGATCTGACTTTTTCTTTTCCTTGAGATAGGTGTCCTGGGGCCCGTTTGGAAGTGTCTAAAATGAGCTTTTAGATTTTCATCACGTAGAACTGAAAGTTCATAAGCCTAGCACGATGTCTTACACTCAATCAAAGCTGAGTAATGGATGGACATCTCTTGCAACATGCTAACAAAACCACTCATTTGTTCTGGAAGGTTCTTCTTCCTTTGATGCCGGGGATGGAAGTTACAGATGTAGACTAGTATCAAAGGTAAAATTACCTAAAAACATCTAATCCGGTTTAGCATGTTTTAGTTTTCAGATTTAGAAAGCTAAGATCCTCAGGGGGGAATTTTTGGAATTTTTGTACAGAATATGAACCCTAAGATAAGCATAGGTTTCTATGGCAACTGAACACGAACTTGTTCATTACTTTCTATATTTTACCTTTGTGAAATTCTCATGGGTGAACTGGGACTTAGGGATATAGAAAATGCCTAGTTCATCAAGTACGTACGGCTTGACAGCTTCATTCACTACTTTCTGTGGGAGTTTGCTGGTTGGTGTCTCAGATAGCTCCTGAGGGGTCCATTACCAATGCAAGGGGAATAGAAAGAGCCCTGAGGTCCACAGTCACAGGATGGGGCCCAGGCCCTAGTTCTTCTGGCTCCTGAATTTGAATCAGGTGTCCTAGCCCTGTCCTTACCCATAAAGTAAAAGTGATTTCCCTGCCTTACAGTACTCACTGGAAGATAGAAGTGTTTGCCTGTGAGATGAGGGCTATGAAACTGTTCTGGCGATTACAAAGCAGCCAGATGGAGGGGGCATTTCCTGGGGGGCAGAATGAGCAAGAATATTTCACGGAGCAATGCCAGCAACTCTAGAGTGCTGTGCCTTCCGGCTCAAGAGCCTATATGGAAACTAGCTGCATCCTGAGAGTCAAACCTAAATGTTCTTAGGCGTTTCCAATAGAAGTCCTCCTTTATAGCCTCAAACATTTCCTAGCTCTATTCCCACGTGACACTATTTGCACTTTAATGTCTGTTGAGAAAGTTCAGACTGACAAAAAGCTATTCTGAACTATGACCATTCTTTAAGTTATTTATATTCTATTAATTGCTACATAAAATTGTTACTTGAGAAATGCTAACGACGGATTAGAGCAAATTGTGTTAGTCATTCAACCTCTAGACCATCAGTTCTTAACCTTCTGAATGCTGTGACCCTTTACTACAGTTCCTCATGTTGTGGTGAACCCGTCCCCCCCAAACCATAAAATTATTACGGTTGTTACAAATGGTAATGTAAGTATTTTTGGAGACAAAGGTTTGACCAAGGGGTCACACCCCACGGGCTGAGAACCGCTGCTCTAGGTTCTCACAGGTCACTGGCTTCTCAGAATAATCCTCTGCCCTCAGATCACCCTGCACGCTAGAAAGGGCAAACTAATGAACGGGTGAGAGCCAGGAAGTGAAACCTTTTAAAGTGAACTCTGACCCCATGCTGAGGACACACGTGACTGGTAACATTGACAGAGCCAAAGAAACACACTGGTCTGTACTCCGATCTGGATCAGGTTGGGTGTGCTGGGCAGCATACAATGCCCCCAACTAACTCCTAGTTTTCCACTCCAGGCTCAGCTGTGCATAGAGCAGCCAGGCATCCTGGTCGTTGTATTTTATTACCGAGGGACATGCCAGCTTCAGACTCTATAACCATCCTAAGCTGATACCAGTCCCGTGACAGAAGTCTTGCACACTCATCAGACGTCAAATAATTTTTCCCCCATGGGGGTAAGGATTATTTTATACATTACAGGATATTGACCTTTGACCTCTACCCTCTAGATACCGGTAGCATCCTATCCCCCACCACCCCATCCCTATCTATGGCAGTCAGTGATGTCTCCAGGCATTACAAATATTCTTTGGGGAGAGAATCCCCCACCCCACCCAGGTAAGAACCATGAAGGCCGCCCATTCCCAGCTGGGGTTCTGCTCAAATTTCCCTCCTGAATGATGAAGGCATTAAGGCAAATTTATGTATCACCTTTGTCCGAAGGATTTAGGACTCTTGAAAAATCCATTTAAGGGGCTTATGGTCATTTGTGAGATACAGTCAAGCTCCATTTCACTGTAATGCAAACTGAAGCAAACTTAATGGTTTCTCCCACCATCATGTTTAAGAAGAGATCAGTCCATCCTGGTGGGTCGGGGTGTCAGCAGGAGTGTGGCTGGCTGGTCACACTCATCTCCATCGGAGGCAGAGGGAGGAAGGCTGGTGTTGCATTTGCCTTTTTGTTTGCTTGTTTGTTTCAAGAAAGGATTTTTCTGTGCAGCCTTGGCTGTCCTGGACTCGCTTTGTAGACCAGGCTGGCCTCGAACTCACAGAGATCCACCTGCCTCTGCTCTCTGAGTGCTGGGATTATAGGTGTACTCCACTGCTCCCAGCTTTCTTTCTTCTTCTTCTTCTTCTTCTTCTTCTTCTTCTTCTTCTTCTTCTTCTTCTTCTTCTTCTTCTTCTTCTTCTTCTTCTTCTTCAGTTCAGAATCCTAGTGCTTGGGGCAGCCACATTCAGAATGTCTTCCCACCCTTCATCTGAGGAGAGCATTACCCTGGCCAATGCCCTCAGCCCTCAGCAGTGTAGAGTCCCTCAGGGCTCAAGTAGAAAACTTTATACTTTTTATTAAGTCTACTTCTATACTTTCTATGCTACATAAATATTATAGGTAGGATAGAAAGTAAAATTTTAAAATTCTATGCTTCTGTTCAGAGGTAAGCTTTCCCTTCTGGCTTCCCCCCTGCCTACTTCTAAGGCCACTGCTTTCTGTTTCAGACCTGTGGGCGCCCAGCACGGTTACCCTCACTCTGTTCCAACCCAGCTTCTTCCTCCAGCTTGTTCAAGCCCAGTGTTTTCCACCCTCTGGAAGAGGAAAATCTGGTTTTGCAAGCACATGCTGGGCCTTGCTTATATCTGGCTCTGGGTTCTGTAAGTGCTTGTTCTTGGTCAGAGTGGACTGGTTGCCCTTGGGTGAAGAGCCAAAGGGTAACACCCAGACTCACTCTCAAAGACACACTCCTGCTTGTGTCTTAGGAATGTTAAGGCTGAAAAGAAGGCAGAAAAAGACCACCTTCAAGCAGACCAATTAGCGAGCCTCTTCAGATGAATGTGAGCTCCTCAGGAGAGCAGGACATTTTTTCTGCTCGGCTTTGTCTGTAGTGTTAGAGAAGACTCTTTGGGAGTTCTGGGACAATAAGGTAGAGATTATGAATCTGAATGTCCTAGTGAGACCTAGATGGAAGAGCAGTTATCAGAGTCTGTGTGTAGTTAGGCTAGCCCTCCTCAAGGAGCCCCACATGGGAAAGAACTCAGGATGAGTTCCACCTTACCAAGATGTCTAATGAAAAGCAGGGGAGGAGGGGGGAAGGAGCACTGGGTGATGGCAGCTAGAGAAATCACGGTCCCCCTCTGTATAAAGTAGGCTGTGGGGATTCCTAAAGAGAGATGAAGGTGGCCTAGCAGCCTGTAGAGCTGCCTGCAGGAGGCCTGAGTGCAGAGCCTCACATCCGGTTCAAAGTACAAGGCTGCAGCTCCTGGCTCAGGCTGGCTGCAAAACCTTGCAGCACAATTAACATTCTGGGGTTCGGCACAATTAAGGTTTCTCCCAGCGCCCAGGCCCAGCGCCTGCAGAAATCCAGTCACGTGGTGGAGGTAGTGCCTGGGAGGAGGGAGAGAGCTCCCTAGGCCAGAGACTGTTTGGGCTCTGTGGCAGATGGCTGGGCTCTTGCTCACTGTCAACCTTACCAGGCCACAAAAGTTGTCTGCAAGCTGTCTGGGGCACAGGGGACCACTGCTCCCATGGATTGGGATTTGGCCAGCCTACTGTTTCTATCAGAGGGTTATTCATACTTCCCACTCCTTGGCTCATTTTCTCTACCTCAGGGCTGACTTCTCTTCAGCGTGCCGGGCCTCGTTACCAGACAATGTCTGGGATAGCACGCTAAAGGCATCACGTTACCCCTTGTTGCCTCCTTTCTAAGAATATTTTGTGAACCGAGAGGACGAAAGCGTTCATTAGAATTTCCTGAATGAAGACCAATACCAGGCTCCCTCTCCCCTTGCCCCAAGCCTCTGGATGGCTGCCCAGTCTCTTATTGTCATATCTACTGCAAATACACGCCCCAACCCATCCAGACCTCCTCCAACAAACACTAGACAGAGCGCCCAGCGGTGCTGGGTGGGAACCGCCCCTGGAAACTCCAGTTTTAGTTCTCAGGAGCCTCTCTCCAACCAAGAACCTATGCCCAGAAGGTGTTTGTGCCTTCTTATTGTTCTCCTGTTTGTTGTGCGTTTCTGCCTTTGCCGGTCTTAACAGAAATCCTTGTTTCCACCAAAGTCCTGTCAGAAATAACTATGCAATATTTTGTCAGAAGACACTACTCTCTTGGAAGTCACTGCCCAGAAAAAAAAACAAAAAACAAAAAACACTACTCTTTTAAGAAATAAAATTTTATATATATATATATATATATATATGCCCTCTTTAATGTCAAGAGCCTGTCAGAGGGCCCTGTTTCCTGACAGAAGTCATTATCTTCCCATAGCCTTAGCAGCTTTCCTGTGACTTTCTCACTGGGAGAGGCTGAGCAGCTGCTGCCTGTTTAAGCCTGTTTTGCTCGTTTATCTGGAAGTTCAGTCACAAGTCCAGATGTGTCCTGGAGTGGTGGTCACAGCACTCTGTCCGCACTGATAGCCCTGCATCATCACAGTCCTCTTGTCCACCTCCATGACTGCAGATGTGCCGTGTCCTGTGCCCTGGCTGAAACGAGCTGCCTTCTGGAACAGTGCTACCCTGCCAGACAGTGCTACCCTGCCAGAACCTCAATCAGTTTATTTCCTGGTACTGCCCCACAGAGGAAGGCTAACACTTCTCCCATCCCGGAGCCCATAACTTTACTCCCCAGCCTTCTCAAGCCCAGGGGAAACAAGAGCTCAGCGGGTCTGAGGCTGCTCCTGCCCAGGCGTCGGTATCCAAACTGCTAGTGTGTGAGGTAGTTTCTAGACCTATTGCTAACCTCCACACCCTACTTCCCCCAAATCTAGCTTGCTCAGGTTTTCCTGAATGGCATGAACCACCTCCCTTCTAATTTGGCCTGACGTGGCGTGAGTGTCTGTGTGTCAAGTCAAACGTGTGTTTGTCATGCCAAGATTTCCTAGCCAAAGACTCCATTTATTTAAGGCCTTATTTATTTATTTATTTATTTATTTATTTATTATTTCTAGAAGTTTATGGCTTTTCACACATATTCCCCCTCAAGTTGTGGTGCCAGGAATTGAGCCCAGGGAAGCTCTCTCTATTTTTTCCCCCTATAGTGATATAGACTCAAGCCACACATGCTAGGCAAAGATTATACTCCAGAGTGATATTGCCAGCCCTAATTTTCTTTGACTAAGTTTTATATGTCCTTTTAGGTTGATTTCAAGATTACATAATGCTTATATTCTTAGGCATGAGCTCTCTCTCTTTTACTTCGTTTGCTTCCTCGTCACTGAAAGTGATAATTAGCATCGATTTGACTTTTGCGTTAGGATCTGTGGTGTTGATGAACTGACTTGTCATTTCTACTAATTTCTATAGGATACACCATATCTCCGTTAGGATTTCTACTGCCGAGAAAAGACTCCATGACCACGGCAACTCTTAGAAAAGGAAATATTTAATTGGTACTGGGCTTAAAGTTCCGAGATTTAATCTGTTATCATCACGGCGGGAAGCATAGACTTGTGCATGGTGCTGGAGAAAGAGCTGAGAGTTCTACAGCCTGATCAGAAAGGAGAAGGACGGAAACTGCTTTGAGCTTCTGAGACCTCAAAGCCTCCACCTAATAATACACTTCCCCCAACAAGCCACACCCACTCCAACAAGGCCACACCTCCTAGTAGTGCCACTCCCTATGGACCTACGGGGGCCATTTTTATTCAAACCACCACACCCCATGTCTTTCTTGGGGTGCTTGCTCACTTTGTTATACAACAGGCATAGCTTCCTGACAAGCTGTAGCATGTGCTGCCATATTATTGTCACCCCAAACAGGTGACAACACCCTCTTGCACAAGAGTTAGCCTCCCCTAAGAGAGTTCATCCAGCTGTGAGAAAAGGGGGAATGAGGTTAGAAGGGTAGTCATTCATTCGTTCTGACTTCTAACGTTCTCACTCATGGTAAGTATTTGAGGTATGAGGTTGGGGTGGCTAGTTTTAATTGTTAACTGGGCCATATGCAGAGTCACCTGGGAAGGGTCTCCATAGATTGTCTAGATAAGGTTGGCCCATGTGCTTGTTCTTATTTTGATCGTGTTAATTGAGGTGGGAAGGCCAGCCCACTGCGGGTGCTGCCATTCTCTAGGAAGGGGGTCATGAACTGTAGAATCCTGGAGAAAGTGAATTGATCCCAAGCATGCATCAATTACTCCGTTGCACTGTTTGCTCTTGACTGTGAATGTGATGTGATGTGACCAGTTCTTTCAAGCTCCCAATGCTGTGAACTCCCTGCTATGCCTGACTGAACCTTGGAACTATGACCTCACATCAAGCCTTTCTTCCCTTAAGTTACTTGTGTCGGGGTATTTCAATCACTGCTAAATAAAATGAAAATAATACCTGTGTTAATTCACTTGACTTTGTTATTCTGCACTAATTCTTACCAATCATAACATCATTTTGAATTCCACAAATTCATACAAATGTAGATATCATCATTTACAATAAAAATAAAAGAAAATCACTCAGTTACACAAGCTGCTTACCTCATACTTTGTTTTTAATTTTTTAATAGTTTGTTTGTTTGAGACAGGGTTTCTCTGTGTAGCCTTGGCTGTCCTGGACTCACTTTGTAGGCCAGGATGGCCTGGAACTCATAGAGATCTGCCTGCCTTTGCCTCCCCTCATAGAGATCTGCCTCCCCAAGTGCTGGGATTACAGGCGTGTGCCACCAGCTTAGTTTTTTATTTTTATTCACACTTATGTCGATGTACTATGTGCCCAAAGAGGCCAGAGAAGAAGCTGGAGTTACAGGCGACTCATAGGCGTCTGATATGGGTGCTGGGAACCCAGCTGTTCTTGAAGATCAGGCTCTTAACTTCCAAGCCACCAGCCCCATTACCACATACTTGGAAAGTGGGTACTGATCATGCCAAAGCTGATGGGATAAAGGCTAACAGTGTTTCACTGAACTGTACATGTTTTTCTCATGTTATTTCATCTTTTCAGACTGAGTCTCATGAATCCTAGGTTGGTCTTAAACTTGCTATGTAGCCAAGGATGAACTTGGAACATCTGATCTTCCCTCCTCTGCCCCGGGAAAGCTGGGGTTGCAGATGTGCGCAGCTGTACTTTGTTTATGCAGTGCTGGGTGTTGAACCCAGGGCTTCATGCATGCCAGGCAAGCACCCTTCCCACTGAGCCCCAGCCCCAGCTCTGAACTGTACACTTTCGAAAAGCTAATTTTATGGTTATGTGAATTACCCCTGCTCACTCTCCCCTCAGAAACACCATGTTTGTTATTTAAAACATTTTATTATTTCTAATTTCTAGTGTATGGGTGTTTTGCCTGCATGTACATCTGTGCACCACGAGGAGGCCAGAAGAGTGTGTTACATCCCCTAGAACTAAAGTTACAGACAGTTGTGAGCAGCCATGAAGGTGCTGGGAACTGAACCTAGGCTCTCTGTGAGAGCAACCAGTTCTCTTAACTGCTGGGCCATCTCTCCAGCCTTTTGTTTGTTTGCTTAGAGACAAATACTCCTTAGTTCAGTGTGCCCTCAACAGGCCCTCTGCTGTAGGCGGTTACTTAATCCTTTAGGTTCTCATTTCACCCTGTGTCCAATGAGATTTTGAATTTCCCTCCTTCTTTGCTCTCATAAAAGACCCACTCTGCCCTCCTGTGTGGAGTGGCCAACCAAAATATCCTCTTAGAATCGACGATTGGTACAGATATGTGTACGTGACCCAAAGCAGCTTCATCAAGGTTCTTGAGGAGGACAAATGTGGATATTCGGTCAGTACAGGGCTTTCTCTTCTAAATCTGAAAATGTGATGGTCAGGAAGCCAGTGTTCCTGGGGCCATGTTTCCCACCACATGGAAAGAACACACAAGAGATTTAATGTAGGAGAAATGAATGAAGCAAGAGATTTCTAACATAGTCTGAGCCTAGATCCAGTCTAGCCTGAAGCCAACAAGCTGCTACTGTTTTTACTTATGTGTACCAATTCTTTCTTCTTCTTCTTCTTCTTCTTCTTCTTCTTCTTCTTCTTCTTCTTCTTCTTCTTCTTCTTCTTCTTCTTCTCCTTCTCCTTCTCCTTCTCCTTCTCCTTCTCCTTCTCCTTCCTCTTCCTCTTCCTCCTCCTCCTCCTCCTCCTCCTCCTCCTCCTCCTCTTCTTCTTTTTCTTAAGCTTGTTTGAGTTGGAGTTCTGGAAAATGTAACCCAAAGAGGCTTAACATAGAAATCTAGTTTGTAGCTCTGCTGTGAGAATTGCAGACAATAGTACTCGGGAAGCACTTAGTGTTTATATAGGCATGTACTCAAAAATGGAAACATTGTTATTGCCGATAGCATCATGCAATGCATAGGGTAATTTTGTGTTTGCTTTATATTATTACCTTACAGTAGCAAAGACAGTGCTAAGTATAGAGTAGGAGCTCAGTAAACATTCTTTATAGACACCTCCCCACTCCGGTATGGAATTTAAGTGTAAGTGGGGAAGTTGTATGCTTGCTGCACAGGAATGGGGACCTGAGTTCAAATCCCACATATAAAGTTGTGTGAGGATTTTGGAGTTTTGGTTTCTTTTAAAAACACAGAAATATTATAGGAATATGTTTTCATTTTAATTCCAGGCGTAAGGATATGGGGCTGCTTCGCAGAGCAACTGACTTTGATTTGCCTTGTGCTCTAGCAGGGGCGTGATTTTGCCAGCTGCAGATAGTTTCTGTGTTTGTGTGATACTTGGAATTCTGGGGACTTTTCAAAGGGTATATAAATGCTAGGGCCCTGGTAGGGGGTTGGAAGAAGAAGAAATCAGATATCCTGAAAATCTTGTCCCAAGGAACTCAACGCCCCCAATCAGCAGGAAGTAGTCTAACAATAATGTCATCCCTTTCCCCTCTGTCCTTTTTTCTCTCCTATCTAGTGTTAAGAAGTTGAAAGAGTAGAAGAAAAGGGGTGGAGAAGGATGGAAGAAAAAAGGAACCCACAAAGTAGCAAACATCATGTGATCACTCAGATAGTTGTAACTTTAGGAGGCAGAAAAGTGATCTCTGGGGTTTGATCTCTGGCTCCAGCCTAGCTCTCGGCTTACTGACCTACCCTGTCTCAAGGAAATAAGGTTCACAGCCAGAGAGCAGGACACCCCCCTGTGGCCTCCAAGTGTCCATGTAGGTGTGCACACTCACGTTCCCCCAACATGTGCACCTTCACACACACACGTACACACACAAATAATTTAAACACGGATTAATCAGAAATTTCCTACTAACAGGAGATAGAGGTGAATGTACACCATGGAAACATGATATGAATTCCAGCCATCCCTTCCCTCCACCATTCGGCTGCTACAAAAAAAAAAAAAAAAAAAAAAAAAGATATTGAGAAACTTTTTTCTTTTCTTTTTTTTTTTTTTAAGACAGGATCTTGCTATGTAGCTCTATATGGCCTGAATCTCCCTGTGTAGACCAGGCTGGCCTTGAACTCAGAGATTTGTTTGCTTCCACCTTCCAAGTGCTGGGATTAAAGGTGTGTGCCACCATGCCTAGACAAGAATTTTTAAAATATGTGTTGGGTCCCGGTACTGGAGTCACAGACAGTTGTGAGGTACTAGCACTTGAGTGCTGGTAATCAAACCTGGGTCCTCTGGAGCAGCTCCCTCTCCAGCCCCGAGGAATATTTTAATGCCTTTTGTCAGCTGTGATTAAGATCAATCCAAGTATTTTACTTCTTCTGCCCCCTGTCCACAGCCTCCCACGGTATCAGGGATGAGCCAGGGTGCTTACAGTGACTGTGTTTGAGATCTGTACACCCATAGGAAGATACGCAAAGAAGTTCAGTATTCAATTTACTAGTATAAAAATGATGCCGAATACGTTTTAGGATGACTTTCAGCCATAAAGCCTGAAAAATAATTTAATATTCCCCCCCCAAAAAATCAATGGAAGCCAATTCTGTATCATTTATTCACCAGACACTCGTCTAGGCGACCTCTGGAAGTTCACTGTGATGTGCAGTAATGAAACAGCCTCCAAGGCCAGCTTCTGAGGCCAAGGACAGCTCTGCCTGGAAGGGTTATTCCCAGAACACCTTGCTCATCCTGATCAGACTGGAGTTTGGGTCTAACAGGGATCACGCAGTCTGACCTGGTCTCATACTGTACACGTCACCCTAGGCAGACAAGTTCTTTGACGTCGTTTTGACGCTTGGCTGTAACATTGCTGTACTCCCATCTCACAGAAGTGCCCGTGTGGCCAAGGCACAGAGGGACGTGAGCTGGCCCACGCACTGCTCCGTCACAGAGGTCCTGGCTCTCAGCTACCTCCTCTCTCCTCTTGGGTGTCTGATCCCAACTGAAGCTTGTTCTGTGGAGGAGCCCTGAGCTGTGGTCTGTGCAGGGATCTGAAGTCCCCGCTTTGTGGAAGACCCAAGGACTGATTTTTTTTTTTTTTTTTTTTAACTCAAGGATCAGGCCATGTGTTTGGACATTTGGTCCCAGCGACTGATGCTGTTTCGAGCGGCTGTGGGATTTTAAGAGATGACTTTGAAGGTCACAGCCTGGTCCTGTTTCTGGCCCAGGTGGAATGCTTCAGTGCTTCCTGACCCACCAAGATGTGACAAGCCTTGACATAGTGGTCTTCACCACTATGGCATCCTAGGTGCCGTGCCTTTCCCACCGTAACGGACTTGATACCATGAGCCAAAATAAATCCTCTAAAGCGCATTAGTCAGGTGTTTTATCACGGCGATGAGAACAGTAACTAGAGCAGGCATCGCCCTGGAAATCTTAGGGATCCAACGTTGAAGAATGCTGTAGAAAGTCCTGCCTTGCTCACATCCTAATGGAAGGAAACACAAAACGCCACATTCAGGGGGAGGGTGCTGTAGAGAAATGGCCACCTTGCAAAGGATTCACTTCAGGCCGCACTATCAGAGGCCTGTCCTCTTCCTCCCCACCTCTGCCTCCAGCCTTAGCTGAGCAAGCATGGGCCTTGGAGATCTGGGTCAGCGGCCAGAGAAGGACCTGAGCAGGTTGACCCAAAGAGAGAAATGCTGAGAAAAAGGAGTCAGTGGCCCACCTTTCCTCCCTGTGTCCCTCCCAGCCTGGCTTTGAAGCCTCTGGGACTTAACCCTCTTCAGCAGGCTTCTGCCTCAGTATTTCTGTCTTCCCATTTCAGCTCAGTCTTGCTTGAGCATCTCAGATGCCCACATGGCTGCCCTGGGGGAACTTCCTCTCACTTGCCAAACTTCATTAGCAGTCCACCCAACTCCACTCCCAAGTTTTTGCCCATCTGGCCCAGGGCAGACCAGTGTGTTTTCTCACGGCACCCTCTTAAAGAAGCAAGGATGGAAGGGAAATCAGGGAAGAGAGCCTGATCGGGGCTGTCCATCAGCTGACAGACCATAGGCCAGCAGTCTCCAACACGGCCATGGACCAGTCATCAGTCACCATTGGAGCTTGTTAAAGCAGAGACTTCTGGGGCCCGCTGGAGCTTCTGGTGGACGGAGCATCTGGGGTGGAGTCCTAACGTGTACAAGTCTAACTGGATCCCAGAGAGTGCTGGAGCTGCAACCTAGGACCTACTGCTCTGGATCAAGTACAAGGCAGGCCAGGTCTGCCTTCTCTATCCCCAGTCTCCCCCTAGACTCCTCCCTTTCCTTCAATCTGGGGACCCTTGTTTGTTTGTTTGTTTGTTTGTTTAATTTCTTCCCGGCCTTGGCCATCTGATCTTTCTCTTCTTTTAAAGAGGAAAGTGAGCTAGAAAATAATTATAGTGTTTCAGTATCTAATCGTCCCTCCCAGGAATATTTGAATTTAGCTTTCCCATAAACTCCAAAACTCAAGAAAGCCTTCAGGGGTCAGTGAATGGTGTGTGTGTAAACCGTGTGGGTGGCCACTTATCTCACCCCCCACTGTGTGCCGGTGGGGAATGTCTTCTCCCCTCTTTGCTGAGGATTAATTCTATGTCCCTCTTCTCCCGAAGCAGCAGCGAGGCAAAGATAAACTATAAAGGGAACAACTCCTCTTAATGCCTGTGATTAAATCCCCCAAGGAGACAGGCTTTTGTGTTCTAGGACTGCCTTCGCCTTAGTGGGAAGAGGAGCCCGGTCCTCCTGCTGAGGGACAGCCCGCGGTGCTTGCCTCAGGGCGGGGGAGGGAGCTCTCTCAGAGCAGAGTAAGCTGACCAGAATTTTCAAGTGTGGGAGCGTGAGGGATACAGAACAGACTTAACACTTCAGCTCCAGGAGGCCTCTCTTGGCTTCCTTGCCCCTCATCTCCTGAGAACCAGTTATTGCCCAGAAAGAAAAGCTATGTGGCCAGAGGAGAAAGGGGAATTAGCCAGGTCTGATGGGAAGACTTGACAGTGTACATTTAAGCACTGATTTGGTGGCATGGGGCCCCTCATTAGCCTTGGAGTCCGTGGAGACGACCGTGTGTGGCCTGGAGGCATCGGTGGACATGACCCGTGGATGCCCTCTAGCCCCTGAGAGGCTCACAGCTCCTCTGCTGTGGCGGGTTGCCACAAGAGATGCTTTGACTACAGTTAGCCCATCAGAACAGCCGCACGACGTCCTGTTGTCTCACTTCCTCTGGGCTGTGATGAAGTTGCACTCAAGGCCGTGTCTACCACAGAGCAATTCCCCAAGCCCGTCTTCAGCTGCTGTTTGGGAAGCCACATTACACACTGAGAAACCCTTCCATCCTCTCCACCCTTCAGCACCTCTCCCTGCCTCCTCCTGTCCAACACTTGGTTTTACCCCAGGAACCCAGCAGCAGTGGCTGCCCCTGTCTATCCTGAAAGTCCCACTCAGGGGCGTTCTCAACAGGACCAATTTGTTTCACAAGACAATTATCTGGGGGAGGGGGTGTGCACAGCAAAATGTGCATTTGCACGTGTGACACCGAGGCTGATCCTGGCCTTGAAAATGGCCGTTAAGAGGTCTCTGGGATGCTTCAGTGGGTAAAGGCACCTGTGGACCTGTGGCAATCCTGTCCCAGCCTCCTGAGGGCTGGAGTTACAGATGTGTACTGCCACACGTGGCAACACTTAGATTTCAATCTTCGCCTGCCTCTTAGTAGCTGTATGATCTCGAACACATTGTGTAGCCCCTTGAGTGTCAGTTCATTGGTCTGCAAGCTGAAAAATGAGAGGTTTTCTGGGGAGCCACCTCCCTTCTGAGAGGATGACTTGCCTTTCTGCATGAGAAGGTTTCCTAGCCTTGGCTGGTGTCCTCTCTATGAACAGTAGCTCTTCTCTTCTCTTCTCTTCTCTTCTCTTCTCTTCTCTTCTCTTCTCTTCTCTTCTCTTCTCTTCTCTTCTCTTCTCTCCTCTTCTCTTCTTGATTGTTCCTATTTCAATATGTACCACAATCTTAAACTACATCCCCCCAAATCCCTGGAGTTCTGAACTAAACTCCCTGGCAAAGCATGGTTCTAAGAGGCACCTGAGCCCACTTGCTCTTCACCCACAGATGTCTTTCTGGAGGATCAGAAGATTCAAGAGAGCAGAACCTGGAGCATTAATGCCATTGGGCCTTTTCTTGAATCCCCGGGCCTGCATGCCATACCCACACTTATGCTTTTGGACCACTTCGGTCCCTGAAGTTGTATTCTTTGTCAGTTTGCTTTTTCTTCTACACCCCCCTCCGATTCTCCTCCCTCACTGCCCTGGGCAATCACACAGCAAATGGTTATCTTTTTCTATAGCTCCTGCAAACCATATGGTGATATTTTCCTGCAGTGTTCTTATTTTTCTGTAAGTGGTGTTGTGTCCCCTGGTACAGGCTGCTTCTCCCTCTCCTCCCAGCAATATGGCTTTTCTGATGCACTCATGTTACTGTGATGCTCCCAGCCTGCTTCTCTCTAGCCCACACCCACTCTGGGTGACCTACACACACACACACACACACACACACACACACACACACACACTCTGTTCACCAGGTAGCTGCGCTCCAGCTTTCTTTGTTTCCTCTGCGGACACTTCCACCCTCTCCCCACCTAGCTTGCTTGTTTTGTTTTGCCCCTGCAGGCCTCATCTATACTCAGTGTTGTCTCTAATGATGATGCTCAAAACTCACCAAAGGTTCTCTACTGGGCCGTTCTTTGGAAGACCAGATGGCAGAGACATGGACAGTGATGTTTGTGCCATCCTGTCTGAATGACTACAGTCAAGTTACCTGCACACACTGGTGCTCCCAAGAAGCCAAGCAAGTTTTCATGTCGGGTCTGGTACTTTCTTCCATTGGTTGTGATTGAAATGACAGTACGAGCTAATGGCAAGATGAAGTTATATTACATAAAAACAGGTTTATTAGAAATAGCTCTCCGCCTCCATGCAGAGGGAAGGGGAGGGAAAGAGGGGCAGGAAGCATGCCCAGAGAAAGGAGAGAAGGAAGAAAAAGAGATATAGAAAGAGAGAGGAGAGCAGAGGAGGGGGAAACCAAAATGTCTGGATTATAAAGTGAAGGACTTCTGGGAGAGGGGACGCTCCACTCCTGAGCTAGGAAATTCAGGGTAGAGGACAAGGTATGCCAGCCACACCCTGCAGCAGGTAGGGACCCAGGGATGCCTAAAAGCAAACTGGTTGATCGATTAAAATAAGCACATCTCCCAAAGGAAGATGGACTTTCCCCCTTCAGAGGCAGTGAAGGAGGTACTCATTACGGAGTACCTCCTGTCAGCAACACACTTGCCCTGTCCTTGGCATCTTGGGAGTTGTGGGAAGAGGCTTGGGAGGTGGAGCTCAGAGACTATGGCTGGTCTTTTGGAACTGCATTCCATGATAGAGGCTTTCCAGTGCCCTAGAGGGAAGACGGTCACTTCAATCCTTCCCCCAGTAATTCTCCAGTCACTAGAGGAGCTGGCCTGAGCTTGCTCCAGCTCATAGAAATGTCCAGGGAGGAAGCACTGTTCTCAAAGGATGCCACACACTTCTAGGCAAAGTGTTACAGCTCTCCTGACATTCTGCTCTGTCACTCGGTGTCCTCCTCAGCTTCCTGTCACATGTTCTCTCCTTGGTTATTCAGTAACTACATAGATGCAAGGAGTCCCCCTCAGTTAGCCAGCGGCCCTGGCCCTGATGTCATAACTGCTTCCACCCCACTGGTCTATGGGCATGTGTGATCCTGAAGCACTGGCCTGACCTCTCAAGGCTTCAGTTTTCTGATTAAAAGATGGTGGAAGGGGGCTGGAGAGATGGCTCAGAGGTTAAGAGCACTGGCTGTTCTTCCAAATGTTCTGAGCTCAATTCCCAGCGGACTGCATGGTAGCTCATAACCATCTAAAGTGAGATCTGGTGCCCTCTTCTGGTGTGCATGCACACATGTAGGCAGAACACTATAAATAATAAATAAAATAAATAAATCTTAAAAAAAAAAAAAGGTGATGGAGGGCTGTTGAAAACTCAGGTTCCTCCAGTTTAGAATGTCATACTTTCACAAAGGTTTCAACACTCACTGCTATGCCCACAAAGTGGCACCAACGGCCTACTCCTTTCCTACTTCAGCTTTGGCTTGTGGGCCCAGCCACCCCCGCCTGCCTGTCTAGGGCCTGAGGACCTTCACCCTTTCTCCCTGAAGTCCATTCTCAGATGTGTTTCCCTCAGGGCATTCCCACCCTCGCTGCGTCTCCCCCTAGGACGTGACTGCTCTCGTTCTAATCTCGTTCTAATCTCGCAGGGTCTCCGTCTCTGGCTCCTCCCAATCCTTGCTCCAGGCTCACAATCCTCTGGAGGTTTTTTTTTTTTTATCAGTTAAGTAGAAGCTGTGCACGCTTCATTGCCTCTTGCCTTGCCCTAGATTCTTGGGGGCTCCTCTTGATCAGGGGTAATTCTGGGCTGCCTGGAGCCCCCAGTTACGCAAGACCCCAGGCTAGCTCAGCACCCTCTAGGTTGCCCTAGACCTGTTTCGTAGACTAGCAGACAGAGACCAATGAATCTCTTCAAAAGCAGACTTCTAGGCCGTTTAACCTTTCCGTGATCACATTTACAATGCTGTAAAAGCTACAGGCACCGCCTCTGTCTGGCCTCCTTCATACAACCCTTTCTCATTCCTCGCAAAGCGAACAGCTCAAGGATGCGGAGATGAGCATCCCGTCAAGACCAAGCCAAGGCTACGGTCTGAGGGGTTACAGACAATAATTGCTACAGAACTACCCACAAGGCCACCCCTTCAATATACACAGTGCTAGAAAAATGGGGGACAGAGGGCAGGATGGGGTAACAGGAGGGTTTGACTGAAGGTCACTCTCTGAAAACTGTTCCCAAGTACACTTGCTGCTTTAGACACAGAGGCACATCCAGCAGAAGAGGAAAATCAATAGGCAGAGGACTGCACAGCGGTGAATAGGCATATTTATCAAGCTGCCCTACTCGCTGAGCGGTGTCCTTTCCCCCTTTGTCTTCCTTTTGCTCTCCCATCTTGCAGTTCACAGGGAATGGCAAGAGGCTAGGAGACAGCTCTGAAGGGCTGTCACATAGTACACCTGAGGACACTGCACAAGCCAGGTAGGCAGACGTCCTGTCTTCTAGTGTAACAGTGCTCGCTGACACACTCACTCAGATGTGGGGTTGTCTTGGAACAATATTCGTTTGCTAGATAATAACCCCCTCCCTGTCGTCATATATGCCTCTGTGTGTGGTGTGTGTGTTTGTGTGTGTGGTATGAGCATGGGCACGTGTAGAGGCTCACGCTTAATGTCAAGAGTCATCCACTATCACTCTTTACCTTTCCTTGAGCCAGGGTCTCTTAATCAAAAGCAGAGCTCACTGATTCAGGTAGTATCACCAGCCGTTTCCCTGGGGGTCTCCTACCTCTACCTCTCAAGGCTGGAGTTACGGAAAGGCTGCCGCGCCCACCCAGTTTGTATGTGGGGTCTAGTGATGTGAAATCAGGCTTGTGTGGTAAAAACTTTAAGCACTGACCCATCTCCCCAACCCCACAGATAACAATAAAAAAAAAAATTATAACACACTCTACAGATATTCCAAATTTTTGTCCTTGGCAGTTAGTGTATTTTAAGGAAACTCTAGATAAGAAAGCAAATAAATATGTGTACCTTGAAAATATGTATAATTCAGTTGCAAATTTATACACGAGTACTCAGAGGCACTGGGGGAGGGGGTGCTGAAATCCAGCCAGGCTTGTAAGTCTCTCTCTGTGTAACAGGAGTAAAGACGAGATTGCCTTCATAATTGTGTTAGCTGTGTTTACATCACCGTGACCGAATGCCTGGCAGAAACAATGTAAGAGAAGAACGGTTTCTTTGGCTCGTGATTCATAGAGGTTTTAGTTCGTCTTGTGCAGAGATTATAGTAAAATTCGGGGCATTGGGAGTGTAACGGCCCAGAAGCCATGACCGTGAGAGAAACAGGGGCAAGCTTCACTTTCAGTGCCATACTCCTGACTTCACCCTTGCCAGCCGGGCTCCCCCTCCTTAAGGCTCCACCACCTTCGAAAGAGTACCACAGTCTGAGCCTCCAAACGGGAAGAACTGTGGCCAGCCCGAGCTCACATCACAACAGTACCCATCCGGAGTTCAGTCAGTTCTGGGTTGGGGAAGCTCACTGGGGTCGGCACTCAGACCCCAACCTCTCAACCTGCCCTAGCCCAAGATGGTGGCTGAGTGCGTGAGAACTGTTTGTCCTGTGCGGGCCTCTGAGGCCAGGTGGCTCTGTTTTCCACAGCGGACTTTAAATTCAGACAGGGCCCAGGGCCCTCCTTGCTAGCTCCCATCACCCCAGGACCACTCTGTCCTTCCCTGTGGGGTCTCAGCGGCAGGCTCGCTGGTTTACACTGCAAGGACCATCTGTATTTGCTAAAGGGCTCACTAGAACCCGAGGCCCCCACACAGAGGGGTACAGAATGCCTAAGATACGAAAACGGCCTCCTCTGCCTTTCTACTTTAGGTGACCGGTTAGCTTTTCGTGTGGCCACCTCCTGTCAGCGATAGAGCCTGCAAGCTGATGGGAGGGATGCAGAGAATTTCTGCTTCTGCCTCTCTCTGACGCCACTTAGCCGGGAAGGTTATGAACTAAATGACTGGATGCCATAAAGTCAAACCGTGAGGCAGACCTCGCGTGGGAGGCTTACTGGGAAGGGTTATACAGAGGCTGCTTCTGGGCGAAGGTGGAGGGAAAAGAGCGGAGGGCGGAGGAACAGGCCTGCTATAAGGCAAAGCAGCACATGCGCAGCGGGAGGATATGCGACTCCTGGTGATGACGTTTCTTGCTGCTGCTAGGTCCCTGGGGCAGGCCATGGAGATGCCTGATTGCTAACACCACCCACCAGCATTTCACACTGGAGGAGGGGGACTGTAGACACCAGGTCTGACGATTTTTAAACTCCCATTTTTAAATGATTCTCTAGGTGCCCGTGGGAAGGCGGAGAGGCTCCACATTTCTTCATTATCTTCCTTTAACTAGTGACCTCCGTGGCCTGAGCACCAGGAGAAATTCAGTTGTCTTCTCTGTGGAAGAAATGATGATTTGGGCCCCCCCAGGCTTGGCTTTTGATAGGAGAGCTGCTGAGCCACCTCAAAATAAGGACCCCAAAGCACTGCAACCATCCCCCAACTATCTCCATTACATTTAGTATTTATGAGGGACAGCTTGACAGTCTTTCTCTAGATGAGCACAGTTGCTTAGGAAAACCACACACGTTTTAATTTGACCAAAGAGAGACATCAGTATGTTCGGTGAAGGGAGAACGAAAACAAATTTATGGCCTCTGACCCCAAGAAATGAATATTCTAGGAGTGATGGTAAATTGAAACAGGCAGCTGAGCTACAGCGGGGCCTATAAATGCTCATGAGGTAGAGTGAAGCATTAGCAGGCAAGGGAGGTAGGCAGGAGGGGACTTGTCCTTCTTCAGATGGGATGCAAGCAGGGATTGCTGAGGAAATAACCGGGTATCTAAGATGTCTGTGGGGTTCAAAGCCAGGCTGTCTGAAACACAGTGGTTTGGGGAAACTCGTCTTGGCCTTCTATTTTCTGCTGCTAACTTGTGGCTCAGTGCTGGACTTCTGGCTGTTTGCTGGGTTTTTGTTTGTTTGCTTGTTTTGTTTTTGAGCTGCTTTGTGGGTTTACAGTCCATCTGCCTGCTTCATGTCTGTAACAAAACTGGACTTTTTTGGGGGGTTTGCTCAGAGTGGATGTTCCAGTTTGCTTTCTATTTGGTCATGAACACCATGACCAAAAAAAGCAGCTTGGGAAGGAAAGGGTTTATTTGGCTCACACTTCCACATCATTGTCTGTCGTCACGAGAAGTCAGGGCAGAGCTCAAGGCAGGAACTGAAGCGGAAATATGGAAGTCACTGGCTTTCTCTCGGTGGTGTGATCAGCCTGCTTTTACATACAGTCCAGGACCACCAGCTCAGGTATGGCAACACCCACAGGGGGCCGGTCCCTGTCGTACCAGGTGTTCATCAAGACACTGAACTACAGACTAGTCTGAGGGACAAACTGATGGAGGCATCAGTTTTTCAATTGAAAGTTCTCTCTTCCCAAATGACCCGGGCTGGTGTCAGGTTGACACAAATAAAACAAAACTAGCCAGGACGACCGGGAAACGGCTTTGGAAAACGGAATTGTCCTGTGGAGCAGTTCCAGGAGGTTGCCTCCCCTTTCCCAGCAAACAGATCACCCAGCTAATCTCATGAGCAGCTACAGCTGTACCAGTATTAGCCCAAGGTGTGTGCTCAGAAGAGCCAGCAGGGTCACACATTAACGAGGATTCAGGAGAGTGGACGCACACTTGTTGGGAGCTGCTCAGGAAATCTAGATTCAGGCACCTGAACGTCCGTTAACTTATGGAGTGCCTGTTTTGTTCTAGACCTTGAAGCTACAGATGTTAAAGAGAGTTGGCAAGGGGCTTTTCTTTTATTCTGCAGAGAATGTAACTGGTAAGTGAGAACAAGAGACAAGTCTCAGACGGAAGTATACTTGCTGGGGCACCCATGAAGCCCTGGGTTCTGTGCCTGGCACAACATGAGCTGGACATGGTGATGCCTGCCCACTATACCAGCACCCTAGGGGTAGAGGCAGGAGGATCAGGGGTTCAAGGTCACCCTCAGGGACTTAGTGAGTTTGAGGCCAGCCTAAGTTACAGGAGACCCCATCTCAAAACCAGAAACCAGACAACAGACCCCAACCAGAGTGGTGATTGCTGTGCTAAAGTCCAAAGTAGGGCACCAGGCTAAAGAGAAGTGGGGTTGCCTTCTTTGGAGGACCGAGTCAGGGGAGTGAGTGAAAAACATGATGATAGTTCTCGTGGGCTTCTGTGCCGACTGTGAGCAGGCCTGTAATTACTAGAGTAGATTGTGTTAACACATGCCTTGAAGCATCTAGATGTATTGTTTCTGCCATCTACAGTTTATTAAGTTTTTAGCAGTAATTTAATAACAGCCAGACTTGTTTTATTCTAAGGTTCTACTCGATTACATTACAGCAGCTCTGACTTCTTGAGGATGAAGTAGATAGAGAGGAAGCAATTGATTCTCAAATTGCAAATAAGCGAGGTAACACACATAGCAATTTCCAAGAAGAACGGGGAGAGAAGCACTCAGTCCACTAAAGGATGAATCAGGGGACAGGAAACAGGGTCCCAGGCTACAGGAAACAGGCGTCATCAGGTCTGAGCAATCTTGTCTTTTATAGATAGCATCAGAACATTCTATTGCCTCTCTTGTATGTTGCTTCACCGGGCTGACACTCAAACATGGGTCATTTCCCCTAAGAACAACCTCTTGTTTCCTCTGAAAGGATCCTTTTTAAAATTACACAATGCTTAAAGCCTGGCTTGGACACTCAGAAAGTCAGTCTAACAATGACTCTCTAATAACGATGACTCTCTAAACCGCCAAGCATATGAGCATCGGAACCTACGCTTTCTGAGATTTTATAGGACGAGTCATGAGCAGGAGGCTAAGGCCAGGGAAAAGTCTCTTGTGCCAGTTTGGAGGCCGGCCTGGTACCAAGTGGGATGTTGCAGCCAACTCCTCCCCCGGGGAGGACAGCTAACTGGCTCCCCTCCCTGATTTAAAGTGATATTGGCTTGTCCATGACATTCAAGTATTCCTGAAGAGTAGAGTTCGAAACCACACCACACCGTCTCAGTGTATTACACCCAAGTGAGCAAATCGAATAGAAAGGGAAACAACATGCAGGAAGGAAATGAGACTTAACTTGAGCAATAGTTTCTTCAACTTATTATCCTTTAGTTCAACCAATTAGCTCTCTGTTCAGCGTTCTGTTTCATTTTCTCTTCCTCCGAGGTGAGATCACTAAGCTCAGCATTGTGTCTCGTTATGAAGGGGGGAGCCTCTGCAAGCAAGCAGTCACCCCGTGTAAATTGTACCTTCACTTCACAACACCAGATGGGAGGGAGGGGAAGTAGGTCTTCTCTCTTGCTCTTTCTGCGAGAGGGAAAACTCACAGTGGCCACCATCCCAGGGACTCATCTAGGTAACAGTTTATAAAACTCCTCTGAAGACTTCTGTCTTGGCGTCTCTGGGAACTAGAGCCCCAAGTGCCAGCTAAAGGAGGAGAGATGGTGGTGTAGATTGAGGAAAACACTTGCCAGCCAAGGAAGTCATCTTCGGGACTCTTGAGCCAGCATACTTCTTACTGGGCATAGTGCTACAGCCAAGGCTCAAGTGCCAAGGCCACCATATGGGATGTAGGCGGTGACCCACGTGGAGTCCTGGTTCCCAGCCCTCTGCTGAAAAACAGCCCATCTCTACTTCTGCAGAATCTACTCACCACCCCACACCTTCCGCCACAACTGATCAGACCACAGATAGATATTTGACCCTCACTGGTCTAATACAATTCTCTCTCCTAGGGAAGTAGAATTAGGTTCTAAGAGCTACATGGTAAATTCCTGTTATGATTTAAATGAGTGCATTCTTCCAAAAATACAAATATTGGGATCCCATACTAAATAGGATGGGATCAAGAAGGAGAGTCTTGGGGCTGGAGAGATGGCTCAGTAATTAGAGCCTTGTTGCTCTTCCAGAGGATCTGGATTTGACTCCCAGCACCCACATGGCGGCTCATAGCTGTCTATAACCTCAGTTCCCAGGGGGTCTGACACGCTCTTCTAACATCCTAGGACACCAGGCACACATGTAGTAGATTTACATACTTGTGGGCAAAACACTCATACATGTAACATAAATGAAGAAATCTTAAAGTGTGGGTGTTTTATAAAGGTGAGTCTTTGAAAAGTGATTATATCATGACTACTCTGTCTTTGGGAATTGGATTAATATTCCTGTAAAAGAGATTGAGCAGAGCACCCTGGTGTTTGTTTGTTTGTTTGTTTGTTTGTTTGTTTGTTTTTCCCTTCCATCTCTTCTGCCCAGTGGGGACACAGCATTCATGCTCTCTTTCTTTCTTCCACCTGCCATGTGAAGACACAGCAACCAGGCTCCATCTTGAACACAGACAAGTGATCTCTCACCAGGCAGGAGATCTACCTGTGTCTTCATCATGGACTTTGCAGGCTCTAGAACTGTGATAAATGAGTTTCGGTTACCAGTGAACTGCCCATTCTAAAGAAAGCATTTTGTGTAACAGCACAAACTAAAACAGCAAGGGTTACGGCACTGACACTCAAGTGTGATTAAGCCAGCAAAGCGAGAGAGCGATCCAGCCAAACCTGTCAATACAGAGGGCACTGTCCAGACAGCTTTACAGGTTTGGACTTGACCTCACAACAGTCCTACATGGTAAGTACTGCTATTGTCTCTGCCCCCAGTTTACAAGAGAGAATTGAAGGCACGAAGGATTTTGAATGTGCTCAAGATCACAAGTGACTTAGCAGAGGGTAAGAGACAGAGACACGGACACAGAAAGAGAATGAGAGACAGAGAAAGAGACAGAGACACAGAGAACTACAGAGACTCAGAAATAAGTCCCAGAGAGTAGCCGATTAGCTCCTGTCTGTTAGCAGTGTCTGGCGTCATTCCACGTGCGTTGCTTCCTGCATCTGAGAGGCACAAATCCCCGTTTCTAACTAATTTTCATTTTGATCAAGTCAGCTTCACTGAATACTGCTCGTTGCCTCCAAATGATCTCTGACTCAATACATTGGACTAGGAGGGAACATTTTCCAGCAGGGGGTCTGTCATTTGCTAGAGTTGTGTTTTGTTAAACAGCTACAGAAGTGTGTGAGAGATGTTTTAATTTTGTTCTTTCCTGAATTCACACGGTAAGCCAAGCAGGGGTCATGTAATTCCCTTAATAGCTGAGAATAAGTTTCACACACAAATATGATTTAGGAGAGAGGCTCCAATTTCAGCCCAGGGACTGGAGATTCGTATGCTCCTGGCTTTACTTCCACCTGTGAAATAACTCTCCAGAGTGGAGGGAAACTGGGTACTAATCTGTCAGACGAAGGGTAGAGATGATGCATTCTTAATTAGTCTTCATTTCTACTTCCTGGTTAATGTGTTTTTAATCGCTATGTGAGATTTTCTGTTGCTGCATTGTAAACCATCCCCAACATTCTGTAGCTGACACAGATCAGTGATCACTGTGTTCTTGCTCATGGTTTCCACGGATGAGGAATTCAGATAGGGCAAAGCAGAGATGGCTTATCTCATTTCCACGATGTCCGGGATCTCAGTTAGAAAGACATCAAGTCTGAGTGGGGCTGAGGCTCCGTGGGAGTACCTTCGCCCGTGTACCTGTCTATTGTTGTTGGCCATTGGCTCGAACTTCCCCTGGGCTACCATCCAGAAACTCCATGTGGCTTCTCCATGTGATTCCTCCGGATGACCCAGTTTGTTCTTCCTCACAGAATGGCTGCTGGGTTCTGAGAGTGAGCTCCTTGGAGACAGCTGGGTAGAAGCTGCCCCTTCACGATCTAGCCTCGGAAATCACACAGCATCCCTTCGGCCAGAGCCACAAACTTATCTACCTTCAAGAGGTGGGAACATAGTTCTTACTTTTTTTGAGGAGGGAAACATGAAGTGATATAGTGAGAAGTAAGGATTGGATGGCTGTTATTGTCATAGATATCATTGAAAAGGAAGCAGAGGCAAAAATAGCGTAGCAAATGTTAACTTCTTAAAAAGTATATGGGTGATAACCTAGAACCCCTGCACAGATGTAGCCCATGGTAGCTCAGTCTCCAAGTGGGTTCCTTAGTAAGGGGAACAAGAACTGTCTCTGACATGAACTCAGTGGCTGGCTCTTTGATTACCTCCCCCTGGGGGTGGGGGAGCAGCCTTACTGGGCCACAGAGGAAGACAATACAGCCAGTACTGATGAGACCTGGTAAGCTAGGGTCAGATGGAAGGGGAGGAGGACTTCCCCTATCAGTGGACTTGGAGAGGGGCATTGGAGGAGATGAGGGAGGGAAGATGGGATTGGGAGGGAATGAAGGAGGGGTCACAGCTAGGATACAAAGAATAAACTAATTAATATAAAAAAATAGCAAAAAAAAGAACATGCATGGACATCTCTACGTCTTGCATACCTTTAAACTTTTAATTCAGTCAAGTCTTAAATTGCCCAACGGAAATGTTCATTCACTGAAAGGAGGGGGTGCCAACAGCAAATGGAAGTGTGACCCCAGGCATCGTTCTGACCGGCAGAGACCTGCTGCTGGGTAAAGTGATGACAGTCTGGGGAAGACGGGCCACCCTCTCAGAGCTGGGCACGTATCTTCAGAATCATAGACTGGGGAAACATTTTTCCAGAGAGTCCAGAATAGACGCAGCCATAGCGAGATGATCCGAAAGGGAGTCTGGCTAAAACAGGACAGCCCTAAAAATAAAACCCAGAGCCTAAAATTGCAAATGATCCTGATGAGGAAGCAAAAGGGGACTAATCCAAAGAAAACAGCCTTCCTGCTGATGAGCATGAGTCTTAATGGGAAACACACGAGGGTGGGAGGAGGGGCACGTATCAAGACGTACACAGAAAATGCAATCAACTTCAACAACAAAAACCAAGTCTTGCGACAGTAACCTCTGTTTGCCTTGACCTTTCATTATTCCCACCCCTGCCTCAGGAGTGCTGAGACCACAAGCATGTGTCATCAAGCCTGGTCGTCATCAACTTTAAAAAAAAAATTGAGGCTGGCGATGTTGGCACACGCCTTTAATCCCAGCGCTTAGGAGGCACAGGCAGGCAGATCTCTGTGAGTTCGAGGCAAAGCCTGTTCTACAGAGTGAGTTCCAGGACAGCCAAGGCTACACAGAGAAACCTTGTCTCGAAAAACAAAAGAAAATCGGGGTCAGCAAGAGCCCAGGAAAAGTTGAGGTTTCAAAGATGAGAGGGAAGCTAACAATACGTAACTCAGCAGACCCTTTTGACATTGTGTGAAAACACGGGGTGGGAAGGATGGTTCAGTGAGTGAAAAGCCTTGCTGCACATACCTGGTGACCTGACTTTGATTCCCAGGACCCAAACAAAGACGGCCACCCCATGTAAAGGTAGAGGAGAACCATCTTTGCAGACTTGTCCTCTGCACCTTTGCCATGGCAAACACCCCATGGGGAACACCCCAACAGGCCATAATAATAAAGAGTATATTAAAAAAAAAAAAAAAAGAAAGAAAGAAAGAATGGGAAGAGAAGAGACACTGTTTTTGAGCCCCTAGTCTAATCTGCTGAAGCAAGTAGAGCGAGCTTCCTGTTTTCCACTCTGAGCGCTGGCCGAGAAAGCTCTCAGCAGCAGATAAGCTCTGAAATTCTTCTTCTGAGTGAAAGCAAATGGGTTCAGCTCCATCCTCCCCATCATGGACTCTCAGATTCAGAGGACCACCACTCAAAGTTTCCTCAAGGTTAATTTGTCCCCGAAGTCCAAGTGTGATGAATGGTGCTTCCTGCCATCCGCAGGATGCCAGGGTGTGAATGCCAAACAAGATGGGGCAAAGAGAGCCATGTCATTTGATGGATCCAGTGCAGAATTCAGTTCAGGAATCCAGTCCTTGCTTAAATAAGCAGGGTAAAAGTGCTATCAGAGACTCTAAAGTAAAAACTTCTGTTTTTCTTTTCTCTCACAGTCTCTGTGACTTCTGTGTGTGTTTTGCTTGTTTGTTTGTTTGGTTTGTCTGTTTCAAGACAGGGCTTCTCTGTGTAGTTCTGTCTGTCCTGGAACTCACTCTGTAGACCAGGCTGTCCTCGAAGTCAGATCCACCTGCCTCTGCCTCCTGAGTGCTGGGATTAAAGGTGTGTGCCACCACCATCTGGCTGTATTTTCTTTTCTTTAAATCTAGTATTTGTTGTCCTAAGTAAAGAAAAAAAAAAAAAAACTTGAATTACTAACATGAATTTGCCTGTTCTTCTGGTGTGCAATGCCACTTTTAAATGCAGATACTCAAATATTTCACTTTGTATGGACGATCACTAAAATGGCAATTCAGACACGCATATTTATTTGGTTGTCATCAGAACAGGGAAAGCCCAGCATGGAATCTACTCACTTGTTTTTATTTTACTTTCTGGCAATGTACATCCCAGCAACATTCTCTGACCTCCAACTCCCCAGGCAAAGGAAGACTGAGAAAGTGACCCCTTACTTTCTCTCTGCCCCTTTCCTTTTGTGCCCCAATCTCAGGAGGAGTGACTGGCTGATACAGGGCACAAGTAAAATGGGGATATGATAATGTCCCTTGGCCCTTTGTATTTCTTTAAAACAAACAACAAACAAACAAACAAACACCTCCACTTCTCTGCACAAGGCAAGCTCTGGTGCTGAGGAAGAGCGTGGCTTCTTGTGATTATCTTCTGTCACTAGAGCATGACTAGAGCCGACAGAAGACTGCTCTGGATGATAATGCAAGGAGAGCGCTGGTTCCACCCACTGTGCATTATATCTGCTGATAATTACCTCTGCTGTTCTCTGATCCGGCTCCAAGGCCCCATCAGGAGAGCATCAAAGAGCGCTATTCCAGGGGTGCGCGCCCACAGCACTGGCCCTGTGAGGGGACAGGAATTGTATGTCGCCCTTACCCTTGAATGAGTCTTAGAACCAGGCAGAGTTTTTAGATAGGTGGCTGGGGGGTGAAGTCTGAGAATTTGCTTTTGTAACAAATATCTGTGGAATGTTGATATTGTATGTCCTGGGAATGCATTTCAAGGAACACCAGTTAAGAACCCAGCCGTGCACTCAGAGGCAGAGGCAAGCGGGTGTCTGTGAGCTAGAGGCCAGCCTAGTCTATAAAACGAGTCAAGGATAGCCAGGGCTACACGGAGAAACCCTGTCTCTGAAAAACCAAAATCAAAAAACAAAAACAAAACAAAACAAAAAAACCAAACCCAAAAAACAGAACACAGCCCTGTACACACACAGAACGACGTATCATCTTAGACTGCAAATCTGGGTAAGTTGCCCTCGGGTGGGGCCATTGTGCCAGTCTGCAGCCTTATCAAAATGCCAGAGTGAAGAGTAGGCGACAAGACCTCTAGGAGGAAGAGAGGTGAACTGGAAACCAGCCTGAAAGCCTTTGCAGGAAGAGGGGGGTGGGATGCATTCCAGACAGGGGCCAGGGGAGGGTACAGAAGAGGGAGAGGGAGCTGGATGTGAGAGGAGCAGAGGGCACTGGGGATGGGGACACCCACAGGGCCAGAATGCACAGGGACGTGTGGAGGTTGGGGCATTGATGTGGCCCCAAAACATCAGTAGTTTAGGGCAGTATGCCAGAAGCAACTCTCCACACCTATTGTCGTCCTTAAACCCATCAAGTCCACGTTAGCCTAACAGTCCTGGGGAACAGAGCCTTGAGGGGTTAATGTCCGCTCTGAGCACCCTCAGGCAGCTCTTTAGAGTAGAAGGCACCTTTTTGTTGTAGCTGTTGTTTTGTTTTGTTTTTGTGACATGCTATATGTAGCACAGGCTTGGCTTGCCTCAAACTCAACATGTACCAAATATGATCTTGAGCTTTTTATCTTTCTGGCTCCTTTCTGAGTGCTGGAATTACAGGTATGTGCCACCACGCCCGGTGGTGCTGTGTGTCAGACCCAGGGCTTTGTGTGTGTTAGATAAGCACTTTGGGGAACGAGGTTCGTCTTGCTTTTCTATAGATTCTTCTACGCCATGGATGGGCGTGTCTTGGGTGATCTCCAAGTTCCTTCAAACAGGATTTAGGGACTTGAGGAACTTGTGTGTTCTGCCTTTGTCAACTCCCGTGCCATGAGAACCTGCTGTTCCGAGTTGGCCTGAACATAGGTCAGGGAGCTGGTCCCAGAATTCCCTGTGCCCCCACTTTTGCTCCCATCAAACGTGTGCACAGAGCATCCCAGGACTAAGGCAGTACTGTCAGGATGTCTTCCTTGACATGCTCCGACCCAACAGGATCTAAGCCCTGCTGTGCCAAGGGAAGGGCAGCTGGGATGGTGAAGAGAGTTAATGAATGAATGAACTGGGGTGTGACCTGAATCTTATAGCTCCTGCCCACGGCTCCCAAGACCTCACTTCCACCAGTGTCCCCAGCAGTGGGGACTGTAGCTTAGTGTTTCCGTGGCTGGGATAAGAGCAGGGCTGGGCTAGACAGGGAAGTTTCTAAACAAACATACTTGTGGCAGCTTGTAGATGTTAACTGGCACTGTGTACAAAAGATCAGAGGAGATTCCTGCTTGAAAGCCAGAGAGGAGAAGGAGTTGGGGAGAAGGAGGGACAGGGCAGGGGGAAGATAGGAGGAAGGCAAGCTGCAAGGGCGAAGAAAAAGGTCACTCTAAAATTTAATCCATGTCCTTGTCTTTTTTCTGCTTCTGTGAGACTTTGGTCTCCTCCCTCCTCCCCACCCCCAGGGTGGGAGGCGGGTAAATCCACTTTACTTGAGATTTTAATTCAGGGGTAATCCCTTCTTTCCCTGACAAGTGAGGCTTGAGGAGACCCCTGCATCCAAGTCTTTGATCCAGATGAAGCTGAGAAGAAAGGCTTCTATAAAACTGTCAGGGATGGGGAAAAGAGCCTTGAAGGAGAGGTCATAAACCGGCAGATCACCTTTGATCAGCCCCCCCGGATCCTTTTTACAGCCCAGGATTACGGGGTTTGGAAGTGCCTTTAGTGTGTCCTAACAGGGCCCATTAGACTTCAGGGCAGAGCGCTCTAAGACCTTAGAGAGACTGCACAAAGGGCTTGCCTTTTCACTGAAAAAGGAGAAGAGAGAGAACACATCAGTCCACATCACGAAGTTGAGCCCTGTGTCAGCCACAAACTGGAAATCCATGTGCTGGGATAGTCCCTGACCTGGCAATTTACAGAAACAGCTATTTAACTGATGATGGTATAAGATACACTTTTATTTCCAGCTCTCCTAGACAAAAGAAAGCATTTGCTCCCTCTCTCTGTTTTACTTCAGGCAACCACAGAGTCACAGGAACAGAAATCTAGTCCTTTCAACATGCACACAAACAGATATTAGAGGTGAGTGGTGACTTTTAACAAATTTGGTGTGTGTGGTCACATACCCCGCATAGACTCGTTCTGTCCGGGCCTGTGTCCCCTCTTGCCCTAGTAACCATGGAGAGGGATGAAGTTTACAATCTGTTGTCCTGCTTCCCCACCCCCTTGCTCACACCCTGAGCGTCTCTTCTTTTGGGCAGCAGACCTGTGAGCTGCCCCTGGCCCTCACAGTCACGCAGCAGGAACCTCCCAAGTTTCCTGCTACAGCCCTGGCTTGGGCCTCAGCTGGGTGGCAGGAGCAACACCCCTGTGAAGGTATTTGTTTGCTGGAATGCATCCCTATGCGCTCCCCATGTCCACGCCAAGTCCACCAGAGACACATAGAACAACAGGCTCCAAGCAAGCAAGCTGTTGGATGGCCCTGAGGCTTATCTCTGTTGTATGACTAAACTTTCCCTGAAGAGACGTAACACATATTTACCTGCCCCGGATAGGGATCCCACACCAAAGTCCAACTTGATGAACCAATGAGTTTATTGGGGTTACATACAGGAATACGGGTGAAGGGTTACTTACGGGAGCAGAAATAACTCCAAAGACAGTTGCATCCTCAAGGCCCACCCTGGCTTGCACGGGTGAAAGCTCGCAAATGCTGGGAACCTGGAGCGCACTGAACAACCTACAGACAGCTCACCAGGTTGGAGAGTGTCCTTTCCAAGTGACTCAGCTGCTCTAAACCTCCTCTAGGCAGCTCAGCTAGTTTCTGCCTCTTCCACACAGCTGGTCTAGTCTTTGCAGCTTAGGTAGTCTGAGAGTGGTGTTTGTTTGTTTGCAGCTTTGATTGCTAACTCTAACAGGGAAGGAGCCAGTAAATTTGGTCAGTTTCAGGGACTTCCTGGAACTATGCTGAGTTGTTTACCCCCCTGCTTAAAGAACTCTCCTGAAGGATGGAACATTCCTTCTCTGGAACATTTAGAACTCCACTAAAGGAAAAAGAAAAAGAAAAAGAAAAAGAAAAAAAAAAGAAAGAAAAAAAGGCCATTTGGAGCCCCTCATGGTGGTCTGTGTGGGTGTAGCCCTGTAGGAGAATTACACATCATATCATTATTCTCTGAGTGGAGACAGGCTGTCCTTGCTATGAGGCAGTCTCAGAAGGAAACACTGTGACTGCACTTGCACCAGGCCCTGATGCCCTCTGGAAAGCTGCTGGATTGGGACTGTGGAAAGTAAACCATGAGGAACTGTCAGGACTTCTCCAACTCAGTGCACACTCAGGCGGCCCGGCTGATGGGACAGCATTGGTGGGTCTGCATCCCCTGAGCCGAGAGGGAAACCTCAGGACAAATATTTCAGTCCTGCTCTTACGACCCCACAATGTGTGGGCGGAGGAGTCAAGACCTCCAGAAGTTTGAGACAAACCAGTCTAAGTAGTCTTTATTGTTCAGCTGGCAAGTAGGCACAGAGTGTCTGGTTACCAGGAGGGCACAGGGGGTGTAGAAGACAGCACATATCCCTGGGGTGGTGGGCAAAACCGCTAACCAGGTTTTTGTATTCTTGCTGTTGTCTTTTTGTTCTGTTTGTTTGTTTGGGCTTAGCTTTGTTGTCACTGTAATAGGAATTGAACCCAGGGCCTATTGAGCCCTGCTTTGACTTCATATGTGCAAGTGTCACGGTGTATGTACATGTTCAGGGGGTGGGGAGGAGGTTGGTGAGCAAAGGCCAATGTAAGCTGTCTCCTTTTGTCTCTCTCCATCTAGAGACAGGGTCTCTCTCCACAACAGTGAACTCCAGGAATTGGCCTGTGTCCCTGTCCCCTTCCTCTCATTCTATCCAGCACCAGGGTTCCAGAGAAGCCAACCATTTCCAGCTTTTACCTGAGTGCATGTTGTCTGAACTCAGGTCCTCATGCTTGCATGGCTTCTTCACCCCACTGAGTCCACACTTTCTGTGTTTTTGGGTCTGTCTCAGCTGTCTCATATTAGGTCCACAGGAAGTGGTTGCTTGTGACTGGGGCATCCTTTCCATGCTCTGTCATTGAGACAGCATCTGAAGGGGGTGGGGTCCTTTTGAGAGGTTACTATGCTGTGTCCAGAGTCCCCTGAGTGTCAGGACTCTGCCAGGGCTGCTTTAAGGGAGAGTATTTCGCTGAAAACTGGAGAAGTGAAGGTTTGGGGATGGGCAGAACACAGAGTCCCATCCCAGGGAAGCAGCTTCCAGAGCCCAGGAGGCAGAGCTGAGACTGCACTGCAGGGTGAGGTCAGGCGAAGACAAGCCTGGCAAGGCCTCTGCGCCAGTGGCCCAGCGGGACCGGCTCTCCACATTCTCACCCAGGAGCACTTCAGAGGCTCTGAGCTGCCCTTGGCAGTCTCTGTCACCTTGGCAGGGAAACGTGGGATGCTGACCCAAGGCTCTTTCCACAGATATCAGTTCCTCACATCTGTACACACTTTTTAGTAACTCTCCAAAGGTCACCCCATGAGGGAATCCAAGATCTTATCCTTAGCCATAAAAATCCTCCATGTGTCAGCGCCATCTTCCTTGGGAAACACAGACTGTGACAGTAGTCAGAGAATGGAATCTTCTCTTTCTCTCTTTAGACTAGATCTCACTGGCCTAGAGCTAGCATGTAGACCAGACAGGGTGGGAAGGAAGAAGAAGGGGGCGGGGGGAGAGGGAGATAGTGAAAGAGAGAGAGGGGGAAGGGGAGACAGAATTGTTGAATTATGTTGTGGACCCTGTGGAATGTTATGGCTTGAATATAAATAACCCCACAGGCTTGTGTGTTGAATGTATGATCCCCAGCTGTTGGCATTGTTTTGGGAAATTCTAGAAACCTTTAGGAAGTAAGTGGGCCCTAATTGGAGGAGGAAGGTCACGGAAGTGTGCCCTTGAAGGTCCCTGCATTCTCCTCTCCCTCTCCCTGCTTCTTGTCCTCCATGAGGTGACAAATCTCCTCACACATGCCATGCTCTGCCCAGGAACGTGGAGCCACGAGATCATGGACTGAAAACTCTGGAACCAAGAGTGAATAAATTCCCTCCTCCTTTTGATTTGTGTCTTTCGGGTAATTTGCACGGTAACAAGAAAGGTTACCGACACAGAGTGTCAGCTCTCCTCTGAGGTCACGACCCTTCCCTCAGCCCTCCCCTTAGAGCATTCTCCTTCCATTTCTCCTTACTCACTCTAATCAGTTCCTCCCCTTCATGATCCTCGTGGACATTGGAGCTTTACAGATGTGCCTATTGGCCTGCCCACGCTCTTGACTGTTAAACTCCTGGTGGTTCAAACCTTGATATATCTGTGCCCATCTTTGTTGGTGTGTAACACTGCTGGCATATGCAGCAAAGGGGTTTCTATAACAGTCTGCTCAACAAAAGAATGACTGGAGGAGCAGAGAGGTGTTCCTGGGTTAGCCATGCTCTTCCTGCTGGCCTTGTATGTCAGTGCCCACTTGGTTTAGGGACAGTACAGGAAGGATTCCTGCTGCTCCCTCAAGGCTCGCTTGCCCTTGCCCTTGGCTCTGGGAGGACACAGTCCCCCTGCCCTGACAGAGCCTTGACAGGGACACAGTTCAAGCTCCTTCAGCAGCGTACATTCAAATTGCCTGCTCCCCAATTCTAAGGTGCCTTTTCTCTGGGCGGTATAATAAAATAATAAATAGATAAAGCAGGCTGTATCCTGTTCTCTAAAATGACACCCTTGTGCCCACCACATCCTCACCAGGGTGCTTCCTTTTCTTGATGCTTTGCCAGCTCTCTCTGAAGCTCCCTTTTCCTTGTCAGATGAGTAGCTTGGCCTGAGCCTGGGCGCAGCTACCGCAGCTGGCCCTTAAAGCCTAGTCTCCGAGGAACCTCAGCACCCTTAGCCTTGTGTTTAGGGAGAGAAGGGAGAAAGCAAGGTCACCCCTCTTTCCTCATTCACAACCTTCTCCTTGCCACTACCCATTCCCTCAGCTCTGGCTTAGCCTGGGCACCTTCTAAATTTTCTAGTAAGACTGAACTACTGAGAATTCATTTAAGGGGAGAGAGTTCTTACTAGAGGGATCTCCTCAGACCATAGCCTAGGGATCACCCCAAATGCCCTTCTTAGGGACCTAACAGCTCTCTCAAGGATACCAGGCACTTCACACCAGCTAGAAAGGAAAAACAGTACTGAGAGAGGGAAGGTAGAGGTATAGAAGAAACTGGGGTTGGTGGGAATGAGTGCAAGGTTCAAAGGAAGGAGTCTACCAGCGGATCATGTGGGAGGCCAGCTCTGCAAGACCGGAGGCACGGAGGCCCTGGGGTGGAGCCTCAGGCAGGTAAGAAAGGAGGAGCTCCTCCGGAGCACTGAGAGTGCAGTACCATCCATGCATTTACTGCACACAACAGCCGGAGCCTCCGAATCTCTCCCAGGCCAGAAACCCAGACAGGGCTGATGAATGGGGGCTGGCATCCTGCATCCTATAAGCTGTGTCCACACAGTCCCTGCAGGGGCTAGGGCTGCCCCTCAGACAGGAGGTCGGACTAATGGTGACTGAGGATGTATGTGGATAAAGTGCGGCCACCTTTGCCTCTCGGGATGCTCCCTGGTCCCACTCCATCTCCTGCTTTGACAAGAACTTGAGCAGCAGAGCCCCTGGGGTCTGGGGAAGGAGGGAGGATCCTGGGGTTTATTCCTTCCAGCTGCACCCCTGTGGTGTCACCTTGGTTGATTGTTTCTTCCTCTCAGAGTCTCCAGGCCCTGCCCAGCTCTCTCGTTCCTGGTTCTGGCAACTGGTCCCGTCCTTGCTCCCCACTGCCTCTAGCCCTGGGGTCCTGAGCTCTCCTTTTGGGCCATCCGATACTCGATATTCTAACCCATCCTTGTTATAGGTCAGCCTTGACTAGGGATGGGCCAGTCCTCGCCTTGCATGTGTGAGACTCTCAGATTGATCCCTAACACACACACACACACGTACTCACTAGAGGAGAACACTCCAGAATTATCCCAATTACAGGAGCATTTCTTTCCAGTAGTGATCCTGACTGACAGGTGGGAGGGCTCCTTCCCTTGCAATGAAATCAAGTGGTGATGAAGCTGTTTTTATGATAGGTTGGAAATATCCTAAAATGAAAATGCACTGGGTACACTCTAGCCTACTGTACGCCATTGCTTTAACACAGCCTGTCTTAAACAGGCTCAGAATGCTTCCGGTAGAGAAAGCCACCATACTGAGACCAGCTTGTTATGGAAGAATTGACTATTCTGTTAATCAGCTTCATGTCCCTCACAAATACCCAAGACAGCCAACTTACCAAGAAAAGTGATCATTTCGGGGTTGTGGCTTGGGGGGTTCCAGTCCAGGATCAATTGGCAAGTTACTCCTGTGCCTGTTGGGGTAGGATAGCACAGTGGCCAGACGGCTTAGTTCACCCTGAAGACAACGTAAGGGAAAGAAAGAGGAAGCGGCCGGTGTCTCACTCCCCCTCTAATGACTTTAAGAGCCCCCACCATTGGACCCCAACTCTTATTGGATCCATGGCCTTCCAATAACACCATGGGTTAAGGCTAAGCCTTGAACACGTGGGCCTTTGGGGACAATCCAAGTAACAGCAAATACCTGTAATTAGCTGAAAACTCCCTGATAGGAAGAGACATGGTGGCTGAGTGGGAATGCTTTCTGCACCATCATAAAGTTGAATAAACCTAGCTTACAGCGTCATAAACTGGGACTGGCTGTGCATGATTCTCACTTTTTTTTTTTTTTTTTTTTTAATACTGTCTGTGGTTCAGCTGAATTGGAATGAAAGAGTACACTGAGATGGCAGATGTCAGAGCACCGGCTGATGACAGCCATCATCCTAAATGAAAACAATAACAGCATTGTCACCTCCATGCCTTCCTGCCGGGTACCAGCAGGAGGGAGTGTGGAGGAGACACTCCTTTCATCACTGATTGGCAGGTCGGTCAGCATAGATGCTAGAGGCTTCTCACCAGTAAGGTGAGGTTCTGGAGGACTCTAGGGTGGGGATAGGAGACAGAAAGGCCTGGACTCCGAGTTAGTGTGAGGAGAGCACCATCAGGCTTCCCACAGCTCCTGCTAAAAGAGGGGGCCTCTGCAGACACCCCTGGGAAAGACTTGTGTCCAAAGCCTAAGGTAAGACACCTGGAAATGCTACCTTTGGGCTGGAGTAGAAATAGGTAATAAAGAAGCATGGGCCTCAGGGCCCGAGACCTCCATGTTAACTCTTCCCAGAAGTGGCTGTGCCCTGTTTGAGTTCCAAAGGCTGAATGGAGAGCCCCGGTCCGAACTGGTTGCCCTGTCAAGCTTTGTCATTATTTATGGTCACCCAGAAGTCACATTTGAGCTTTGAACTCGAAGCTGAACTTCTCAAATATATACACATAGATGGGGAAGGACACTAAACATTAGCACAGTTTCTCTAGACTAGGGCTTTCTAACAGGAATATCATCTGTGTCACCCAGAAATTATACCGTTTTATAGATACCTTAATGACAAAATTGGGGGAGGATGAAAGTAACTGTAATATTATATTAATTTACTCCAATTTATCCAAAACATAATCAAGCCCAGGCATGCAATAATATTATAATATTGTAGAGCACTTTCAAGAATTGATTATGTTTTGGGGTCTGTATGTGTGTGTGCCACAGCCCTAGTGTGCTAGGATAACTTGTGGGAATCAGCTCTCTCTGTCCACAATATGTGTCTTGGTGGATTAGAACTCTGGGCCATCAGGCTTGATACTAATTGCCTTTACCTGCTGAGCCATCTGGCCACGCCCAGACTCTTTTGTAGTAGATCTTCAAAGTCCAGGGTATAGTTTACCCTTGCAAAACCTCAAGTCGTGTTAACCACATCTCAGAGACTCAACAACAGCAAGACCCCATCACACAGCACAGGACGAGGTGACAGGCTTATTAAGTCTTACAAGATATGCCTCAGTCTTTCTACAAATGTGTTTTGCCACTTATTAAAAAAAAAATCTGCACACTGCAAGTTCTGTCTTATTTGTTAATTTTCTTCTTTATTTTAGTTAAACTTCCAGTGGAAAATTCCAGCTAGGTGTGGGGAGTGCTACAAGCCTGAAATACAACTGACATAGCATGCTACAAAGTGAGATCCTACCACCCAGACTCAAACGACTCAGCCTTCTCTGTAGTGGCCTCTGAAGGGAAAAAGGCTATTTCCGATCTAGTGAGTGAGCCCGGACAGCGTTAAAAATGGAAACTTTACCCTTGGTCAAGCCTGGGGTGCTCAGGAGTCCAGGCAGTGCTTCTGCAGGCAAGGTCTGGGTCCCTAACTCTCTGCCCTGGGCAATCAGTCATACAGATGCTTTTCTGTCTAAGAATGGGAGTAGTGGGGACGGGGCACACAGACCTAACAGGATGGGGTGGAGGGGAACAGAAGGATGGGGGTGGCGGTCAAGGATGCAGGCACTGGACACTGGAAGGACACTGCGGGACTGAGACCTGACCAGGCGCTCACCGGTCTTCTCTTGGATACACCCAGCTCTTTCCTGGCAATCGGAACTCTAGATGTTGCCCAAGGAGTAAATGTGACACTGTTTCAGTTTCAGAAAGTGAAGAACTCCAGGAAGCTGGCCAGTTGTGCTCTGCCCCGGAAGAGGTTAGGGTTTATTGTTGTTCTTTGAAATAGTAAAACAAACAAACAACAACAACAACAATAATAAAACCAATGTAGTAATTCATTCCTAGTCCTGGGCTTCTGGTGGGTATCTGCAGCTGGCTGGCTGGCCGGCTGGTGTGGAAACACCTGCCTCAAGGGGGTAGCAGCATTTAGGACAGCTGGATGACCTTCCCCTGACCTCTCTGTGCCACCTTGCACCAAGCACTTCCCCGCGTGGCACATTATGCCCCTCCACACATAGGGCACCACACGCCCGAGCTCTGAGACTAACTGCATTCACAGCATTTTATGTGCTTGTGTCTCTGGAGGAAGCACTTAGAAGCTAGGCAGTCCACAGATGAACTTGGAAGTGATTTCCAAGCCTGGTTTCTGGGACAGCTGGGGCCAGAAGACTTAGACAACCTACATCCATCATTAAGACCAACACTGGGTGGAAAAGAACCGCCCAGAGCCAAGGATCTGAGTAGGCAGGATTTCAGCTAGACCCATCTGGGCAGACAGCACGAGCAGACACAATACTGCTGATTTTTGTGTCCACTGGAAAAGTCCTTTTCGTCTGAGGCAACACTTCCCTCAGTTCCAATGGGCCGCATCCATTTCCTAAGAAGATTTCCTTATTTTGTGCAGCTGCATGCGGGCTGGTGTTTGAGATGCTGACTGTTTTTTAAATGAAACTCCTGCAAGGGCAAAAGCCGGTGAGTAAACTTGGGGCCTGGAGCAGTGTATGCTGTGTGCTCTGCCCCCAACGAACCGTGGGAACAGCCCCCCACTTCTCCAACATATGACATGTGTGAAATACATAAAGTCGTAAAATCACAGAGTGTCAGAACTAGAAGGTAGACAGGAATCCTGCCTACTTTCTTTTTTTTTTTTTTTTTCATTCAGTGGTGGGGAAAACTGAGGCAGAGAACAGGAGAGGAACTGGCCACAGGCCACACAGTCATTCCAACAAAAGACTCCCCTCCTGATTCTTGACACAGAGCCCCCTCCCCACCCCCACCTGCCAGCCACTAACTTACCAGGAGGAGGTGGGAAGTGAGGTGACACCCACCGGGAGGCAGTGCAACTGCTTTGAGCGGTTGAACAGCTTCCAACCTTACTCTCCTACCTCACGGTTCCCTGACACCTCTTTCCCGGTGGCTTGGGACTGGTGTTTTTGGCTTGTTAGAGAAGGAACACACAGACGTGAATGTCACTCAACAGAAGTCCCTGAGAGCCTTCCGCAGAGAGCATGAGTGATGAGCCAGGGTGCAGGAGGGGAGCCCCACCCTCACTGATTGCCTCAGCCCAAGGCGGCGATGGAAGGAGCTTTGAGGGAAGGTACAGCTCACGGAGCACACGGAGGGAGATGCCTGGCAGGCAGAGATCTGTCCATGCGTGATCTTCGTAAAAGAATTAAAATTGGTCTTTAGCATGTGGTTAGCTGGTTACACTTACCGATTATAAGATAAGGACTGTGGGGGACGAGTATAGACTTCCCGGGGATTCAGCTCTGGCCCTGCCTGTTAGATTCTCCTGGCTTACACACAAAGGCTGAAGTCACTGAAGTCACAGACCCTGGAGAGGGAGAGCTGGCAAGACCGAGCACCCAGGCTCGGACTTTTATTGCACCAGTCTTTTTGGGGAACCAGTCTGGGGATCCCCTTTCCACCAGGAGGCCAGGAGGGAACTTGGGAAGAGTTGAACTTAATCCTCTGGGTGTCTTTGTAAAGAAGGTCCTTCAGAAAGTGTCAAGTGCCTAGGCCAGGTAGGCCTTTCCTCACGCTGTCATTTGCTTGTAAAGGAGAAGCTGTCAGCTTCTAGAAAATGTGGGCTCAGGTAGCCCCCTGGGCAATGCAGCCAGTGGTCCTACATTAAGATGCTTGCTTGCAGCAGGCAGATGCTCTGCCTGAGGAATTGGCCCCAGGGAAATGTCCACTGGATTCAGTTTGAATTTCAGTTTATGACTTTAATGAGCCTCATTCCTCAGGGAAATCCCTAGCTCTTCACTCTGATGTAGTCAAAAGTTGACCGTTCTTTAAGCCCACAATCAAACCTGAGCTTGATTCCGGAGCACAAATCCCTTTCTCTGGTAGACTGTCCTATCCATCCCCTTGCCTTCCTTTCTCTGAGCTAAGCCCTCTCCTGGCTGGCATCACTTAATGGCCTTCTCATCCCCCAGGCACCATATGCTTAATGACATCCTCTAAAGAGGAGGAATCTCTCCTAGCTGTCCTCTATGTTTTGAAAAGTGTTTGTCCCTTTCATAATGTTGGGGGGGAAAAACACAAATTAAGCTCTAATGCAGCCAGTGAGCTAAAGGGCCAGCCTTTCCCAGGGAAGGGAAAACAAAGGTTCTAGCTATTTGGAGGGCCTGCTGAGCAGTGATGAGTCCCAGCCTTGGCTAACTATTAACGGGCTCAGAATTGCCTGCTCAGTGATTGTCCTTTGTTCTTTCTCCTCCACTACCCCAATTGTCTTCCCCACCCTGCCTCAGACACACTGAGCCAAAAATTCCTCTCCCGGGCAAGAGATGGATTTGCACCTCTAAGTCATCATAATTCACCTCCGTGATGATGCCTTGAAACTCAAGGCATCATAAATCTGTGTTAGGCACTTAACTGGTATTCCGGAAGCACAGAGGCATTTTTCAGCACAGCTTAGTTTAAGGGCGAGAATCTCCCGCCCCCCCCCTTTTTTTTAATTGTCTCCTGTCTGTTCTGCTCACAGGATGGTTATTATCTAATATTATCTGGCTTTAGATTAAAAAAGCACGTAGTTAGTTCCCAGCCAGTACTTCCGCACCACTGCCGGAGATTGTCCCGGATGAGAGATCCATACAGTAATGAGGCAGTTTGAGAAGCGACTTGCCCTCCACACCTTACATAACTGTACTGTGATTTTGGCTTTGTTCCTCTCCAGATACGGGGCTGAAAGCTGACAAAACAAGCCAGGCAATTCCGACGACTGTCTTCCCCACGACTGAATTAACACACCTCTCAGGCATCATTCAGAACAAAGCTTCTGGATCCTGGCTGCAATTAGAATCAGCAGGGAGCTATTAAAAAAAAAAAAAATCAATGGCCAGGCCCCACTTCAAATCAATTAAAATAGATTTTTGAAGCGCAGGCCTCGGGCATGGGAATTTTTTTATAAAGCTCCTATGATTTTTATCAGTGCGCAGCCATAGATGGAAACCACCGTTTTAAACACAACTCAAATTAATGATTATAGGTTTTGCTTGCATAGGGAATGTTAATTTAATATTTGTGTAAAACGTGAGACAGGCATGCTTTGAGTCCAAGAAAGCCAACAGGAAGCTAGAATTACGTAGTTCAATTAAGCTGCCCATGGAAAGAACAAAGTAGAGAAGTTTATTCCAGGGCTGCCTGTTAGGAAGACCTTTGGAGGTCTGGAAGCAACAAGGTAGACAGACAGTGAGATCAATAAGATGAAGCAATCTGTTTCCTGTAGCACAAATTTCTAACAGGGCCAAAGCCTTTGAATGTAGAGGATGACTCCGCTCCTTCTTCGGCTTCCACATGGAGCGTCCATCTCAGCCGGGCGGTGATGGTGCACACCTTTGATCCCAGCACCAGGGAGGCAGAGGCAGGCGGATCTCTGTGAGTTCGAGGCCAGCCTGGTCTGCAGAGTGAGTCCAGGACAGCGAGGGCTACACAGAGAAACCCTGTCTCGAAAAAAACAACCAACCAACCACAAAAAGTGTCCATCTCAAGGATGCTGCCCTGTGTACCATTCTGTCCAGGGTTCATTCCTGTTTATTAGCCATAACTATGTTCCAGAAAAGGTACCCTGACTTCCAGGGTGTCTTCAGCTTCCTGGTGCGGCAAAGTGTGCTTTTCCGAATTCGTGTGCCAAGGCCAAATGTCCCCAAATGATGTTTCTCACAGAAAAGGTATAATTTACAAACCTTACATCGTCTTCATTGTTTTAAAGAATGGAGGAAATCCTAGCTTCAAATGGTTGTATAAAATAGATCCAGTGCCTCTGAAAACTTACCACTTTACATTTGTCTAGAAAGCAGGCTTCTCTGTAGGATGTTGGGAAGCTGAAGTTGTTGATCCACGGCTGGCTGCTGAGTGATGAGCATTACTGAATGTGGTTGTCACTCACTCCAAGCCCAGCCAAACCTACCCACCTGGAAGGCCATGGTGGGAACAGGAAGCAAAAATCACCTCATAGAAAGCTGTCCAGTGGGTTGTGGGGTGGCATGTTTATGTCTATAGAGACCTTCATGAGAAGAACAGGACAAAGGGATATGGTGGTCCCTTCTTATTCAGAGACGGCTGAGTCCCTTGCCAGGCTCTTGTCTCCTTCTACAAATAAAGTGGGCACACAGAGAAGGGTGAACAAAAAAGGAGAAATTTTATTACATTTTGTTTATTTATTTAGTATGTGTACGTATGTATATGTGTGAGTGTGTGTGTATGTGTACGTGTGTATGTATGTGTGTGTGTGTGAGTGTGTGTATGCCATGGCATCCATGTGAAGGTCAACTAACAGTTTATAAGATTACCTTCTCTCTTTCCACCATCTAAGTTTCAGGGCTTGACCTCAGTTCAGCAGCCTAGCCCTATGTGCTTTTACCTGATAAGCCTCTCATTGGCTCATGGAGGATTTTTATATGCTACATTGGAGTGACAACGTGGATGGGAAAATTAGAATTTAAAAAATGCTCAGTAGCAGCAGGATGCCAATGAGGAGGGGTCCCGGATGTGAGCTCTCAGTGTCCTTGGGATTCCAACCAAAGGCAGCCTCCCAAGGAGTCTATAAAGAACCGATCGCCCAAGAGAGTGGAGAGTAATACAGGCAGAAATGGTGGCCCTGGTGGGCTGTCTCAGTGGGCTTGCCCCTGAGGCAGGATCAAGAGTTCCTTCTGGAGTCAAGTCTGTTGAACCTTCCTCTGATGAGCGTGTCTGGTGAGTGAGAGTAAATCTCCTGTTGAAAAGCTGGGGCTCTAGTCCAAGGGCTACACCGACAAGGCTGTGCCTAGGGGTTTATAGAGACCCAGATGGGCTCTGATTGGCTGGGTATACGCATACAAATGAGCTGAAGAATAAAGACCAATCAACAGAGAGCTTGCCAAACTCGGGTGGGGGGTGGTCCTCGATCAGACTTTAGTGCTCCATTCCCTTCTCCATTCCCTCAATGATGCAGAGAAGCAGAAAAAGGTGGAGCAGAAAGGGTAAAATCCTAGAGTGCTTTTGCATTCATACCTGCTTCTAGCCCTGATTATAGCAGTGGTGGGGATGTCTCCTTCCTTGATCATTGTCCTTATTTAGCTTAAGATAGTAAGATTACCTCATACCCTTTTGGGAAGAAAAGTGGCATAACTACGTGCCATCCCACCAAACTTGCAGTCAAGTCTAGCTCTGCTTTCTTTTGAAATCTCACCGTCTATATACCAAGCAAGATTCCGTCTAGACTAACTGGCTGCTGAAGTCAGATGTCTTGTCTCAGATTCTGCTCTGTATTAGAACCATAGGTCAGATCTTCAGCGGTGCCTAGCCGAGGTGACCAACTGTCGTGGGAAGAGACAAGATGCTCCTCACACTGACAAGAGAGCATGAATCCACTTAATGTAGACTCCAGTCCAGCACTAGACAGGACATCTAACCTCACACAGAAGTGACCTTCTCCAGATCATGCTGGTGAAAGGCAAAGACAGAATGAGAACTCGGAAGCCCTAACTCCTAGATCAATATTCTTTATATAACGCTCTACCATGCCTTGTAGCCACAATTCAGCGAGAACTAGAGTATATACACAACTCGGTCAACACATCTGGAAGAGGAGGGTACTCAAAGGAAGTTTGTATTGAAAGGGTTAGGCTAACTTTGTAACCTATATGTCCTTTAAAGCCTATAGTTTTGAGTTTTAGGTCCAGGTTAAGCTAAAGCCTCTTAGTACCTTTCCAGAGAGTGAAGGAATGTGACCCTATCTGTGAGGACAGATATAAAAAAGGGCAAGCAAACAATGACCTTCACTCACCAAAAGAAGGACCAGACCCTTGTCCTTGAGATAGCGTTTCTTAGCAACGAACCTAGACTTCTTCTGATTAGCTTTTGACCTCCAGCCAAGAGCCCGCAGCCCTAATTTTCAAGGATGAGCTAACCACCCCCACCTTCAATTGCAGCTGCATCCACACTTGGCAGGACTGGCCAAGCTTGAGCACCTAAGACTAACCAACTATCTTACTTTATAGCTTCCTCATCCAATCCTAAATTGCCAAAACTGCAACTTCAAATTTCCCACAATTTTTCTTTTAAAAACCTAAAGGCCTTTGTCTCCCGGGGCCACTCTTTGCTGACCGGCAGGGGTGACCCCGTTGTACAATGGTTAATAAACCTCTTGCTTTTGCAACGAGTCTTGGTCTGGGGGAGTTTCTGGGAAGGGCGCGATTGAACTCCTGAGCTGTGAGACCCCAGGTCTTACAGTATTAGTCCGGGTTCTTTAAAGGAACAGAAGGGACAGGACAAATACATATGTCAGAAAGGAGTTCATTCGGTTGGCTTACAGAATTTGACTCAGGTAGTCCAACAGAGGCTGACTCATACTGAAGGAAGCCAAAATATCTTGTAGTTGTGCCATCCATGAAAATGGATATCTCAACAGTTTCAATAATGGCACTGAAGGCCTGCGGGATTCCGTGGGGCACTGCTTATCTTCAGTCTAGGCTGGAATCCTGCAGAAGCAGTTTAACATCGGTGGAGGAATGCCATTGAGCATGAGGACAAGCAGGTAAACACGAAGTTTCCTTTTTCCATGCCCTATGAGGGCTGCCACAGAAGGGGCCTTGGAGATTTGGGGCTCAAATAACTTGATCAAGAAAAATCCCTCGCAAGAGTGCCCAGTAGCTTGGGATTCCGTTGATTCCAGATGCAGTCCGGTTGACAACCAAGATTAGCCATCACAAAGTAATATCACTGTTGAGTGCGTACAGGTGGACAATGTGGGGTTTGTATTGGATGGAAGTAAATGGAGCCAAGAATCAGGGGTGGAGAGACCCTCAGCTCGGGGTAGTGAGAGTAGCCAGTCATTTCACAGTGATGGGACAGTCTACAAAGAGCTAGGAGAGGGGCAGCACCTCAAGAGAAACCTATGGCCCCAAGTTGGTTGTGAAACTATTCTGAGAGTAGCGGCTGGTGAACTAAATTAGCTGGTCAGCGTCTCAATAGCTCTTTATTCCAGGCACAGGCAGAAGCAAGTAAGATGTTTCCAGCCCAGAACCCCCAGTGAGAAAAACCTGCTCAGTTGACTCATTTAGCTTAATGCCAGCCAGAGAGACCTGCAGGGCTGCTGCTGTTTTACGGGGGAAGAAACCCAGTGGTCAGAATGAAACTGCAGTCCTGGTCATCCCCAGGTCAATCCGGTGCCACAGCAGAAGAAACGGTTTCTTGAGTGCCAAGCATGGGCAAAGTTCCCAGGGGCTGCTGGCAGGATACAGCTGCTCTCTCTCCTCCCCCACCCTCAGGAAAAATATAAGAGAGGAAAATCTGAACTTGGCTCTTGAATGGGCTCGTTTTTTGTTGTTCGTCGTTGTAACCTGAGCACCTCACAAGCCCCAGGGCCTGGTATCCTATGACTGCCAAAAAGCTGGCTGCTCAAGCCTGGTTTTCCGCCAGGGCAAATCAAAGGAGAAAGAGAAGGGGCTGAGGATGTGATGGGTTGGAGGTCAAGTGGAAGACACGGTCATGTTTAAGGTAAGGAGACTCATTATGTCAAAACCAGAGTGAACTGGAGGTCCCGGAAGTGAGCCGCCATGCACCACCTGGGCACAGATTCTAGGCAGTCTTTGCCGCAGGCCAGTCTCCCCAGGGATGTCCTCCATCGAGGTTCTTCCCTAACCCTGCACAAGCAGGCAACGAGGCCTGTTCGGAAAACCAGGCTTCCGGTTGCATCCTGAGGGCTGACATTGTTCTGAGAAAAGCCCTTCTCCCCCATACTCACAATTCCTCCCTTCCCAGATTCTTCCTCCGGAGCACACTTTAGCACGAAAAGAGCTTGCCGCTCCAGCCCTGTCCTGTCCCATGCAGGCTCACACCATGCTAAGAGCCCATAGGAGGAGCTCTGAGGACCTGCAGCATACAGCACAGGCAAAATGCCAGCTCTGCTAACAGCAGACACTCGGACTCCCCCCTCCCCCTTTTTTAAGAAGCCCTGACTGCTCACATGGACCCACAAGGTGACTA